>NW_024412441.1:6337715-6436916 GCF_014898765.1 Herpailurus yagouaroundi
ATATATAAACACCTTAAATTCTTCTCATAAAAGTTACCAAAAAAATTTTTTTAAATAACTACTTTACCTTTATATGTTTTACTCCACAGCTAACCACTCTGTTTGGCTGATATGGATCCCAGGAAATATCAAAAATCTGTTTAAAAGAATTAAAAATTACTCTGTTGGTAATATATGTGTTTTTTCCTTCTTTCAGATATCAGTTCAACTGCCAAGACTCTATCCAAAATTTAGAATACACTGTTACTTGCATGGACTGAAAAATGGACGATTTGGCTCTGGGGTTGATTCAGGAATTGCTAACACATATTTTGTTGCCTCCTATCTACTCACCTTAGACCTGAATAAAGAAATAATAATTAACCACAATCAATGAGACAAACTGGTGTCATATTTTTAACTTGGTTCATCCAGGGTAAACAAATTGGAATGCTTTAGAACAATTTTTTGATCCAATTTTTCTATACCTGTACACAATGCTAGTAACATACTTTGACATACCTTTACAATAAAAATCAAAAGAAGTATGAAGTGTTTTATTTTGAGTAGGAAAATGTTTAACAGTCAAATGCAATTCAATGTGGCCACCACTTTCTTGTAATCATGGGCAGGGGCATTTATTTGGCACCTAAATTAGCCCACCAAAAATAGCCCTTTAGCCTCTCATTTTAATCTGACCCAAAATACTATTCTATTTTGTATTCCCCAAGGAACTGAAAACATATCCATTAACACTACTGAATGTTCTTTAAGGAAAGCTACTAGACGGTTTGCAGGCAGTTCTTTTTCCATTTTTGGAACAAGGAACAGAAGACTGTCAACCTTGAGGGTCAGATCACCTGTGGCAAAGTATATATTTCACCAGCCAAACTGAAAGATTCGTGTCTAGTGGGTCTGAAATTTGGTCCATGCAGCTGCATTTTTAAACAGACCCCAAGAGATTCTGATGCAGTCAGTCCAAGGACCGCATTCTGTGAAGCTCTAATAGAAAAAAAGAGTAATTGTTAGGGCCAATGTCTAAGCCAGATAAAGAGCTCATGACACTAATTTCTCATCACATAGGAAGGAGCAATATGGATCAATCATCAGAGAGAAAAGGAGGACTACAGAAACAGCACTGAAGAAAGAGCACTTGGTCCAAGTACCAAGTTTCAATAAGGTCCAGTGCCCATTTTTGCTATGCAACCTCAGGCTAGTCTCATCATCTCTAAAATACATGACACCACCTCAGTTCTGTTATGAGGGCAATGAGTGTTATGAGCAATCAATTACAAAAATGAGTGCTAGGGATTAAGTATTTTCTCCACTAAAATAATCTTGAAGATCATCATTTGCCCATAAGGAGACATTAATAATTCATATTGGCACCAGTAATAAAGAACAAAACTGTGTTCTCCCAGTTTTGGGAGACACTGTGTTTCTCCCAGACAAATCATGGAGTCTGGAAGAACAGTGTTCAAAAAGAACAGTATTTCATTAAAACATTCTAGGATCTGAAAATTATACATTTGCACTAGAGTAGCATTGTACTTTTCATAATCTACTTCTAAGTGGAAGGTATAAAGTACATGAACAAAACAGTAAGAAATAAATTCACATTGATCTAGTCTAACTCAACTTACTTTATATGATACGATGGGATTATCACATAAGCAGAAACAGTAATATACAAAATGTGAGCATTACAAGTATTTTCAAACTGTTCATTAAGTACTAAGTTAATACTGATTAATTACCAGTAAGTTAATAATCTGGGAGCAGAGCCCAAGCATCACTGCACTATAAAATCTCCCTAAGGAATTCTTACATGTTGCCAGGGGTAGGAACCATTGGGAACAAAAGGGTGCTGGAGCTCCTCCAACACTAAAGTTCCAAGGCTGGTCATTTCTGGACTTTCTGAGAACTTAATCCTTGAGTACACTTTGCTCAAATGTGCCGCAACAACTATTGGGTCACCTTAAAATTATGATTCTCCCTCAATGAATATACTGTTCATTTGAAAAAAATTTTTCAGAGTTCACACTAAGGAAGAGATGATGAATTTCATATTTAATTCAGGCCTCATTCTCACTTACACGGAGAAGAAATACAAAACTATTAATCAATGTAAGATAATCATGCCAATTCACTTTGTTTGAAATTATAAAAAATAAAGTGGTCACATTATTTTAATTATGCAAGAGAATGGAGAAATAGATTTCTGACCTGCTTCATAACCTACCTTGCCTGCTATGACTGTACGAAATTATTTCTGAGCACACTAACTTCAATATGATAAGCAAGGCACAATCTTAAGATTCTTAAATATAACAAAAATCCCTAAGTTGTCATTATACTCATTTGAAGTTAAAATGTATACACCTGTAAACATATTTTGTGAGTATTATTTTCTAACAATTAATTCCACTTCTAAAGGAATACATCAAAACTTTACAATTTCAAATTCAATTCTATTTTGACTTTATGATGAAGAAGCTAGATGCCAATATCAAAAATTTGCTTTGCCTATGAAAGGTAGTAACAATTTAAAGAAAGCATCCAATCACCAGAAGAGATCATGCCAACACAGCTATTAGTCAGGAATTGATTTTTTTTTTAAAGTCAATTTTTAGGTTGAATATGTAGGAGAAATCTTTACATGGAGAATTCACTTTTAAAAAATAGTACAAATCTGGGAAGCTACTTCACAATTCGCTCATAGTTATGAAAACTGCGTGGCTTGATCCAACAAGCTCTTCTTACCCGGTCGGAGTGGCCGGTGGCTGAGGCCAGAAGTTTTCCCTTCCTCCAGTCCCAAATGCAGACTGTGTTTTTTGCATCCAGTCCCACAGAGGCCAAACGCTAAGAATAAGAACAATAATTTAATAGATAGGCACATTCCTGACTATCCATGTCTTCTTTCAACAAATGGTCACTGATTACCTACTCTGGGCCAGGCATTGAATGTATGCAAAAAAAAAAACAAAAACAAAAACAAAACAAAAAAAACAAATGATTTCTCAAAATATATTTAAAGTCCACTGCTAAAGGCATCACAGATGACTCCCATTAGCATATACTACAATTTCAAAAACCCAAAAGCTGTGACTCGTTTGTCACAAAGCCTCTGATTTAACCAGGTGAAATCAGAGGAACACAACTTGAAGACAAGATTCAGATTTTTTAATTTTTAAATTTAAAATATTAATGTGAGATTAAAGATAATCTTTCTTGGACTAGCTTCCAAGATTAGACCATAATCTAAAAGCATTGCCCAACTGCTAAAATCAAAGGGATTGACGAACACATAGGGAAGAAAAACCCATAAATGAACGTTACATTCATTCTTAATCTTCATAGTTTCACAAACATTTCGGGTGACTAAAGAGAGTATATACTGCTGGTAAAAGAAATCTGGTACTTCATCTTCCAGGCTACATTCTTTGGGTTCATTTCAGAACTCGTTCTCAAGGAAAAAGAAAATTCAACACATTTAAGTATACACAACATCAAAAGTATCAAAATATGTATTAGAAACACCAACATCAGAGGACCTAGTAGGATGCCACACCTAAGGAAACAGCCCCGTGTCATGGATAGAGGTCTGGAATGGGTGTAAGGAGATTTGGCTTCTGTTTTGACTTGTGAGGAACCAGATCTTGAAAAATTAACCTCATTAAATTAGGTTTTCTCATTTGTAAAATAAATGCAAAATATCTGTTATGTCTACCTTGTAGGATTATTGTATGGGTCAATGCAATCAGTGAAATGATGTAAGTCAAAGTGTTTTGAAAATACAGTGTCACTCAAGTTTAAGAGTATCTGAGCTTATGTGTTTCACTATGTTTGAGTGTGTGTGTTTATGTGTGTACATATATGTGGGATGACATATGGCCATGTATAGCTACATGTATATATGTGTTGTTATGCAGGGATTACTCAGGTTTCTTCAGTAAAGATGGCTTCTATTAGTAATGTTTAGTATAAAAAATATATAGTTGGAAGTTTTAAAAATATGCCCTCAAGAAAGAGGGTCTTTGCGGTGTTTTTTCCCCTGTTTTAATTGTGCATTCAAGCAATGAAATCTGTAATATGTGGTTGCATTTTTATCCATATAAAAAAATTTAAAGTGGTGAATTTCATTTGGCTTATTCTTTTGCCTTTTTTAAATAAACACAGGCACTAAAGTAAAATCCACATTTCCTGATGGAAAAAAAAAAGCCAAAAGTTATCTATTTTGTTCATTTGTAGACAGTGACAGGCCCCATAGCTACCTAAAAAGCATTTCTATTGCCTTTTGTTGTTGGAGAGGTGATGGGCCATTTGTCATTTTCTAAATATCACTTGATTCCAGTAACTCTATCCAAGGAATAAGGCAGATCTGAAGCAGTAGGCATCAACAAGCCAAGAAATTCATCACAGCAAGCAAATAGGTTATTTTTCTCAACTGACAATTAAGTGCCATGCAGTCCACCCCCAACGTCACCCTTCCAAATGGAACCTACAAGTGAACAAGATTCCAACACAAATCACATGGACAAAGAATTAAACATTAAAGCTGGATTTCCTTCTGCTGCATGGCATTTTCTTGTGATGCTTCTGAACACATTTTTGACAATGTTTGCTAGAAAAACACAATCAGACAACGTGCATATAAGTACACATCTAAGCATACATTTACACTTAGACTTGTATATGCATTCTGGTATTCATTGATTTAGTCAGGAAGTCCGTAACTACAAATCTGGACAAATGTGACTACCCAGGTATTTCTCCTTATACATGGAATCACAGTGGAATGGATGCATTATCCTAACTAAAGTAGATGTGATTAGAGTAGTAAAATAAAAAAACTATACATTCCAGGGGTCTACATATGTAGTGAAGCTAGTCCAAGAAAGAAAAATGTAATAGTGATCATTACCCTCTCAAAACAGCAGGAAACACTAAGTAGGCTGTTTAAAAAGTGACTCAAACCAGCTCAAGTCCCGTGATCCACTCAACTTGCCCCAAACTCTCAGGTCTGTCAAGCCTCTATGAAGAATTTCACAGGTCTTTACACAGCAAGGACTTACAAAATGAATGCTGAAATTTGCCAAAACCTGGACTGAAATATTAACTGGCAGAAACACAGAGGAAGAGTGGCCCAGGATGATGGAGAAGGCTGGGGAAAAGGCACAGCCTTAGTTAGGAGGTGGAGGCAGTGGAAGACAGGAAAGGTGCCTTTCTGTGTGCACTGCCCTTTCTGTAACATATTTTTAAAATGGACATGTAACTGACATCTGTAACGTTAACAAACCTTTTCTGCCAAGGGTTGCTGGAAGTCAAAGGCAAGAAAGAAAGCTTGTTAGGGATCCTGGGAAGGCTTCAGGAAGTATGTCCCTTAAAGACCTTTGAAATGTCTTAGAAGAATGAATCATTTTAAGGGGCAAAGAAGGTGAGTAGGGCACCAAAGACGGAGAAACACAGCATGAGGGAGGGGCTGGAGGAGCCAAAGTGCAAGGTATGGTAGAGGAATCTCACCGCCTTGTCCAATCTGACTTCAAGGAGATAGTGAAGCCAAGGCTAGAAGAGTCAGTTAGCCCACAACACCCAGACACAAATTATAGACTTATTCACGGAGTTCTCCAAGCTTTGGTTGTTTTTAAAATAACGCTCTCACACTTTTTCTAGTTGGTGAAATACATTAGCAAGAAACCGTGTGGAGACCAGTCAGAGGATACTTCAAATGTCAGGCAGGACATGGATTTGTAACTTACAGGATGGTGGCAGAGAATGGGAGGGGAGAATGCATGTAAGGGTCACTGTAGAGATACTCACAAACACTCATGAATCAGTGGCAGCTTGAACTGTGGGGAGTGGGTAGGGAGAAGGAGGAGTTAGAAAAGGAACTTAAAAAGTCAAAGAGAATTTTCTCAGTGAATTATTAGGAGGTGGTGAATTATTAAGAGAGGACATTCTCAAAGCAAAGGGAACCAAGGAGATGCTCAGGGCTTGAAGTATATGAAAAACGTTTGGGCCAACACTAATTCCAAATAGGAAGCTAACATTGGACCTGGGTCATGATGGACCCAATCAGCATGAGTTCATGACTTCCTTCTGGAAGCTTTTCAACCAACGCTAAGACTGGGGGAACCAAAACTGGGGCCTACCCAGAGCTGGGTATCAGTGCCACAGCTTGGAAAAGGATCCGACATGATTCTAGGAGGCAGACAAGGGGAGGTGGCAAGGGTTAGTAGACTTTCTGAGCCTATAAGCTTCATGCACTGTAACTCCAGGTGACTCATGAGAAGTCATTACAGAAAACAGAAACGGAAAAAGATACATACCTGTCCGTCTGAGTCGAAAGCCAAGCAGGCGACTCCATGTGTATGGAAATCCTTAAGAATAGACACAGTCTGGACATTATAGGAATCCCATATACATATATATGGCTCCTTTCCAACTTGGCCAGTTGCAACAAGAGTTTTATCTGGGTGTAAGGCAAGGCTGAAAAATAAAAAAGCCTCTTTCATTTCCTCCTGAACAAAGTTAGGAAAAATATTGATTTTCTCTTATCCACATTTATTTCTCAATCATCTAGCAAGATAATCTCAAGAGAAAAAGTCTGAACTGTCCTCAAAGTAGTAAGTTACCTGACTGGTCTGATGGAAATGTTGAATGGAAAAGAGAGGCTTAGCACAGTTTAACAATAATTTCATCTGATTTTACCCACTTGGTTACCTTGAAAATCAGACACTATTATAATTCCAGGATTAGAAAACCTACATGGTTCTAGAATTGTTTTATGTCAAGATATTTACTTAATGACTTTCAAAGTATTACTCAGCTTTTTCAAGTTAGCTTTTGACTTTAATTTGAGGGGGAAAAAAACGTTGTTGCTAGGAGACAATGTGCTTCTCAGAATTAATTAAACCTGCCTGCACAAGTGCTGGATCCCAACTTCATTAGGATTTCAAACCACGAAGGAGTCCCAGAGTCAAGTGCTGTTTCTGTGTCTGTTACCACAGATTATGCATTTTCAATGACAATTCCTATTTTACACAAATCACTGTAACACCAAGAGAACCACAAATTACTATGCTTGTGGTCTTTGTAACATTTTTCCTCTGTAGTCTAGTCAAAATAAAACTTTGTCAAATGCCAATGAGAATTTCAGGGAGTCTGTACTAGTCCAGAGGGGGAAATGTCATTATTGTTATTCCTAGATGAGCAAGGACTCTTCATGTTTTATAATCATTATGTAAAGAAGTTGTGCCTTTCTAAAAACAGGTGTTGGGAATTGAAAAAAACAAAAGGGCACATACCTATATGAAAAACTAGCAGATTACTGTTTACACAATAGAAGCGGAATTTTTTTTTCTTTTTCCGATTTCAACATCTATTTACACAATTAGCAGAGTTTTGTTTTTACTTTTCAACTTCAGCATGATTTTAATACAAGTAAATGCTCTATAATCAGATACCTGAATTTGCACTCAGTGAATGCCCCTATGACCTCTGGTTCTTTGGGCCTGTTGATCTCTTTTGCCTCAGGTTCCTCATCTAGAAAATGGAGTTACTACATAAAAGTAGACAATATACAGAACACAAAGCATTCAGCACTGCACCCAGCTCAGAGTAAGCACTCAAAGCAAGTATCATTATCATCGTTTTGTGTAACTGACATCTAGATACAATTAACATATGCACAGCTAGGTGGATACAGTGCCTCTTTCAAACACAAATTACTTCCTGCTTCTTTCAGGGCCCAGGGTGTGTTCTCCACAAATTCTGTAGCAACCAAGCCCCTAAACTATCCCCCACCGGCACTCTTTCCACCAAGCTCCCTTCCTGGGCCTCCACCAAACCTAGTGTCTTTTGCACGGGACCGGGAGTACTATCCCCTTTCAGCATTGAGGGTCCTCCCAGACTCCTGCACCCTGGTGCTGGAGTGCAGCTGGTCTTCCCAGGAGCTCCCAACACCTGTCACTGCACATGTCCTTGTTCCTGGAACTGCTCCCTAGACTGGAGGTGCCTTCTATCTGCACTCTCCTCCCAGGCTGGGTGCTACATGGGGTTTTTGTCTTCTTAGACAAATAGAGTGCAGGTGGAGCCTACAGTGGGTGCTCTGTAGCTGTGGGGAAGGAAGGTGCAATTATGGGGCTAGATGCAGGGGCAGGGAGAGGATGGCTGGGAGACACTGAGCATCAGGGGCCCAGAGGACCAGAAATCAGGCCCCAAGTGCTGCTGCCACAACTACTCTTGCCAGAAGTCTGATCTAAGGGGAGATCAAGAGTTCTGCAGGAGGCGGTGGAGGAGTACAGGGAGGAGTCATACCTGGGCGCCCCAGGTGCCAAAGGCCCCTCATGAAGGATTAATCTATAAGAAGTTTTGCTCACATCACCTGTCAAGCCAAACCCCAATCCTTCACAATGCCTCCTGCCCCTTCCCCTCCACTCAGAGTTGCAGCGTAGGGCCCTTGTCCCAGGGGCCAGTCCTGGTGTTGGGGACCTGGTTTTGGCCCAAAGGCTGGGAGGTACTGCTGGAGGCCAGAGATAGGGAGTGAAATGCACATACCCCAGCCACAAGTCTACCACCTTCCAGGAGGAAGAAGGGCTCAGACAGCAATCTTCTTCTGCAGGGGTCCCTGGGGCCCAATCCAACAAGTGCAAAGGTCCAAGCCCGCAGCAACAAGAATGCACCATCATCGTACATCCTCAGGGCCAGTGGTTTCTCCTGGCAGCAGGAAGGTGTCTAGAATTGTCCCAGGAGATCAGTGCTTCCTGTTCCTTGAGCCTCTCCCTGAACAACATTCTTAGGGCTTTGGTCTCCCTCTCTCTGAGGTAGCGTTCTGCAAGCGTTCTGCCAGTGTTCTGCGATGGGTCAGCTGGCTTCTCCACCCCAGCCCCCTCCATCAGCAAATGTTCTCCTGTGAATGGGCTCTGGATGCCCATAAGCCTGTGCGGGGTGGGGGCGGTGCACGTTTCCCATAACGGCAAACAAGGGGCAGGTGTGCTCTGCGGCTTACGACGTGAGGGGAGTGAGTGCAGACCCAGATGCACCAGCAGGGAGGGGATGCACTGGTAGGCGCTGAGCGCCAGAGCAGCTCAGAGTGCAGATATCAGGTGCCCTGGTACTGCCCTCCACCACTCTCCCCAGAGGAAGCCCCTCCTCACCAGATCTAGGGAATTCTAAAAACTGGTAAGAAGAGGCTTGGGATAAGAAACACCTGGGTGCCCCAGATCTGAGTGGCCATCTAACAAGTGCTTGCTGGCAAATGTATCCTCAGGAATCTTTATAAGGAGAACCAGAGAAAAATAACATACATAAAAGGTGCAGAGGGCATCCAGGTAAAAGATGGTACTCACAGTTAGTCTTGCAGAGAATAGCAGAAAATGAGATGGGTCAGGTAAGCCAGGGCAGCCTTGTAAGCCTTTTTAAGCAGGCCAGGAAGTTAGGGCACCACTGACAATTATTAGAAGACATGACATGAACAGGTACATATTTTAGTAAGGTAACTCTAACAGCAGTGAGGCAGTGGGAAGGACAGATGGGTGGGAAATGTTAGGAGAGGAGGACATGAGGCCAGGAAGGGAACAGGTGACAGATAGTGAGGTAAGAAGAGGTAGATGGGGCAGAAAAAAGGATCAGTTAAGAGATATTTAAGGGAAAGAGGTAAAGAGGTTGAAAATGCCAAAAGCGAAGGAAAAGGCTGAGCATGTCAGAGCTGACTGAAATTTTTTGCTTGGGCAACTTTTAAAGTCACAGAACTTGTAGCACTAGAGTTTAAAGCCTATGAGGCCTGATTCTGGGAAAAGATGGCCTTAACCCAATTTTTAGTGGGAAACCAAGGAGACCCCCCTCAAGTTAGCACCACACCTAGAGTCCTAAGTGCTAAAAAAAAGAGGATCTGATTGGACAGTATGATCCACGAGGGCAGGGACTCTTTCCATCACTCTACACATAGTTCCTGAGGCAGAGTTCACGCGGCAGAGTATTCACTAACAAAGTGCTTGCCAAAGAGGGAGCAAATGATGCCACCAATCATGGCTGCCATACTGCCTCTCCACACTGACAGTAAGTTTTTTTTTTTTTAATATATGAAATTTACTATCAAATTGGTTTCCATACAACACCCAGTGCTCATCCCAAAAGATGCCCTCTTCAATACCTATCACCTACCCTCCCCTCCCTCCCACCTCCCATCAACCCTCAGTTTGTTCTCAGTTTTTAAGAGTCTCTTATGCTTTGGCTCTCTCCCACTCTAACCTCTTTTTTTTTCCTTCCCCTCCCCCATGGGTTTCTGTTAAGTTTCTCAGGATCCACATAAGAGTGAAAACATACGGTATCTGTCTTTCTCTGTATGGCTTATTTCACTTAGCATCACACTCTCCAGTTCCATCCACGTTGCTACAAAGGACCATATTTCATTCTTTCTCATTGCCACGTAGTACTCCATTGTGTATATAAACCACAATTTCTTTATCCATTCATCAGTTGATGGACATTTAGGCTCTTTCCATAATTTGGCTATTGTTGAGAGTGCTGCTATAAACATTGGGGTACAAGTGCCCCTATGCATCAGTACTCCTGTATCCCTTCAGTAAATCCCTTCAGTGTTACTGCTGGGTCATAGGGTAGGTCTATTTTTAATTTTTTGAGGAACCTCCACAATGTTTTCCAGAGTGGCTGCACCAGTTTGCATTCCCACCAACAGTGCAAGAGGGTTCCCGTTTCTCCACATCCTCTCCAGCATCTATAGTCTCCTGAGTTGTTCATTTTGGCCACTCTGACTGGTGTGAGGTGATATCTGAGTGTGGTTTTGATTTGTATTTCCCTGATGAGGAGCGACGTTGAGCATCTTTTCATGTTCCTGTTGGCCATCTGGATGTCTTCTTTAGAGAAGTGTCTATTCATGTTTTCTGCCCATTTCTTCACTGGATTACTTGTTTTTCGGGTGTGGAGTTTGGTGAGCTCTTTATAGATTCTGGATACTAGCCCTTTGTCCGATATGTCATTTGCAAATATCTTTTTTGATTCTGTTGGTTGCCTTTTAGTTTTATTGATTGTTTCCTTCGCTGTGCAGAAGCTTTTTATCTTCATGAGGTCCCAATAGTTCATTTTTGCTTTTAATTCCCTTGCCTTTGGGGATGTGTCGAGTAAGAGATTGCTACGGCTGAGGTCAGAGAGGTCTTTTCCTGCTTTCTCCTCTAGGGTTTTGATGGTTTCCTGTCTCACATTCAGGTCCTTTATCCATTTTGAGTTTATTTTTGTGAATGGTATAAGAAAGTGGTCTAGTTTCATTCTTCTGCATGTTGCTGTCCAGTTCTCCCAGCACCATTTGTTAAAGAGACAACATTGACAGTAAGTTCTACACAGGAACTAGAAAATGAAGAGGAATGAGTGTTTTCCCCCTAGATGGTCAGAGACGCTATCAAGAAACAAACAAAACTCTTGCTGTGATCACAGCTTCTGTTTCTTCTGTTTTTTTTTCTAATTTTTTTAAAAGTTACTTATTTTGAGAGAGAGAGAGAGAGAAAGTGAGGTAGGGACAGAGAGAGAGGGGGGAGAGAACGAATTCCAAGCAGGCTCTGCACAGTCAGCACAGGACCCGATGTGGGGCTTGAACTCACAAACCATGAGATCATGACCTGAGCCGAAATCAAGAGTCGGACACTTAACTGACTGAGCCACCCAGGCACCCCTGTTTCTTCTGTTTTAAAATGCTTGAGATATTTGGTAAACTCCTGGGGTCCTGAAGCACTCAGAATTAAAAAAAAAAAAATCACTCTTCCAGGCAGTTGTCCTTACTATAATGTCAGGATTCCTGACCTTTCTTACTTCCTTGAATTTGGGGGGGGGGGGGTAGTGAAAGAGACAGCTTTCAACAAATATTTTTTTTTCTTTTTTTCTAAAAATTTTTAAAAGTTTGTTTTTGAGAGAGAGAGAGAAAAAGAGACAGAACACGAGGAGGGGAGGGGCAGAGAGAGAGGGAGACAGAATCTGAAGCAGGCTCCAGGCTCTGAGCTGTCAGCACAGAGCCCGATGCGGGGCTCGAACTCATGAACTGTGAGATCATGGCCTGAGCTGAAGTCCAGCGCTTATCTGACTGAACCACCCAGGAGCCCTCAACAAATCTTTAAAGAGGCCTTCAAAATAACTTCCCAGTCTCACTCAGTTAGTAGTGTGACCCAAAAACATTCCATTATGGATTTCAAGTATTTTTACTTGGGTTATTAATTGTTCTTTTCCCTCATACCAAAGCCCATAAATTTATCACATTCATTAAAAAGTTCACATTGGAAATTTTCATTTTTGGATTTTTTTGCCAGAAGTTTCTTTATGCTGTTCTTGATATCCTCTCATCCTAGCACATGATATTCACCGATCTAGCTTCCTGCTTTGCTGTTTGCATACATTATCAGTTATCAATTTCTCCTTTTGTAAGCCGAGAGTCTCTGACCTGACCTCTCTGGCTTACATGCCACTTGATTGCTTAAAATGACTCCCAATGTTCCTGTTTATCCATGTCCATATCAAGAATAGAGAGAACAGGGAACACAGACTTTATTCACTTTGCCGTTTGTTACCTCGCGATCAGCTCCCCAGAAACATCACTCCTTCCACCCTATAAGAGAACAACAGTATCCATGTATCTTTTAGAGCACAGCCAAGTGGCGCTTTATTTTTATTTTAAATTTGTCATATCATTTCAACAGCACTTTTAAACAACCTTTTCCGGGGGGACAACCAACAAACTTTAATCCCTGCATTTGCAAGAGCATAGTGTTAAAGGTATGCAGAAGCAGGGATAGCATGAGCAGGTTGGAAGTTACCATCAAAGTATCTAGTCCTTTCTCACATCTTTGCATTCAGGAACTCAAGAATTTCATGAAAAGTCATTTTGAGCAGGATCTGCTTTTGTTTAAATCCCAAAACATGTTTGGAATGTTAGTTCAGAGGCACTCAAGTGACAGATGTGTATATATGTTGCATTTTCCTCACATCAAGACCAAACCCACCCCCTGCTGCATACTTCAGAACCTGCTCCTTCCACAGAAGTGCCCTGAGCCTAAAAAGCTACCCTACAGTAATTAGCCTTTAGATGAGCCAACGGATTAAAAGAGGTTAGGTCCCCTTATCTGATTAAGGGGATGTCATGGAAAGAATCATGCCTCTTGAGTTCCTTCTGATAAGATTTCATCTATGAAATGGTCAACTATTATGTACTTCCAGAGAGAAAATGACAGAAGTGGAAAGTACCGTCATTACACAAAATACCTGTTTGACGTTGAACTTCCCAACATCTTCTTTACCATATCACAGTGTTGTAAGTCTTGGTGACAGAAAGTTATTGATGCTGTTTGCCTATATTTTACGTCTATCTGCCATTAGAGAGACCATAAATTCCCATCTCTTCTGTTTTTCTAAGAAAACTTGCAAATTTTACAAATTGTTTTTTTTTCAAATCGTTTTAATAGCAATGTCACAATATTAAAACTTTAAAAATTGACTCTTTCACTAAAGGTCTCATTCCACACCTATATAAAAAGGGTTGGTGTCATTCTGTTTTTTCTTTGGTGCTCAGTTTATTACATTGATTATATTATACACACAGCAACAAAAAAAAGGGATCAAGCTTTTAAAGAACTGCTTTTCTCTGTGTATATAAAAATCTGGTTCCCTTAGGAAATCCCATCTTCTGTTACCATAGCAATAGAAAGCACTGCAGAGAAGGACTTTCATCACCCTATCTGGGAGAAGGAATTGATTTGTTTCCTCAGCATGCCAGGAGGGCAAAACCATGTCTTTCTGATGTCAAATGAAATCAGGAAGATTTCCAAATACGTTGTCTGAGGAGAAGATGAGAATTAATAGGGTTGTGGAAAGAGGGAGGCTTGCTTATATAGGTTAAAGAGAAAACACTAATCAACACTAATCATTCCTGAAGGCAAAAAATTATATTTGAGTACTTGTTCCAAGTCCAGCATTTGAAAAATGTTCATTATTCTGACTTCACTTTTTAAAGCCTCATTTCATTTTTGCCCAGGCTGCTTCAGTGATTCTCTAAGTAATAAATTTACGTTATTATCTCTTTTTTAAAGTACCCTCACCAGGAAAGCATGAAAGGTTTCTCTTTGCCTACCCTACAGATAACACTGAGAGAAGTTTGCCAGTGTTGAGGCATAAGTGCATCCTGGTGACTGGGCTGAACTGTCTGAGAACAGCGGCGAGGTGGCTGCTTTCTGGGCTGGAGAGAGAATGGCCAGCCTTAGTGGATGAGCACTGGAGGAAGAAAAGGCAAAGGAAGGCTTTATTTGAATACAGTCGTCTGGAGGTAGTGTGGCCACAAACGGAGGTGGCTGTGCTCTAGTCCTTGTACCCCAGGATACCCTTAGCACTGGAGTACCATCACTGGGACTGTAAGGGAGGGCCCTGCCTTCCAGGTGGGCCTGAGCAGGATGAATGGAAGTGATGGCAACATGTACAGACTACCAATGGTCCATTGCCATGTTCCTGACCTGTGTGAGCCTCAGGGTACCTGTATAATCCACGATTGAGCATGACGGTCCCTCACATTGGACTTCTCAACGACCTTGATGAGTGGTACATCTAATAGGAATTAATGCAATTTAGAAAAATGAAGAAATGCAATGTATCTTGCATGCTTAGTACCACCATACCTGTATTGGTATGGAAGCATATTCTAGCAATACTTTAATACCGCATCAAAGAGTGGTTAAGAGCATAGTGGTTTTGCTGCCTGGGATCAAAGCGTGCAGTGGCATGCTGAAGCCGGCTCCGACTGACCAGCCAGAGCTGTTAAACGTTAGCAATTCTGAGAATCAGTTGTTAGACACGACCACTGTTAGATAGTAAATTATATAAACTTATAAGTAAAGAAATTATATTAAAAACAAAAATATATATACTAAAATTAATTAATTCCTAATTATTTTACTACATTTGACTTTATCTTGAGGTTATTTACCACTATCCTCTCTCTATGGTAGAAATACTATAGAGCGACGTACCGCTACGGGAGCATTTACATCATGGAAATCAACAAACACTACAAATTAAGGATTGACTTGTTGTTTTGTTGGTTGTCTACACTTAAGACATAGAAAGATAAAATGTTAATAATGCAGAATAAACTTAAAAGGGTGTCATGTCTGTAGCTGTTACATTCTGAATAACACAAAAAATGAGAAATATTCCTCCAGTATTCAAAAAATATCATCCAGTTCAGCAAAGGAGTCACTCATATCATTGGCAAATGATTCAAGTTCTATTATATGTCTTTGTGGTTTCACTTTTGTCTTAGTAACATAGTCGAAAATACCAACATTTATGTCAGAACTACACTCATTTGTCAATGATGTGAGAGACTTCTTTTCTGAACCAGATAGTAATCAAGCATTCATTCCTTGTCTGACTTTGTCAGATCATAGTTGAACTGCAAAGTTTGGCCACAGATACATGAGTTCAACAAAAATCAATGAAAGCATTCTAAGGGAATCGATTGGCTGTATGGGATTTACAACAGATGGTTATATATATATATTTTTTTTTACTTATAAACTGTGTGCCACCCATCATTTTTACCAGTAAAATTTATCACAAACCTTGGAGGGCATATGCGTACATTTTTTCTAAGAGCTGGTTGTTAAACAGTCATTAATACATCACTGAAGCATATCTCCTCTACTCACTGGCACATAAAGTTCCTCACAAATCATCTTCAGCAAATTACTCAACTTCTCTGTGCCCCAGTTTCTCTTCCATAAAATAAGAATAATAACAGTACCTACCTGAAAGAAGGTAGGAATAACTGTGAGGATTTAATAAATCCTAAGGCAGTGATTAAAACAGTAGTGCTTAAAACCTAGTGAGCACCAAATAGATATTATTATTAATTAACTGCTATGTGATAGAATCTGCTCAAAACAAACACATATGAAGCCTGTCCTTCATCCCTGAGGATTGACATTCTAAGCCAAGGAAACTAGTCCCCAGAGAAGTTATTGTGAACTAACCTGCAAAATTTTAAAATAAGACTACCCTCTGGGAGAATTAAACAGTTAAGAACCATATAAAATGGACAAGATTGGTTATCTAAAGAAGTTATCCTAAGGAGAAAATATATCAGACAAGACCAGACTTTGAAAATCTAATCTGCTCATGATCAACAGTGAGATAATTTAGATTCCACTACTGAAATCAATAAATTTGAGTAAAAATGCTAATAGAAGGGGAAGTTCTGTGTAAATCCTCTATAGGAAAGAGTCAGAATTAAGCCAGTATAGTATTGGCGTAAGGATAGACATATAGATTGATGGAACAGAATTGAGTCTACAAATAGACCCACACTTTTATGGTCAATTGATTTCCAACAAAGGTGTTAGGATAACTCAAAGGGGGAAGGATAGTTTTTTTAACAAATAGTGCTGGAACAATTAGACATCCATATGGAAAAAAAAGAACCTTAACATTTATATCTCATTATTCACAAAAATTAGCTCAAAAGACCAGAGACCTCAGTATAAGAGCTAAAAGTCTGCAACTGATAGAAAAAAAACCACATAGCTAAACCTTTGGAATCTTTGAAAGACAACGTTTCTTAGAGAAGACAAAAAACATGAGCCATAAGAGAGAAAAATTGATAAACTGGATTTTAAAATTAAAACTTCCGCTCTTTGAAAGACACCAGTAGGAAAAGGAAAAGGAAGAGACAAGCCAAGGACTGGAAAAGAAAATTCACAAAGGACTTTTACCCATAATACAAGAGGAATGCTTATAATTCAATAGTATGAAGAAAACCAAAATTAAAATATGGCCAAAACACTTGAACATTGTCAAAGACATCTAAAATTAGTAAGACTGACATTACTAGGTGATGCGAAAGATGTAGAGTAATTGGAATGCACATACTTTGCTGATGGGAATATAAAATAATAAATCATTTTGGAAAGTATTTGGCAGTTTCTTATAAAGTTAAATATATACTTACTATATGATCTAGCAATTCCATTTCCATATATTTACCCAAGAGAAGTAGTGCATCTGAAGACCTATACAAATGTACAAAATGGCCATCAACAGGTGAATGGATAAAGAAATTATTATACATTCATACAGTGGAATAGTTCCCAGGAACAAAGAAGAACGAACTACTGACATACATGTCAACACGGATGACTCAAAAACATTACAGTGACTGAAAGAATCCTAGAGTATTCAGTGGAATATTCACATCAGTATCTTCACCATACAAAGGTGGCAGCCAAGAGATACTGTCCAAAGTTGATGACCCCAAAAATAAAGGTATAAAAATATAACTTAAAGTTACAAAGGTAAATGTTAAGGGTATGAAAAGTAAAATAACCCTTTGTGTAAGAGAAGGAAAGGAATATAAGAATGGCATATGTAAACTACATCCTCAAGTATTTTAGAAGGAAGTCAATCATGGATTATATCTAAAATAGATTAAGCACAAAATAGCAGTTAATCCCACTGTTTTGAGATGTGGAGGTAACCATCAGAAAAAAAAAACCAGTCCTAAGAGTTAAAAGTGTTCCTTTGGAAAGTAGATTGCAGATGGGAAAGGGTAAGGCAGAGGCATTTTTTTTTTCATTTACATTTTTTTACATTTACATTTTTTTCATTATGTAATGAAAATTACCTTCTGTACTCTTTGATTTGTGTATCTATATTGCTTTGATACAAATATAAAATTAAAACAAAAACAAAAAAGCACTTACAGAGAAATAAAAATGGATTCACTTATGCAAAAAAGAATGTATCTGGTGGTTTAGAAGTCTTCCACAGGCAGGAAGTAGGAAGGGATATCTGATGACTCTGTCAGATTTATCAACCCCCAGATGTTCTCATCAAGTACAATTGTTACTGATAAAATGAATTTGATCAGCATGGCTTGTCTTACAATTCATTCTTGAAAAAGGAGAAATGCCGCCTTAAGACTCCAACACAACAATTTGGTAATGAGAAGTTTCACTAATGAAAGGGGTCTATGTGAAACCCAGCTTTCTGGAGCTATTCATCTTGTTTTTTCCTCTTCAAGCAAGGAGCATGACTCAAGCATTGAGGGCTATATTTGGCAGAAGTCCTGTTAATTTAGGATAATTAAATATGCCAGTCATGTGTTTCAGTAAGGTCTGATTAAATACTTTAGAGAAGTCATTAGTGAATCCATCTGGTCTAGTGGCTTTGCCAGATGGCAAAATGTTACTACCTCTATCTGTTCTGCTCTTGGAATATTCTACTTCTATTGTAAAATAGCATGCAGTTCTTTTCAGGGTAAGTCTTAATTTGCTAGTTTATATTCTCAAGGGATCTGAAAGGTGGAAGGCAAGCTTCACAACTGTGTTAACACCATGCCAACTGAGCCACAAGATCCTAAGGCTGTATTAAAGAGCCTGTTGTTGCATTGTTGAATTCTAAATGATTTCGTCATTTCCGTTTCCTTAAAATGCTCTTTGCCAAGCGTTTCAGATGGTGCTTCATTAGTGACTGGAGAGTCAAAACCGCAGGGGGAGGTAACCAGATGTATTTCACATCCATGATATTATAATACTACAAGATAAGGAGAACCCTGGAAGTACTTCCTCCATGTAGATGGTTATCTAAATGGAAAAGTGGCCAGTTTTGATTTTTTTAAATTACAGAGTCACACAGCCCTGTGAGAGTGCCATAAAATGACCAATTTAACTTTGTTTTGATTCTTTGACCATGCAGAGTTAACCTCTGACTTACTAATTTCCCAACCAGCTGGGTCAAAATGCAAGGTATTCTCCAACACATTGACAACGGCAATTTATTTCATTTTTTAAAGTATATTTATTTATTTTGAGAGATATTTATGAGGGGGGAGGGGCAGAGAGAGAGGAAGAGAGAGAATCCCAAGTAGACTCCACGCTGTCAGCACAGCGCTCAAAGCGGGGCTTGATCTCACAAACTGAAAGATCATGACCTGAGCCAAAATCAAGAGTCGAACGCTCCACTGTGAGAGCCACCCAGACACCCTAACAATGGCAAATTTAATAAGATCACTTCATCAGTTGGTGTCTAAAGTAAATAATTAAGCCCAAATCGTAAGTGGGGACTTGGAATTGCTGGAGAAGAGTAAGGGGTGGCTTGATGAAGACACGAGGCAAAGATAAAGCTAGAAAAGAGCCCTAAATTTTATTGCCACTCTCAACCTCCAACCTCTCAAGTCTATTCTAAGGCTAAGCATTAGGTTGAGCTGAAGCCCCACTCTCTCCTAATAAAGGCCATATTTGCATATCTAATTGACTGAGTTGACTGTAATCAGAATTTACATTCATGGAAACGTTGCTACCAAGACCAACCCCTCAGCATCTGGGAACTATGGCAACTTTTGCACTTAGAGCTTTGTTTTTATTTTATGCTTTGTTGACAGCACTTTCCTTTGTTTTTACTTTATTCCTCTTCCTTTCCTGACTTCCCTCCTTTTCAAGTTTTTCTCTATCTTTACTCTGGGGTGTTAGGTTTTTTTCCAGCATTTCTAGGTGTTTGGAGAGGAGCAGGAAGGGTGAGAAGGTATGTGTCTGTCACCTCAGTCCCATATGTTGCCAGAACGGCAAGTCCATGCTTGACTCCTGACCACCACCCTCAATTTTGAACAGCTGGGATTCTATCATTGTAGAGCTAACACTGAACTTGGTATAATGACTAATTAAAATCTTTTTAAGATCTGCATGTGTATCTGTTTCTACTGAGTAGAGATGGTTGCAGAGCAATGCCCCCTACCACTACCATTATCTCTCATCACTGCCGACACCTTCAATGTAATGTGGGCAACAGCTGGAAAGATCAAAATGGGGTTCAGGGGGCGCTGGGGTGGCTCAGTCGGTTAAGCATCTGACTTGGGCTCAGGTCATGATCTCATGGTCCATTGGTCCGAGCCCCACGTTGGGCTCTGTGCTAACAGCTCAGAGCCTGGAACCTGCTTCAGATTCCTTCCTCCATCTCTCTATGCCCACACCCCCCTTCCCCACCTGCTAGAGCTCTGTCTCTTTCTCTCTCTCTCAAAAATAAATAAAACATTTTAAAAAATTCAAAATGGGGTTTGGGATCATCTATCTTTGAACCACCTGTGCTCTATGGTAAAGCAAGAATATGTGATCCCAGAGGCCCAGTTAGAAGGGGCCAGAATCAGCAAACTGGCTTTTTTATGTGGGTATGAATTAGGATAGAGAAGGGATGATCTCCATAAAAAAACTGCTGAGCAAATGTCTAGCGCCTCTGCCTCTAGCAGACCAGGTGCCAAAGAGCACTATTGACCCTCAGTCCAGGGAAACGACTGGTTATAGCTTGGACTCTGCAGGGCTAAAAGAGAAGAAAGGAGGAGTACTCTTCTGATGACTGGACTCTCAAAAGACTGACCAAAAAAAAAGAAGAGTCTTTCAAGCTGCTTCTTCCTTTGCTGGTTTTTTTTTTTTTTTTTTTTTTTTTTTTTTGACTGCTTGATCTATCAACCACAGAAAGGAGTGCCAGTATTTCCCACTGGTTGTGAATGGATCAATTTCTCCAAGTAGGTCTGTTGAGTTTTGGTTTACATTTTTTAGGCTATTTTATTAGGTACATACAAGCTTAGAACTTTTTATTTTCCTGGTAAACAACTGTATCATCATGTAGTTAACTCTCTTTATCCCTAGTATTTGATCATACTTTAAATTATATTTTATAAGATATTGAGTTATATAAGCTTCTTTTGGGCTAGAATTTGCCTGGTATATCTTTCCTGTCTTTACCATCCACCTTTCTTCATTCTTAACCTTTAGGGGTATCTCTTCAAAAAGGACATAGCTGGATTTTTTTAACCTCAAGTGAAAATCTGTACTATTAACTGGAAAAGTTCAGCTTATTTGTACTTCATATAATCACTGAGATTTTTGGATTTATTTCTGCCACTTATTTTATGCATTATTCATCCTTTTTTTGTTTTCTAGTTTTTCTTCCTTTTTTAATCTTTTTAAAGTGTGTTTCTTTCTCATTCTATTTCTCCATTCTATTGTTTTACTGATTACTCTAGAAATGTTAACATATGTTCTTACAAAAATGTAAAGTTAAAAGAGTTTTCTGTACCTTCTTCTTTAATCATGGAAGAACCTGAGAACACTTTTTTACTCCTGTCTGTCCTGGCTCACATTCTAATTCTACCATTATTTTAGTTTTTTTTTTTTTTTTAACTTACAAGTTAGACGTTATTATTATTGTTTCATGCAGTCAATGTTTATTTAGTTGTAAACATATACATTGACCAATTACTTTGCTCACATTTGTCTTGCCTCTAAGACACTTCAGTTTCAGATCATTTTCTTTCTATCTTAAGTATATCCCTCACATTCTTTTAGTGGAGGTCTGAAAAGATTCTTGTTTTACCTGAAAAATTCTTTATTCTGTCCCTGATCTTGAAATTCAGTCTCACCAGATACATAATTCTAATAAGACTTGTCACTCTATTCTCGGCATTTCTAAACCTCTCTGTCCTAAACCATTTATTCAGATATACCTTCTTTATCCAATTGTGTTTATTCTGCTGTTTATTTCAAAGCTCTAATTGGTTCTTTTTCAAATCTTAGTTATTTGAAAAAAATTTTAACATTTATTTATTTTTGAGAGATAGAGAGAGACAGAGCACGAGCAGGGGAGGGGCAAAGAGAGAGGGAGACAAAATTTGAAGTAGGTTCCAGACTCTGAGCCGTCAGCACAGAGCCTGACGGGGGGCTAGAACCCATGAACCATAAGATCATGACCTGAGCCAAAGTCAGATGCTTACCCTACTGAGCCACCCAGGCACCCCTCAAATCTTAGTTATTTTAAATAGTGTCTTGCTCCTAATTCATATTTTAATTCCTTATTTATTTCTTTAAACATATTAATCATACTCATTTTTAATATATAAAGTCTTCATGGACCTTATTCTATTCCCTACATTTTCCTATCTCCACTTATGATGTCTTATTTTCTTATATATATTGTGATTTTTGTTATTTATTTAAAAAATTTGTTTTAAGTTTATTTATTTATTTTGAAAGAGAGGGAGTGTGAGCAGGGGAGGGGCAGAGAGAGAGAGAGAGAGAGAGAGAGAGAGAGACAGAGAGAGAGAATATCCCAAGCAGGCTCCATACTGTCAGTGTGGAACTCCATATGGGGCTTGAACTCATAAATCATGAGATAATGACCTGAGCCGAAGAGTCGAACAGTTAACCAACTGAGCCACCCAGGAGCCCCTACTTATTTATTTATTTTTATTGAAGCTTCGTGGTTCTTGGAATTTTACCTGTGGGACTTCTTTGAGACTCAGGGAAAAAGTACATTCCTTTAGAGTACTTATACTTGCTTTTCTGGGCACTTGGGAACACCACTGTCCAAGGATCACTGTGTGAGGTTTTGTGAGACCGCACAGCAGTGTGAATTTGTGTTTTAAGCCTATATGAGAGCCATCACATGATCATAAATTTTAAAAAAGGAGATTTTATTTCTCTCTTCCTCACTAACCTCTTATGCAAGGGATTGGCTTTGTTTTGTTTTGTTTCTAGTTTATTATTACAATGTGCGTCCAGGTCTTTGGGGTTCTAGTTACACCAGCATCTGCTATTAGACAATTTTCCTCTGTCACCATGAGGTCATCCAAATGGAAGCTCAAGAACATCAGAGTTTAGCACATGCCCCAGAGAAGAGTTCATCTTGAATACTGACTAATCTCTCTGGGTCTCGACCTCCACTTCATTTTTGGCCTCTAAGCATTCCTTGACTTACCAGCTTATGCAGAAATAAATTAAAAATGTGTTTTACGATATTGAAGTATGTTCCATCTACCCCTACTTTGTTGAGGGTTTTTATCAAGAATGGACACTAGGTTGGGGCGCCTGGGTGGCTCAGTCGGTTAAGTGTCCGACTTCAGCTCAGGTCACGATCTCACAGTCCGTGAGTTCGAGCCCCGCGTTGGGCTCTGGGCTGATGATGGCCCAGAGCCTGGAGCCTGCTTCCGATTCTGTGTCTCCCTCTCTCTCTGACCCTCCCCCGTTCATGCTCTGTCTCTCTCTGTCTCAAAAAAAAAAAAAAAAAAAAAGAATGGACACTAGGGACACCTGGGTGGCTCAGTCAATTAAGCATCCAAGTCCTGATTTTAGCTCAGGCCATGATCTCACAGTTTGTGGGATTGACCCTCATGGGATTTTCTCTTTCCCTCTTTCTCTGCTCCTCCCTCCCTCTCTCTCTCTCAAAATAAATAAATAAGCTTAAAAAAAATAAAGAATGGATGCTGTATTTTTTCAAATGCTTTTTCTGAATCTATTCGCAGGATCATATAGTTCTTACCCTTTCTTTTATTAAGTGGTATATCGTGTTGATTGATTTGTCAGTATTGAAGCATGCAGTCCTGGAATAAATCCCATTTGATCATGGTGACTAATTCTTTTAATGTACTTTTGAAATCGGTTTGTTAGTTTTTTGTTGAGAATTTTGCACCCATGTTCATCAGAGATATTGGCCTGTATTTCTCCTTTTTAGTGGGGTCTTTGTCTGGCTTTGGAATTAAGGTAATGCTGGATTTGTAGGATGAGTTTGGAAGTTTTCCTTCCATTTCTTTTCTTTGGAACAGTTTGGGAGGAATAGGTTTTAACTCTTCTTTAAATGTCTGCCAGAATTCCCCTGGGAAGGGATCTGGCCCATGACTCTTGTTTGTTGGGACATGTGTTAATACTGATTCAATTTCTTTGCTGGTTATGGGTCTGTTCAAATTTTCTATTTCTTCCTGTTTCAGTTTTGATACTTTTTGAGTTTCAAAGAATTTGTTCATGTCTTCCAGATTGCCCAGTGTGAACATAATTCCAGTTGGAATATAATTTTTCATAGTATTCTATTATAATTGTTTGTGTTTATGTGGTATTGGTTGTGATATCTCCACTTTCAGTTGTGATTTTATCTATTTTGACCCTTTCTCTTTTCTTTTTGGTAAGTTTGGCTAGGGTTTATCAATTTCGTTTATTCTTTCAAAGAACCACCTCTTAGTTTTGTTGATCTGTTTTACTGGTTTTTTTGTTTTTATATTGTTTATTTCTGCTCTAACCTTGATTATTTCCCTTCTTCTGCTGGCTTTACACTTTACTTGCTGTTCTTTTCCTAATTCCTTTAGATGTAAGGTTCGATTGTATATCTACGGCCTTTCTTGCTTCTTGACATAGGCCTGAATTGCAATAAACTTTACTATTAGGACTGCCCTTGCTGCATCCCAAAGGGCTTTGTTTTTATTTTCATTTGCTTCCATGTATTTCTTTCTATTTCTTCTTTAATTTCCAGGTTAACCCATTATTCCTTAGTAGGATGTTCTTTAACCTCCACACATGTGAAGGTTTTCCAAATTTTTTCTTGTGGTTGACTTCAAGTTTCATAGCATTGTGATCTGAAAATATGCATGGTATGATCTGGTTATTTTTGTACTTGTTGAGGGCTGATTTATGACTCAGTATGTGATCTATTCTCAAGAATGTTCCATGTGCACTCGAGAAGAAGGTGTATTCTGCTTCTTTAAGATGAAATGTTCTGAATATATCTGTTAAGTCCATCTGGTCCAGTGTGTCATTCAAAGCCATTGTTTCCTTGTTGATTTTCTACTTACATGATCTGTGCATTGCTGTAAGTGAGATGTTAAAGTCCCTTACTATTATTGTATTATTTTCAATGAGTTTCTTTATGTTTGTTATTAATTGATTTACATATTTGGGTGATTCCAAGTTGGGGCATAAATATTTACAATTGTTAGATCTTTTTGATGGATAGACCCCTTAATTATGATATAAGGCCCTTCTTCATCTCTTGTTACAGTCCTTGTTATAAAGTCTAGTTTGTCTTGTCTCCAGAGGCACGGGAAACAAAACCAAAAATGAACTATTGGGATCTCATCAAGATAAAAAAGCTTCTGCACAGTGAAGGAAACAACCAACAAACCCAAAAGGCAACCAATGGAATGGGAGAAGCTATTTGCAAATGACATATCAGATAAAAAGTTAGTATCCAAAGTCTATAAAGAACTTAATCAAACTCAACACCCAAAAAACAAATAATCCAGTGAAGAAATGGATAAAAGACATGAACAGACACTTTTCCAAAGAAGACATCCAGATGGCTAACAGACACATGAAAAGATGTGCAACATCACTCGTCATCATCAGGGAAATACGAATCAAAACCACAATGAGATACCACCTCACATCTGTGAGAATAGCTAAAATTAACAACTCAGGAAACAACAGATGTTGGCAAGGATATGGAGGAAGGGGAGCCCTCTTGCACTGTTGGTGGGAATGCCAATTGATGCAGCCACTCTGGAGAACAGTATGGAGGTTCCTCAAAAAATTAAAAATATAGCTCCCCTATGATCCAGCAATTGCAGTATTAGAGGTTTTTATCCAAAGGATATAAAATGTTGATTGAAAGGGGCACATGCACCCCAATGTTTATTAACATCATTATCAACAACAGCCAAATTATGGAAAAAGCCCAAATGTCCATTGACTGATGAATGGATAACATATGCACACACAACAGAATATTATTCAGCGATCAAAAAGAATGAAATCTTGCCATTTGCAACAATCTGGATGGAACTAGAATGAATTATGCTAGGTGAAATAAGTCAGTCAGAGAAAAACAAATATCATATGATTTCACTCATATATGCAATTTAAGAAACAAAATGGATGAACATAGGGGAAGGGAAGGAAAAATAAGATAAAAACAGAGAGGGAGGCAAACCATAAGAGACTCAAATAAAGAGAACAAACTGAGGGTGGCTGGAGGGGTGTTGGGTGGGGGGATGGGCTAAATGGGTGATGGTCATTAAGGAGGGCACTTGTTAGGATGAGCACTGAGTGTTATACGTATGTGATGAATCACTAAATTCTACTCCTGAAACCATTATTACATTACATGTTAACTAAATTGGATTTTAAATAAATAAATAAATAAACAAACAAACAAATAAAATAAAGTCTAGTTTTTCTGGTAGAAGTATAGCTATTCCAGCTTTCTTTTGATGCCCATTAGCATGACAGATCCCCTCACTTTCAATCTGCAGGTATCTTTAGGTCTAAAATGAGTCTCTTGTAGGAAACATATAGATTGATATTATTTTTTTTAATCCATTCTGATATCCTATGTCTTTTGATTTGAGTATTTAGTCCATTTACACTGAGAGTGATTATTGAAGGATGAATTTAGTGCCATTGTGTTGCTTATCGAGTTGGTGTTTCTAGCGATGTTCTTTGGTCCTTTCTAGTCTTTGTTGCTTTTGGTCTTTATTTGTTTTTTCTCCACTCAAAGATCCCCCTCCTTAAAATTTCTTGCAAGGCTGGTTTAGTGGTCATGAACTCTTTTAGTTTTTGTTTGTCTGGAAAACTCTTTATCTCTCCCTCTATTCTGAATGACAGCCTTACTGGATAAGGAGTTCTTGGCTGCATATTTTTCCCGTTCAGCACATTGAATATATCCTGTCACTCCTTTCTGGCCTGCCAAGTTTCTGTGGACAGATCTGCTATGAACCTGATCTTTCTTCCTTTGTGGGTTAAGGGCTTTTTTTCCCTTGCTGCTTTCATGATTCCTTACCTGTGTATTTTATGAATTTGACTATGATATCCCTTGGTGATGGTCAGCTTTTGTTGAATTTAATGGGAGTTCTCTGGACTTCTTGGATTTTGATGTCTCTGTCTTTCCCCAGATTAGGGAAGTTTTTATCTATTTGCTCACATGAACATTCTGCCCCTTTTTTTTCCTCTTCATCTTCTGGGACTCCTACGATACAAATATTATTCCTCTTTAATAAGTTGCTGAGTCCTCTAAGTCTTGTATCATGATATTCTGCCTTTGTTTCCCTCTTCTTTTCAGCTTCATTATATTCAATAATTTTTATCTTCTATACGACTGAATCACTGCTCTGCCTTGTTCATCCTCACAATCATGGCATTCATTTCAGATTGCATCTTGGTTATAGCATTTTCAATTTCAACCCGACTAGGTTTTAGATCTTTTGTCTCTGCAGAAAGGGATTCTCTGGTGTCTTCTATGCTTTTTTCAACCCAAGCTGGTATTCTATAATCATGGTTTTAAATTATAGTTCAGACATCTTACTTATATCTGTGTTGATTAAATTCCTGGCCATGAGTTCTATTGCCCATTCTTTCTTTCAGGGTGAGTTTCTCCATTTCATCATTTTGTCCAGAAAAGAAAACAAAACAAACAAAAAACAAAGAAACAAACAAAAAAACAAAAAAAGTAGATCGTGGGTGTGTTTAGTCTGTTTATTAAAAGAATTCAAATAAAATAAAATAAAATAAAATAATAAATAATAAAAATTAAAAGAATATGTACATATATAAAATGTATATATAAAAATAAAAAATAGGGGCACTTGGGTGACTCAGTCAGTTAAGTGTCCAAGTCTTGATTTCAGTTCAGGGTAATCTCATGGTTATGATATCAAGCCCCACATTGGACTCAGTGCAGGGCATGAAGCCTGCTTAGAATTCTCTCTCTTCCTCTCTCTTTGCCCCACCCTGGCTCGTTCTCTCCTCTCTCTCTCTCTCTTTCAAAATAGAGAAATAAACTTAACAATAAATAAATAATAAAAATAATAATAGTAAAAAGTAAAAAAATAATTGAAAAAATAATAAAATAAATTTTAAAAACCATAAAAAATAGAGAATAAAAGGAAAACAATATGTGAATGAAAACCACAATGAAATATCACCTCACACCTGTCAGAATGGCTAAAATTAACAATTCTTGTGTTGTTACAAGAAACAATAGGTGTTGGCGAGGATGTGGAGAAAGGGGAACACTTTTGGACTGTTGGTGGGAATGCAAACTGGTGCAGCCACTCTGGAAGACAGAATGGAGGTTCCTCAAAAAACTAAAAATAGAACTACCCTATTATCCAGCAATTGCAGTATTAGGTTTTTATCCAAAGTATATAAAAATGCAGATTTGAAGGAGTACATGCACCCCAATGTTTGTAGCAGCATTGTTAATAATAGCCAAACTATGGAGAGATCCCAAACGTCCATTGACTGATGAATGGATAAAGATGATGTGGTATATATATATATATATATATATATATATACACACAATGGAATGTTACTCAGTCATCAAAAAATTGAAATCTTGCCATTTGCAACAACATAGATGGAGCTAGAATGTATTATGCCAAGCAAAATAAGTCAATCAGAGAAAGACAAATACCATATGACTTCATTCATATAAGGAATTTAAGAAACAAAACAGATGAACACATAGGAAAGGCAAGGAAAGAGAAGAGAGGGAAACAAACCACAAGAGACTCTTAGTGATAAAGAACAAACTGAGGGTTGATGGAGGGAGGTGGGAAGATGGGCTAGATGAGTGATAGGTATTAAGGAGGGCACTTGGTGTGGTGAGCACTGGTTTTTTTTATGTAAGTGATGAATCACTGAATTCTACTCCTGAAACCAATATCACACTGTATGCTAACTAAATTAAAAAAAAAATCAGATTTGGAAATAAAAAGTCCAGGAGGAAAAAATGAAATAAAATAAAATATATTTTAAATATTTTATCTAGCATTTTTAATCATTCTCAGTGGGAGAGTTGTTCAGGTTATCGGATCTTGCACATCACTAAAAATATGAAATCTGTCCCTTTTTCTGCAATCTCACTATTACTGCTGTGGTTTAGGCTCCTAGCTAATGTTTAGAAATCACTCTGTAATCCTTCACTGCTTCACTTACTACAGTCTATCTAGAATCATAATTAGGCCTATTTTGAACATGCATCTCATGTTGTGAGCTATACAAGGACAGTCTGATTATTGATTATTATTTCACAATGCCACCATCCACTACACATAAAAAGCACACAAACACAAATACACTTACACACACTGACCCCCTTACACACACACACTCATCCACCTACCCTCATACACACAGACTCACATGTTTTCATCCACACACACATTGCATGGCACTGTACCTTGCACGGGAAATGCTCAATACAGGCTTAGGTGAATCACATTTTATTTTCATATCTTTAACTTTTGATGCCCAACTTATATCAAGTTTTTGTGAACTCTGTGATTTCTAGATCTGGTGGTCATCTAGGATCTTGTTCTGAGTATATATTGTAATGTCATTGATTTGGGTTCCTGATCTGTGACCCTCAATGGAAGAAATGTGTATGATGGATAAGAACTCTGACTTTGGAGTCCTATAGACCTGCATTTGGTTTGAATCTCAACTCTACCACTTACTGACTATAGGAATGTCAAAAGTTAAGTAATTTCTCTGAGCCTCAATTTTTTTTTATCTGTTAAATGGGGTAAATGTAAACATTTAGCACAGGGTCTGGGACTCAATGAGCACTCAACAAATAGAAGTTATAAGTGACCACTAAAATTATCACTAAATTTAGTGAACTAAATATAAAGCCTTAAACATGTAAGATAAGTTATTTATTTTGGTTTTTAGATGTGGGAAATAAAAACTGAAATGAACATGTTTTCTCATTCTTTCTCTTCTAGGGATCACTCGTTATAATTCTACCATTACTTCTAAAGAATGTTAGCTACAAGAGGACAGGGATTTTAGTTTGTTTTCTCATCAGTGACACTGGATCAGCACAGTGCCTGGCACCTAATGGATGTTTTATAAATACTTGCTGAATCAGTAAATACATCTACACACATAGCTCTAAATGTCTGAATAAGAGGAAGACAGGTATGCGAATACATAAATGATAGAGGCACCCTTCATGCATATAACTCCTGTCATAAACTCTGCAGAGAAGAAAGATCATGAAAAATGCAATTTGTACTTGAGATTAATAGTTCCCCCAAAATATTTATTTAAAATTATCCAGAAGATTAAAATCCAATTTTGTAAGTGCCATTCTGGGAATTATGGCATAACATTTTAATTCATGGGGCCTCAAGCTTTTATGACTAAATTAGGTACAAAATTTAAAATAACCATGTTTGTGATACTGGTTTTGAAAACTTGCATATTAGATTCCTCACAAGAGTTTGTATAGCAAAAATGTTAAACGGAGATGAAGAAAGGGTCTTTGAAAGCCAAGAACACAGCAAACAAGCCTAATTCAAGGTCAATGATTTTCTTTTGTATTTTAGTTCAGCACAAGTGGTTCATCCAGGAGAAAAAGAGCTTTGTCGATATTGTATTATTCCACAGAAAGGAATCGTGCCCTTCTCCGAGCAGAGGGATGAATCAAGAGAAGAGTCAAGCATGAATAAACTCCCACTTTAAAAGAAGGCTCCCTCCAGAGACAGGAATTCATGCAAGCAGCCTTTCAGTGTCCAGGCCAACCTAGCCCATTTGCATTACTTCATAATCTCAGATATGTCATGGGAAATGATTTTCAACTCTAATGAGCAATTTTTACAGAGCAGAAATTAATGTCCAGGGTTAAGTAAATTCAAGAAAACAAAGTACATGAAGGAAAACTCTATTTTGGCTCCTCAATCCTTAATGCAATGGGAGTCCCCTGCCAGCTCCTATTCCAGAGGCTTTGCCTGCATGGTCAGGTTTAACCTCCAAGAAGGGTCTAGCTTGGGGGCACCTGAGTGGCTTAGTTGGGTGAGCATCTGACTCTTGATTTCAGCTTAGGTCATGATCCCAGGGTCGTGGGATCAAGCCCTGTGTTAGGCTCCAATACTGACTGTGGAGCCTGGTTGAGATTCTCTCCCTCTCCCTCTGTCCCTCTCCCTTCCCAGTTCTTTCTCTCTCTCTAAAAAAAAAAAAAAAAAAAAAAATTTAAGTTAAAAGAAAAAAAAAAGAAGGGTCTAGCTGGCCTGGAACTACGGGTCCTATACATGTACTGTGCAGAGTACTCTACCTCCCTCACATTCTACCATATCTGATTTTATCCACTAAGGGTAAAAAATTAAAAAAAAATTGTTTGAGGCCAAAAATTTTGCACTCTGTCCAGAATGGTGGTCCATCTATCTCCCTATCCCAATATCTGATATGTCAGGGGGTGCAATGAGAATGCAAGGGCTGTGTCAACAGGCCCAGAAAAGAATTTACCATCTTGGAAGGCAAAGTGATGTCCGTTAGTTTTAAGAATAATGAAAGCACCCTATGGTGGGGGTCTCTGAATATGGTGATTATTTTAGGACTTGTTTGATGATAAAAAAAAAAATGTCCATAGTTTTAAAATGGGTACTCCCCCCAAAAATTTTGGCTAAAGTATATGCCTTAATTCAAGCTTTGTTTCGATGGAATAGTGGGGGATACCTTTAACACCTAAGTCCTGAGCTTATTTGATCCTTCTAGGCAGCTATCTGATCTTTCTTCAAATACCAAAAAAAAAAAAAAAAAAAAAAAAAAAAGGCACAGAGTAGTTAAGTGTTGTGCCCAAAATCTCCCAATTAGTGGCAAAGCCCTAGATCAGGTTGATCACTATACCTCTAGATCATCTCCCTTGCTGGCCTTAAAAACAACAAAACAACAACAACAAAAACAAAACAAAAAAAGGCTGGATTTCAAATGAATGACATGCTCTCTGGAAAAAGGTACCATATAAATAACCAGATTGTAAGCAAAGGACTTGAACTAACAACGATTGCTTTTGCTAATCCCCTCATAACCTTGGGGGATAGTTGTTACGGTCTTAGTTTACAGATGGGGAAAGTGAGGCTCAAAATATAAAGTGATTTGTCTAAGTTCAGTCCATAGATGCAAATTATCCAAACATGACTAATATAAACTTGCAAGGAATCAAGAAACGTCTTACTCAGATCCCTCAGGAGATTATAAGACAGACTTTGATCTCAAAAGGAAAGAAACAATTAAGCCTTTAATGTGTGCCAGTGGTTTGCAAGTCCTTTTCACACTGACTGTCCTTTTAAAGAAGTTCTATTGAGGAGCAGAGAACACCATACAATATGGAGCTGAGCGAAGATTCAAAGTGAGTTTAGAACCAATTAGTTTTACCTCTCCACACCAGTTTCCTTTCCATCACATGTGAGGCCAGCAAACTTTTTCTATAGAGTCAGATAGTAAACAGTTTAGTCTTTGAAGGCCATAGCGTCTCTGTTGCAACTACTTGACCCTGTCATAGTAGTGTGAAAGCAGCCAAGAACAATATGTAAATGAATGAACACATCTATGTTCCTGTAAAACTCTACTTACAGACACTGAAACTTGTATATCATAAAATTTTCACATGTCATGAGATATTATTCTTCTCTGGATCTTTTTCATTCAAAATGAAAATTTCATTTAGGGGCACCTGGGTGGCTCAGTTGGTTATGCATCCAATGCCTGATTTCAGTTCAGGTCATGATCTCACGGTTTGTGAGATCAAGCCCCATGCCGAGCTCTGAACTGACAGCTGGAACCTGCCTGGGATTCTCTGTCTCTCTGCCCCTCCCCTGCTTGCATGCCCACACAGTCTCTCTCTCTCTCTCTCTCTCTCTCTCATTCAAAATAAATAAACATCTAAAAAAAGATTTTCTATAAAATGAACATTTCATTTAAAAAGAACTTTAAAATGCAAAAACCATTTTAGCTCATGGACCATACAAAAACAGGCAGTCAGCTGGATTTGGCCTGTGGGATGTTGTTTAATAATCTGAGTTATATTATCCTTCTTTTAGTATCTACTGGATGCCAACAGTCAATTAAGAAGGTTTCCTAAAAATCTAGTTTGTCAAAGGGTTATTTTACTTCTCAGCACCAAAATCCTTAATTTTGATGTTATGCACATGGCTTACAAGGGAAAATAATTTTTTTTATAAAATATTTCAAACATATAAATATGTATATATATATACTCATATGTACATATAATATGTATATATAAGGCATAAACAATAAAATGAACACCCATGGGCCCATTATCCAGTTTAAGAAATACATTACTAAACAATGATGCTCCTGCCTACCCTTCCCCAATTACATCTCCTCCCTCCCCAAGAAAATACCAGTATCCTGAATTTTGTCTTTATCATTCATTAGTCTTTTTAATATATAGTTTGATTATGCATGTATGCAAGTTTGTATTTGAACTTTATTTAAATGGTGTATTATTATATGTATTTTTCTAGGACTCACATTCTTTCATTCAACATTACATTGTGGGATTCCATCCACATTGGGCATGGCTGTACCAAGAAAAGAAGAAGGAGAAGGAGAAGGAGAGGAAGAGGAAGAGGAAGAGAAGAAAAATGAAAGAAAGAAAGCAGTCAATATATCTACCCACAAGAGCATGGATGATGACATCATGGTATGTGGAATTGATTCAGCAGTAAATTTAAATAAAATAAAAACAATAGATTTCTGAAACCAAATGGTGAGGGGCCTTATGGCAAAACTTATCCCAGAGTCACAAGGACTCGACCAGACTCCCTGATTGAAAACAGAGGATATTACTCTGAGACACTGGCTCCGAATGGATCCAGGCAGAACCTTGTTTCAAAAAAAAAAAAAAAAAAAAAAAAAAAGAGCAAAGGTGTGTAACTGGAAACATGGAGGGAAAAAAAGTAAAAAGAAAAAACAAACAAGAACAATAGATTTCTAACGAAAAATATAAATTAGATTTCAAATAGTCTATTGATGTTTAAAAATAAATGCCAAAATCCTTTAAATAAAAACGTATCTTCTGGGAAGTTATCAATCTCAAATATGATCTACATACATAGAGTTCACGGATGAGAGAGAAGGCAGGAGAGAGAGAGGAAGGCTGCAAGCGAATCCCTTCGGAGAGTGTAATACTGGTGACAGGAGTCGGGGTGGGGCAAATTTTCACTGCTTGAAAGTATTTCCTCTTCTAGAAAAATGGATTCCAGAGTTGTGCATGGAGGCCCAAATTCAGCTGCTTGGAAGGTATACCAGTGAATCACAGACATGACTGATTGAAACTCAAGTGATGTGAACCACCAGTCTTCTTTTCGTGCCAATAAAATGAATAGTCCTATTAATGCTACTGAAATTGTATATTTATCTAACTAGAATGACTCGGGTCCTTTATGAAAAAAATACATCTGTAAATTAATGTTAAAACAAGATTTCTCACTAATAAATGTAGGAAAAAGTATCTGTACAACATTGTTGCATTAATTTATACTAATGACTTTAAAATTCGCTGCAAATTACTGATTGACCTAGAAATGAAAAAATGTACTTAGAAATAAAAAGCAAGAGAATAAAATATGGCATGTACATCTTATAATTTCATGGAAAATATGTTGGGATACAGCTAAAACTTCAAGTGTCTTTTTAGAACCTGTTTGCCAATGTTAAAAAGCACAAAGCTGACACACCCCAGTGACAATATGGCTAACCCTGTGGCAGAGTTCATCTATTTCTATGGCTACACCCTGGAGCTTTTCCTCTCTTCCCCAAAATTCTTTCCTTCTAAGATTCTGAAATAGGCTATTTACTCCAACATAATGTTATGAATATTCTAAATATAATGTAATACTCTAAAATATTATTTACACACAGCTCTTCCCCAATATCTTTCTCCAGGATTCCAGGAAGATTCAAGTGTAATTATGTTGAGTACCCACTAGGTACAGGGAAGTTAGAAGTAAGTGTGGGTATACAGCGAGTTAAAGAACCTGACTTTAAGACATGTAAATTCAGTAAGAAAGACATGCATGTAAACAATGTATAAGATAGACTAGGTTGTGCTGCAGTAACCAAGAACTCTATAGTCTCAGTGGCTTAGTCCTTCTTCATGCTACCTGGCTATTGTGAGTCCAGCAGAAGGGCTCTCTCAGGGACTAGGCTGATCAAGTGGCCACTATCTTGAACATGCCAGAAGGAAAAATCATGGTAAAGTACCACTGGCTTTTAAAACTTAAGCAACACATATTACTTCTACTCCTATTTCATTGGCTAACACAAGTCACATGGCCATACCTAACTCTAAGAGGGTGGGGAGGTGCAATCAGATCTTGTGCCAGGAAGGAGAGACAACTGGAATATCTGTGAATAGCATTAATGACAACACAGGAACCAATGGCTGTATAATAAAAGGAAAAATAATCAAGGTGTTGAATGGTGCTAAAGAATAGAAGGATATAGAGGTCTTCAGGAACAGTGGCACTTAAGTTAGACCTAGGAGGACTGTATTAGGTAAAGGCTGTGGGGTGAGAAGACAATTGAGGGTGAGAAACAAGATAAAGCAAAGATACCGAGGCATGCACCTACCTGCAGGGGGTGTCCAGAGTGTACAGGAAATGAGAACCAGGAAGTATAGACAGAGTTCACATGCATGTAGGACGAAGAAGAAGCTGACCATCAAACCATGCTTAGCATAAATACTATACTGAAAAATTTCAATTTGAAAAGCAGGAGGCCTGGCTGGCTCAGTTGGTGACAAATACAACTCTTGATCTCAGGGTCATGAGTTTAAGCCCCACATTGGGTGTGGTGCCTACTTAAAATAAATAAATAGATTTTTAAAAATCAAATAAAATAGAAAGAAGGAGGCCACTGAAAAAATGTTTTGTGTATTAATAACAACATTTAAGCAGCTTGATAATCTTTTAAGTGATATTATCTACTTTTAACCCTCACACCAACCTGGACAAGATGTAGTATTGACATATCCACTATAAATTTTTTTTTTACGTTTTATTTTATTTTTTGAGAGACTGAGAAAGAGCACAAGCAGGGGAGGAGCAGAGACAGGGAGACACAGAATCCAAAGCAGGCTCCAGGCTCTGAGCTGTCAGCACAGAGCCCGATGCAGGACTTGAGTCCATGGATATGAGATCATGACCTGGGCCAAAGCCAGATGCTCAGCCAACTGAGCCACCCAGGTGCCCCACATACTCACTATAAATATAAGGAAAGTGAGGCCTAGATCACAACACAGGTAAGGAGGGGACTCAAATTCAAATACCATGCTATATTCACTAAATCACATTATCAAGACATGAATGAAACTGGTTTTCATTCATTCATTCATTCATTCATTCATTCATTCAACAAATACTTACTGAATGCCACTGTGGGAGGTACTGGGGATATACTGAAGAATAAGATAGTCTGTAATGTCACATCATCCAAAGTATACTTCAGGAGACAGACAAACAAGCAAATACAGTGAGTTAAGGGATGCATAAGAAGCACAGGAGAATGAACAATCAACAGAGGGGATGCTGGGACCTTTCCGAAAGCTATTGAGAAATGAAAAGTTGCTGTTCAACAGGTACACAGTTTCAGTTATGCAAGATCAACAAGTTCTAGACACATTCTGGACGAAACTGTGCCTATGATACTGTAATATGCACTTCAAAATTTTTGTTAAGGAGGTAGATCTCGTGTTACATGTTCTTACCACAATTTTTAAAAACAACTTTTAAAAAAAACTATTAGGAGGCCACTGAACCAGGGCAGTGTGGGCAGGGACACAAAGGGGAGGATAGACATGGAGGCAGACCTCACAGATGGGATCAGCCGACTGACGAACAGCAGGAGGAATGGATGGGATGGAGTACAGTTCTCAGGGTGGGACAGCAAAGGAACCCAGGAAGGAAGCCAATGGGGAGAGACGATGAACTATAGGCAGGGAATATGTCTCTTCTGTTCACTGTGCCTGACAGACAGTGGGATCTGATGAAAAACTGCTCAAATAATGAATACTTCCATTTTGGATAGACTGAGTTTTGAGCAGCTTCAGATGGTCTAGCAAGGGGTAGGAAATCTCTGTCTGGTGCTCTGGAGAGAGGTTAAGGCTGAAGACATGGATTGGAAGGTACATGATGAAGGTCACGCCAGTGCCAAAGCCAAATGATACATCCAGTCTCACCAGCCTTGCTTTCCTGGTTTTGGCATTCTCAGTAATTTTAACATTCCTGGGTTCACTTTTCTCCCTTGGGGTTATCTTTAATAAGTCCTCTTCAGTTATTCCACAGCAGATACTCTCCTCCTGACTGTAGAAGATGCCAGGGCACTGTTCTTTCAATCTACACACTTTCACTATACACTGAGGCATTCTGGCTCTCTGGAGAATGTCCTTTCTCATTAAGCCAGGAAGATTATGATATGTTATGAAATGACAATGGTTTATTTTTTTCCTCCAGTAATGAACATATATGGATGAAAATTTTTCATCAATTAACTTAGGACTATTATCATTACTGCAAATATTATGAGTTTGTGTTTACTGAAATACTAGATTTGAGAAGACTAGTATGTTGGGTTATACAATGCTTAGAGTATTTTATTATATTTTAACAAAATATTTATAAAATTACTTTTTATGAAAAGGGATTTGTTATCCATTGCAAATTCCTGAGAGACCCTCCTACCTCACATAATAAAGGAAACTAAAATAAACATTATTTATTGAGTATCTCTTTTGGGTACAGGCATCAGACACTTACATACCTGAATAAATGCACAAAAATTAAATTCTCATATGCATGAAAAGATTATACAAAATCAGTATAAATAGGGGTGCCTGGGGGGCTCAGTTGATTAAGCATCCGATTTCGGCTCAGGACACGATCTCAAGGTTTGTGAGTTCGAGCCCTGCATTGGATTCTCTGTCTCCCTCTCTCTATGTCCCTCTCCCCTCACACTTGCTCTCCCTCTCTCTCTCTCTAAATAAATAAACAAACAAATTTTTAAAAATCCGTATAATTTTAAACAACTGACACATTATTGTAATGTCAACATCAAAGTACACCGTTAGATTTCAAAATTCTAAAGTTGTACAAACAGTTTGGAAGGACCATTTCTCAGGATATAGCAAAGCAATGCCATTTACTTGAAGTGAAAAGACTGTGCACAGAAAGGTATGATTCAGCCTGGGATTTCACTCACATGGACTAGGAGCTATGCACACACTGCAGGGGCTCACAGTGGGGGACAGACAGGCAGGAAGAGGAGAGGAAACCAGGTTCCCTGGGGTCTATAGTCTGACAGATGGGGAGGTAGATGAAGAACAGCTAGGCACAATGTTTCAGAATCTAGGCAGCCAAGCAGGACTGAGGAAGGATCAGCTGTGTTTAGCGATGCCATAGGTACTAGGGGAGGCCCAGGAGCAAGGTCCCATATTAGGGAAGATAACTAATAAGTGCAGAGGTTAAGACTAAAGACACAGATTTGGAAGTTACATGATGAAATGGCCAAAGCCAAAAGATACGTCTTCAGACTCACCAGCCTCACCCTCTTGGTTTTAACATTTTATAGAAGGTAACTAACAAGTTCCTAAAGGGAACTTAAGAATGGAGTACATACTAGCAACCTCAACTCACAGGTATGAAAGTGGGGAACAATACACAAGCCCATAGGCAGGGGTTTCAGGGAGCCAAGAAAGGGGCTAGAACTACCTCCATCAGAGTTGTCTCAGGAGCTCAGCCAGAATAGTCTGCAGGTAGAGGATACAATGGTCTTAGCTATGGGCTGAGACATGGGTACTGCAGAGGGAAGGAGAAAAGAAGGGCTGACAGGAACTCACAGAAGGGTTATTAATTGAAGTTAAAGTTAACTCAATTTAGGAGTGAACTCAAGATATTCTTTTAAACTCAAATCTAAGTATTAATGTTACTGGCAGAGATTAATCATTTATTACAGATTCACATGGAATTTTCATGACATCTGAAGCCTAATATCGGGCCAAGTTTCTTATTCACTGCCATTTCTCCAAAAGTAGTATTCTCTTTAATGATTCCATTTGCAGGAAAAAAAAATGTAGGAGTCCTAAATTATCAAATGGAAAATTTTTTACTCACTGAAGTTTTATGTGAATTGCTAATTTAAATAGAAAAAAAAGTCTACTATTTAAAAATCTAAGCAGTGTACAGGGAGTAGATAACACTCTTTTCAAGATGAATGAACACACCTATCAGAAAATGAAAAAGCTCTCAAAAGTTACAAATTTTCAGAACTACCTAAATATTAAATCATGGCAAGCAGAAAGAATTGAAAATATTGGAATAAATTACCCTTAAATTGGCTTCCACAAACTACACCAAAAATAAGCAGGAAGGGAGAAACAAAGGTAAGAGCAGAAATCAATGAAACAGAAAACTGAAAATGATACAGAAAATTAACAGTTCAAAAGTTGGTTCTTTGAAATGATTAATAAAAATGACAAGCCACCAGAAATACTGATTTAAGAGAGAGGGAGAAAAAGAGGAAGAGAGAACAGAAATTATCAATATGGGGCACATAGGTGGCTCAGTTGGTTAAGCATCTGACTCTTGATTTTGGCTCAGGTCATGATCCCAGGGTCGTGGGATAGAGCCCCGCATTGGGCTCTGCACTGAGCGTGGAGCCTGTTTGAGATTCTCTCTCTCTCTCTCTCTCTCTCTCTGTCTCTCTCTCTCTGCCCATCCTCTGCTCGCATGCATGCACATGATCTCTCTCTCAAAATAAATGGACAACAACAAAAAAAGAAATTATCAACATAAAGAATGAAAGAAAGGATATCACTGCAGATCCTGCAGACTAAACAGATAATAAGAGAATACTAAAAAAAACATTATGCACCATAGAAATACAATGGATTATAAGAGACTACTATGGAAAATTATATGCCAAAACATTAGACAACCTAGAAAATGAATAAATTCTTAGACACAAAAAATCTTCCAAAATTGAATCAGAAAGAAACACTAGTAATGAAATTGAATCAGTAATCAAAAACTACAAATAATCAAAAGTCCAAGACCAGATGGATTCACAGGCGAATTCTACCAAATATTTAAAGAAGACTTAATACTCATTCTCCTCAGCTATTCAAAAAATAGGAAAAGTGGGAAAATTTCCAAATACATTCTATGAGGCCAGCATTACCCTGATACCAAAACCAGACAGACACCACATACACACACACACACACACACACACACACACACACACAAATTATAGGCCAATATCACTGATGAACACAGATGCAAAAATCCTCAACAAAATATTAGCAAGACACGTTCAACAATACAGTAAAAGGATCATTCACCACAATCAAGTGATATTTATTCCAGGGATGGAAGGATGGTTCAATATTTGCAAATAAATCAATATGATATACTACACTAATAAAATGAAGGATAAAAATAATATAATCATTTTAATAGATGCAATGAAACCATTTGACAAAATTAAGTATTTGTTCATAATAAAAACTCTCAACAAAGCTGGTTTAGAGGGAATATACCTCAACATAATTAAGACCATATATGAAAAACCCACAGATAACATCTTAGTGGTGAAAAAGTGAGGGATTTTCCTCAGGTCAGGAACAAGACAAGGATGTCCACTCTTATCACTTTTATTTAACATAGTACTGGAAATCTTAGCCACATCAATCAGTCAAGAAAAAGAAAAAAAAAAAAGGGCATCTATATTGGATAGGGAGAAGTTAAACTGTCCCTATTTGCAGAAGACATGATAATACACATAGAAAATCCTAAAAACTCCTCCAAAAAACTACTAGAAATAATAAATAAATCAGTAAAGTCACAGGATACAAAATTAATACACAGAAATTGGTTGTGTTTCTATACACTAATAACAAAATACCAAAAAGAGAAATTAAGAAAACAATTCCACTTACAATTGCACCAAAAATAATAAAATACCTAAGGAATAAATTTAACCAAGGAGGTAAAAGACCTGTACTCTGAAAACTATAAGACATTGATGAAAGAAACTGAGGATGACACAAACAAATTGAAAGACATTTCCATGCTCATGGATTGGAAGAACAAATATTGTTCAAATGTCCATGCCACCCAAAGAAATCTACAGATTTATATAATCTCTATCAAAATGCCAACATTTTTCATAGAACTAGAACCAAAAAACACTAAAATTTCTATAGAACCACAAAAGACCCAAAATAGTCAACACAATCTTGAGAAAGAGGAACAGAGCTAGAGGTATCACAATCCCAGATTTTAAGATTTATATACTACAAAGCTGTAGTAATCAAAATGGCACGGTACTGGCATAATAATAGACACAGATCAATGGAACAGAACAGAGAGCCTGGAAATAAATTCACACTTGTATAAGTAATTAATCTATGACAAAGGAGACAAGAATATACAATGGGGGAAAATAACAGTCTTTTCTATAACTGCTGCTGGGAAAACTGAACAGCTACATGCAAAAGAATGAAACTAGACCATTTTCTAACACCATATACAAAAATAAACTCAAAATGGTTTCAGACCTAAATGTGAGATGTGAAAGTATAAATCTCCTAGAAGCAAACACAGGCAGTAATTTTTTTGACATCAGCCATTAACAACATTTTTCTAATGTGTCTTTTAAGGCAAGGGAAACAAAAGCAAAATTAAATTATTGGCACTACACCAAAATAAAAAGCTCTTGCACAGCAAAGGAAACAATCAACAAAATGAAAAGGCAGCTTACTGAATGGAGAAGATATTTGCAAATGATATGACCAGTAAGGGGTTAATATCCAAAATACATAAAGAACTTATACAACACACACAAAAAAACAAAGAATCCAATTAAAAAATTGGCCAAGGACCTGAACAGTCATTTTTCCAAAGAAGATATACAGATGGCAAGCAGACACATGAAAAGACACTCAACATCACCAATCATCAGGAAAATGCAAATTAAAACCACAATTAGATATTACCTTACACCTGCCAGAATGGCTAGAATAAAAAAGACAAGAAATAACAAGTGTTGGTGAGGATGTGGAGGAAAGGAACTCTCATGTACTGTTGGTGGGAATGTAAATTGCTGCAGCCACAGTGGAAACAGTATGGAGTTTCCTCAATAAATCAAAAACAGAAATACCCTATAATCCAGTAATTCTAGTACTCAGTATTTACCCAAAGAAAACAAAAACACTAATTCAAAAAGATAAATGCACCCCTATGTTTACTACAGCATTATTTATAATAGCCAAGATATGGAAGCCACCCAAGTGTCCATTAATGGATGAATGAAGAATGGATAAAAAAAAAATGGATAAAGAAGATGTGACACACACACACACATGCGCGCGCGCGCACACACACACACACACACACACACACACACACACACACTGGAATATTACTCAGCCATAAAATAAAGAATGAGATCTTGCTATTTTCAACAACATGGATGGACCCAGAGGGTATTAAGCTAAGCAAAATAAGTCAGAGAAAGACAACTAACGTAAGATCTCACTTATATGTAGAATCTAAATACTCCCAGGTGTAGTAAAAAATGTGGTCTTGTCCAAAAAGATGTGGCATGCGCCCTCTGCTACTGGGGATAATCTCTGGACCCTTAAAATGTCATGCCTTATAAGAATGTCTTTGTCTGCTTGGGGGCCTTGGGTCATTCAGAGAGTCTAACAATACAACCAACAATGGGGATTTAGGTCATACAGTTCATCTGGAGGCTGAGATCAAACACATGGGCAATCACTCAATCAATCATGGAGACGCAGTAAAACCTCTGAATACTGAAGCCTGGGTGAGCCTCCCTGGTTGTCAACATTCTGTATGTATTGTGACACATCAATATCCAAAGAGTAACATGCCCTCACTCCACAAGGAGAGGACAATGAAAGCTTTGCATTTAGAAACTCCTAGACTCCTGAGCCTGGGTGGCTCAGTTAGTTAAGCATCCGACTTTGGCCCAGGTCATGATTGCCTGGTTTGTGGGCTTGAGCCCCGTGTCAGGCTCTGTGCTGACAACTCAAAGCCTGGAGCTTGCTTCAGATTCTGTGTCTCCCTCTCTCTGCCCCTCCCCTGATTGTACTTTGTCTCTCTCTCTCAAAAATAAGTAAACATTAAAAAAAATTTTTTTTTAGGTGGCTCAGTCGGTTGAGCGTCTGACTTGGGCTCAGGTCGTGATCTTGCCGTTCATCAGTTCAAACCCTGCATCGGGCTTGCAGCTGTTAGCCTATCAGCACGGAGCCCGCTTCGGATCTTCTGTCCCCTCTCTCTCTGTCCCTCTCCTGCTCATGCTCTCTCTCTCTCTCTCTCTCAAAAAATAAATAAAAAACATTTTAAAAAAAGGAAGAAAAAGAAACCTCCTAGACTCTGCCTTATGCCCCTCTTTCTTTGGCTGATCTTAATCTGTATCTTTTCCTTATAATAGAACAGGGAGTATAACAGCTTTCAGGGAGTTCTATGAGTCTTTCTAGCTAGTCATCCGAACAGAGTGGTTTTGGGAACCCTCAAACTTGGCAGTTGGTAAGGGTGGTCTTATGTGAAACCTTTGCCCTCTAACTGTACAGTTGGGCCTGAAATGCCATGCACTCCCCAAGACAATCATGTTCAATGAAATCAAATGTGAACATGATCCAAAATCCTTGAGACAGTCACTAAGAAACTTCAGAACACTGACAACCAAGCTGCAAACAACTCCCAAGAAAATTCTGTCACTAAATGATTTCCTATAAACTTAGAGATTAAAATTATTTTCTCACTAAATAAACAAGACATCCAGACCCATGATTACATTGCATGATGTGATGCACAAATGTAGATTTACAATGACTGACAAAAGATGTTTTCAAAAATAGGGCAATCAAATAAATACCATTATTTTTCAGAAAGTCAACTGTGGTGCAAACGTAGAAAATTAACTCAGAATCTAAAGTTCAGTACTTTATTTATTTGATTTATACCTATTCATATTACTAAAGGTAACGAGGATCAGAGAGCGGTCTCCATGCCAGACCATATCAATTCTTCCTTCTTTGAACTCCTATGGTTATTATTGTTCTACACTAGCCCCCAGAGTGGTCCTCAGACCAATAGCATTGACAACAGGTGAAGCTTTTTATAAATGTAGAGCCTCGGGTCCCCCTTCAGACCGATTTTACCTTTTAAAAAGATCCCAGACACCTCCCCTCCCCCCTTATGACCACCCCAGCCCCCCACTCCCACCTCATAACTCAAGTGTCAGGGTAAGAAGCATAATAAAGGCAAAAAGTGCTGGTCTGAATCACTTACTCCTGCACTGGATCCTATATGGTCTGGTGGTGCTCTAAAATGGCTTGTTCTATGCATTCACATCATGTCACTACAACACAAACTGAAAATTTCTTCTAAGTGGGGTTGTGCCTAGTATGCCTAGTATGCTTAAAGCCCTGTAACTGAGTCTTTTGGTGCTGAGCCAATGATAGTTGCGCGCGTGCGTGCGTGTGTGTGTGTGTGTGTGTGTGTGTTCAGGCATGTTTATTATATTCAACCTTTCTTATAAAAGGATTAAAATCTTCCTTTAAAATAGTGAAATCTCGGGGCGCCTGGGTGGCTCAGTCGGTTAAGCGTCCGACTTCGGCTCAGGTCATGATCTCACGGTCTGTGAGTTTGAGCCCCGCGTCGGGCTCTGTGCTGACAGCTCAGAGCCTGGTGCCCATTTCAGATTCTGTGTCTCCTTCTCTCTCTGCCCCTCCCCTGTTCATGCTCTGTCTCTCTCTGTCTCAAAAATAAATAAACATTAAAAAAATTAAAAAAAAATAAATAAATAAAATAGTGAAATCTCCAAGCATATTTCAAACAGGATTTAATTTACCAAAAAATCCACTAAAACCAAAACGAAAACTCTCAATTTACTCAATGCTCTTCAAAAAGGCACAAATCACATAAACGTGAATTCCAACTGAAGTGGGAATATTTCATTTCTCCTTTAAGAAACAGATTCTCTAAAGAAATAGGTCATTTAGCTTTTTTATGCCCTTATTATGTTATTTTGAGTGTAATAAGTAAGAACTGAAGAGAATAGGAAATTCAGGAGGAGATATTTTCTCTCTCATCAGTCATTTTTAGAATCCATTAATCAGACTGATTCCCAAGGGGACTACTTTTGGTTAAAGTTAGATATAGATATAGAGATATTGAGATGTCATATATAGATATGATACCCTAGAGGTTTTAATTATACACGAGATGGGTTATGTATCATACTTGCCTTTTTTTTTTTCGGAATCTTTCGAAATCTTTATCTCCTTAAACTTTCATACATAGAAAGATGGAAGTTTCATTTATTTATATAATGTTATCTAGTATCCAATGCTTTGAATAAATTTAGATAATGAGAGCATCTCATCTACATTTTAGTGTTGGTTTTTTAATGCTGACGATTGCAACCTGCTGATTAAGTTTGTCCATGAAATAGAAATTATGCAAATTCCATAGAAGCAGGTTCCTCTGAAGCCAAATGAGTACCATTTGTCTTAAACATTGAAAATGTACCTAACTAACCTGCTCCTCTGTTTCATCACTATTTCCTCCAGAGACCAGGGAATCGGGCTCACTCAGTTATCAAGTACTGAATATGTGGAGTCACATCTGCTACAAGGGGCTGGATTTGACATCTTGCTCTAGTCAGTCCCTTAGCTTACCATCAGGAACAGCAGTGCATGTGGCTGGTGTATATGACTCTGTAACAGCGCTGAGGTCCCCTGAAGAAACCAAACCATTCCATGGGATATACACTCCTTGCAGGGAGTGGTAGGAGGCCAGCCGTGCTTCCACCCCACTCTCTCTCTTTCCAGGATATGTGAGCTAAATGCGTGTTTGATAAGACTCACTATGTTAGTTTCATACCCTCAAGAAACTTACAACCTCGTTGAAGAAGGAAAACCAACCTACAGGCACAGTTGCCAAATAACTGAATGATATGGCAAAAGTCTGGGGTAAAGGCTATCATTGATGAAGGAGTTTAAAGAAGAATAGGTCAATGGCAGATGGTGTGGTCAAAGCAGAGTTAACAAGTGAATCAGCATTCTGAATTTAGCTGCTGTCATAATAGAGCCAGTCCCAGTCCTGGAACCTACTGACACAGTGACCCTCCTTTAGGCATTTACAAAACACAACAAATATGGCATTTGTCATGTAAGAATGCTTAGTACCTTTTATTATTAAAGTTAATTCCTGAGCTCACCAAATGTTTATAGAAAACCAAGACCTTACTCCACTTAAAGGAAAAGGGGACTGCTGGGCATTAAGAAGGTTTTATGGGGAAACATTAGACAGACAGGATCCCTAGTAGAGCATGTGGACCAGTTTAAGGAGTCAGAGGGGTGTAGAGGGAGGGGTTTGGATTAAAGAGAACTGAGTTGACTCTTGCCCTCTCCTCTCCACCCCTTAAACATATACTCTCAGACATTTCTGCCAGAGAAGAGGATTGAGAACTAATATTTTAATAATGAAGTCACACAGCTGGCAAGTGGTCAAATTTAGACTTTTGCTATAAAAAAATTGTAAAATATAGGTTAATGATACTCAGTGGCAGAGAAAGAGGTGATGGATAGATTCTGCAGTGCTGAATTGGTGTCTCTAATGTATTTAAATGATCTATAGTTACAAAAGTTTGAGTGAAGATGAACAGGCAGCATGGTGTTATGGGCCAGTCTGGAAGCAAAGAAGCCTCAGCTGTAATCCCAGCTCCCATGCTGTGCAACGAAGCTACAGGGCCAGTTAGGTAATCTGTCCTGGCCTTTTAATTTCTTTATCTGTGAAATGTTGGTACTAACAGGATTTGCTTCCGAGGGACGTGAGACTTATATGAAAAGATGTATGGAATGTGTTTAGTGCACTGCCAGGAAAGTATTAAATGCTCAGTAAGGATCAGCTTTTTTCATGTTTACTGGGCCATGGCAGGTGAAGAGAGAGGGTCGAAGAGCCATTTAAAGGAAACCAGTGATGAGGACTGTTCATCAACTGTTAAGTAGAGAATTTTTCTCTCAGGGCGCCTGGGTGGCTCAGTCGGTTAAGTGACTAACTCTTCATTTTGGCTCAGGTCATGACCTCACAGTTTGTGGATTCAAGCCCCACACTGGGCTATGCACTGACAGCATGGAGCCTGCCTGGGATTCTCTCTCTCCCTCTCTGGCTCTCTCAAAATAAACATTTAAAAAAAAAGAATTTTTCTCTCAGTGCGGAGACAGCGTGGTGTCCTAGGGGTTCATCGAGGGGGCAGGGGGAGAGAAGTAAACTAGTCTGAAGTTCTAACCATCATGCCTGTATTCCAGGCAGCAGGAGGAGGGGAGAGGCAGAGGTCCCATGGCCCTTACCACCCTAGCGGAGCCAGCTCCCCCATGAGTGACTTCCTGGAAATCCACACAACACTTAATGCAGTGTCACCCAGCCATGTCTGACTCCAATAAAGGCTGGTAAATGCCATTTTCCAGGGATACATTGCTACCCTGAAAAAAATGGGGTTCTGTTGCTAAGGAGGGTGAGAAAAGATATTTGGTAGGCAACCAGCAGTCTTTCCAAGTCTTTGAGATGATAATTGCCTGTGCTGAGTGTGCATGAGGAAGTTCAACAGGATTTAGTGTTTATAGTAATCATTCATCTTTCTTAAATTGCACAGAAAAATTAAATATACATAGATATGCTTCGTAAGGTAAATGTTCTTTGAAATAAAGATCATCAAAGGTGGTGTTGTCACCAAAATTAAATTCATAAATACTGACCTTGTACCTTTTCAGAAAAACAAGGCTAATCTGTGTTTTATTATTTATTTTATGACTTGGTTCTTCTCTCCTGTCCCTCAAGGTTGAAAAGTAAAAAAATTTAAACCAACATATAAAAAAACCCAGATGCCATACTTTAAACATTGTTTATGTCTTGTTTATTTCTTAACCATGTTTCAGGTTTCCCACTCCTATATTAACTCCAGCTGTCTGGCAACAACAACAGCAAAAAGTGACTGCTTCCAATAAATCTTTGTGTCCTAATAATATACCTTTTAAAAATTCTAAATTTTGATCTCCTAAATAAAGTATAAATTGCTTGTGAACAATGACTTCTTTGTCTATAAAATCTTTATTTCTATATTACCCCAAAGTGCCCAACAGAGTATCAGGCATAAAAAAACACCTCAATAAATAGTTGAAATATTCTTGTCTTTCCAGATCCTTTTCTAACAGTAACTTTAATTCATTTTTTTTTAAATTTGAGCTATAATTTAATAAAGGGAAACTCAACCTTTTTAATGTATGGTTCTGTGAGTTCCAACAAACACCTGTGGTCATATAACCACCACCACTACAATCAAGATACATAACAGTTTTGGGGCACCTGGGTGCCAACTTCGACTCAGGTCATGATCTTGTGGTTCAAAAATTTGAGCCCTGTGTTGGGCTTTGTGCTGAAAGCTCAGAGCCTGGAACCTGCTTCAAATTCTGTGTCTCCCTCTCTCTAAACCCCTCTGCTGCTCTCTCTCTCTCTCTCTCTGTCAAAAATAAATAAACATTAATACACACACACACACACACACACACACACACACACACATACACACACAAACAGTTCTGCCACCCTCCACAGTTCTGTCTTTGCCCCTTTTTAGTTGACTCTTCCCCTTGTATGTGGCAATTATAAATATAGCTGCTATAAACTTTGTGACGTAGGTTTCTGTGTGAACAGAAGTCCTTATTTCACTTAGGTAAATATGTAGGCATAGTATTGCTGGGTCACCAGTTCCCTACTCAAAGCCCCAAAGCAAGAGTTAGCTTAGATATAAACTTTTTATTAAGCATTTTGACAGTCATCCCCAAAGATGTGCATAATAACTTACTAAAAAGAGAAATTGGCACCAATACTATAAGAGACAGCCCAAGGGACATTAACAAAGTAGGCTAGAAGTGAAGGGACAAAACTTATCAAGATCCATTTTTCATTCTGCCCAACACAACAGAAATAAGAGGAAATATTAGATGTTGAAAAGCAGTAAGGAAATACATGGTTTTAAGATTAATGTTTCCCATCAGTGCTGTAATTTAAACTTCCTTCTATTACTCCTCTTACAAATCACATTTCTGAACTTTAAAAAGATTGTTGAAGAGAATGGGGATGACTTTGGGAGGTCCTGGTGACTTCTGATGTCTGCTTATGTGGAAGCTTCTGAAGAGCTCCCTGTAAAAAATTCTATGCTAGACCTTAAAGAGATCTGATGGGATTTTCTGGGTGAAACAAGACTTATTACTCCATAGAATATGAACTAAAAGAAAACCCAAATACAATCTCATCCCACACTCACAGTTCATAGATAAGCCAAAGCCAGAGAAATGACTTGCCCAAGGGCACAAGCTACCTGAGATAGAACCTAGGGCTGGACTTAACGAGGGGAAGGCAAGCAGAAGGATGGACAGTATGGAACTTTTAATATAATTCTATTATATAAATCTTCAATTTTCACTGGCTCTAGCACACAGGCTAACATCACGGGTATGTTTGCTTTATGTAGGCACATAAATAGAGAAGAACAAAAGGGGTACTTGTGTGGCTTTTTGTTTGTTTATTTATTTTTTTTTTTAATTTTTTTTTCAATGTTTATTTATTTTTGGGACAGAGAGAGACAGAGCATGAACGAGGGAGGGGCAGAGAGAGAGGGAGACACAGAATCGGAAACAGGCTCCAGGCTCCGAGCCATCAGCCCAGAGCCTGACGCGGGGCTCGAACTCACGGACCGCGAGATCGTGACCTGGCTGAAGTCGGACGCTTAACCGACTGCGCCACCCAGGCGCCCCACTTTTTGTTTGTTTAAGATAAATATTTTATTATAGTCTCTTAGCAATTCTTCCTTCTAATTATAGAGTGCACTAACTGGAACTAGAGATGGGGACACATTGACCAACTGCAGGGTTTGTATTGCTAGAGAATTCTACCAATGATGAATAATCTTCTATGACAGATACAAAAGGGGGCGATACTGCTGGATTTCTTTTACTCTTGAAGGTGCATTGATTTATGTAAAAAACGAAAACAAAAGCTAGGACTCATCTCATCTTAGCAAACTACCAATGAAATCACTCACTGAACTGAATGTGAGCACCTCGCTGATAAAAGATGAAAGAGATGAGAAAAAGGCCCACTGGAAATAGCATGCAGTGGGGTGACAGTTGGGACTACAAAAGCACGAATCCCACTCCTGATGGCTCCACCCTGAAGACCTAATCACCTCCCATAGGCCTCATCTCCTGATTCGAATACATTAAGGACTGGGCTTCAACATATCAATCTGCAGGGGACACAAACATTCAGCCTATAGCACTTCCTGATCAGGCATCTACTCATCACCTCATCTGTGTTCCCAAACACAACTCGAGAAAAGCAGAAAATAAAGTTGAACCCTTCATACCCCACTCTTTTGATACCAATATTATTTTTGTACAGAAGATACTTTTGCAATGTAGTAACTTAGGCCTGTAGCTAATATTTATTTTAAAGCTTAAAACTTAAATTATAAATTGCATCATACATTATGGGGTACTGATATTGACCTGGGAATGACTGATCAACCATGGCAAAGCCTGGTGCTAAGTATTTCTTAAATATAACTAACTTTGATTTTGTTTCCAAGTCTATTAGAACTATGTCTTTGGCTCCCAAATGTTCATATCTGAATGTCATGACACAAGATAAGAACAGACCCTTTATTTACTTATTGATTTATGTCTGTATTTATTTTATTTTATTTTATTTTATTTTATTTTGAGAGAGAGAGAGAGAGAGAGAGAGAATGTAAGAGGGGGAGGGTCAGAGAAAGAGGGAGAGAGAATCTCAAGCAGGCTCTGCACTGTCAGCATAGAGCCTGATGCAGGGCTTGAACTCACAAATCATGAGATCATGACTTGAGCTGAAATCAAGAGTCAGCCGCTAAACCAACTGAGCCACCCAGGTGCCCCAAGAACAGGCCTTTTAGCTTTAAAATGGGTAGTGATGACAAAGAACAAAGTGGTCATGCATATGCAGACTAAAAGTGAATAGTATGTAAATATCATTTATATTTCTCACTCCTTGTAAATGTATTCCATTATTCAGAGTACAACACAAGATGAAGATGCTTCCCCCCACCCCCACCAACAGCAAATCTGAAATTAATTATCCAAACATTCTCTTGGGCACAATATAAAATGTTTAACCTAATTAACTTGCTAATGTATCAATAAAAACAATATGTATATGTGTGGAAAAACAGCGGGAGATAAATTATCATAAAATGGTTAAATTGCCATTGTACACACAGAAAATAACCCAGTTTTTTAATCTGGCTTGTTAGAAATAACTGCCCATTATTCAATCTTTACTATTTAAGATGATAGTAATTAATGAGTTTTAAGATACATAAATTAATATTATTATCTATTTAAAATTTGGGAAGACATTCTTCAAACAAATAATGTATAGGTTACCTTTACATTTGTCATCATGTAAAAATAATATAATACAAATAGGTATGTAGCTTTGAAAAAAATGAGGTAAACACATACTCTGAAGCTTGTTCGAATTTAATGTTCAAGATCCAGAGAAATCATGGTCTTTGTAGATATTCTGTGTTCTAAAGCTTTTTTATACTAACTGACTAAGAGATGGATATTAAAAATGGTACAGTTATTAAAAAATCAGGAGGAATAAATTTTCATCTTCTGAAAGAATGTTCCAAAAAGTTTAGTCCTATTTAAAAAGCCAATTAGGGGTGCCTCAGTGGCTCAGTTGGTTAAGTAGCTGACTCTTGATTTTGGCTAAGGTCATGATCTCATGGTTCATGAGTTTGAGCCCCACATCAGGCTCAGTATGGAGCCTGCTTGGGATTCTCTCCCTCTCTCTCTCTCTGCCCCTTGCCCCCTAATCCTAATGCTTGCCTGCTCTCTCTCTCTCTCAAAATAAATAAACTTAAAAAAAAAAAAAAGAAATCTTATCATTAAAAAGAAAAAGCCAATTAACACTCATCACCACTTCACAACCAAACAAGTACAGAAATAGCACCTTTGAGAACTTTCAACATCATGACTGATCCACCAGTCTGTCAGACTCTACAAAGTGGTAAAAGCAGCCAAATATCCAGTTTTTTTAAACATTTATTTATTTTTGAGAGAAAGAGAGAGAGAGAGGAGGAGGAGAGAGAGGGGGTGTGGAGGGGCAGAGAGAGAGGGAGAGAATCCCAAGCAGGCTCTATGCTGTCAGTGTAGAGCATGGTGAGCGGCTCAATCTCATGAACCTGACATCATGACCAGAGCCGAAATCAAGAGTTGGATGCTCAACCTACTGAGTCACCCAGGTGCCCCAAACCATTTATTTTTCTAATAAAAACTGTTGTTTGATCATTTCACTAAATTTCAAAGACATTGAACAAATTCCATTTAAACACGTAGGCTACCTTAGAGAAGGTACTGTAAACCTTCAATAAAATTTGAACTGAGGGACCTCAAGAAAGCCCCCCAAACCAAAAGAGACCTCTCCATACATATGACTCTAAGTTCCTCATTAGCAAGTTGGTCTACTTTATAATTAAAATTGCATTTAAAAAATTGCATTCAATTCCATAAGCATTTATTAATCATTGAATGACTACTATCTACTATCTCTTGGTCAATTACCATGTGCTACTTTACACAAGAACTCATTTAGCCTCAAGAACACTCCAGTGGGATACAAATGATACAGATACTTATCCCTCTTTACACACAAGCATACTGAGAATCGAAAAGGTAAGGGAACTTTCCCAAGGTCACATAGGTTGTACATGCAGAGCCAGGATTCAGATTCAGGTCTATGTGACTTTAAAGTCTTTTCACAATTCAATCTTCCTATGGTTCCCTTTTAAAATATAAATACTCTTGAACTTCTCAAAAAAACCTGACATTTAGGTACAAATAAAGTTTCATTTCCTTTCTTTCATCTCTGTTGTTGACAAGGACCAAACCAAGGGGGAACCAAATTTTTATATGAAAGGTAGGATATTGATGGAAAATGAGAGCTTTTGGTCAATTTGAGCACTACCAGCCTCTGAGTGACCTTCTCCAAAGCCCTCTCCCCTCCACAATCATGACTTCTTGGAGCCCAGATGGGTCTCATTTGGCACTATCTGCCTTGCTTGGAGACAAGATAAGAGCTTACCTGAGGCATGCATCCCTCAAGGAGGACCTGTCTTCTCATGTCCCACCCACACCTGCACCATTGTTTACAGACCCACAATCGCAGCCTGATCTCAACTGTACTAGAGACCAAAGAAAAAGTAAAATCTAGAGAAAAAGGCTAACACGCCAAAAGAATGGCAATATTTTTATAAACTTACAAACTTGTAAAAGTTGAACAAATTTCACTTGGCCAGTATAAGCTTGGAGAATCTTTGTGGGAAAGCGTTCTAAAGGAAGGGAAGAACATGATTCTAACTTAGGCTTTACAGATCAGTTGTCTTAACAGAGCTTCTCGATTCAACTCTCTAGCAACTGGGAGTAATTGCAATTGTTTGCTCTATTTCTTCACTTAAATCTGGATTCGATGGTGACCTATACTATTTGCCAGAAAATTCTTACTCTAATGGAGAGGAAGGAATCTAAAGACTTTGATATGTGTGTGGTGGGTTTTATCTTGTGCAAACTGTTCACTCACCCCGATGTCCCCTGAGAGGGCACAACAGACTCTTCCTTCACCACAACTCATTACAGGCATGGGTAGGAGTCCAATATGGCAACTGAGCGGGAGAGCCCAGTGTGGCTAGGCTCTGTTCTGAGTTGTGTGGTCTCTGGCTCTTCTAGAGACTCACTGAACATCCCAATACCTGTGACTTTTCTGCTTATACTACCAAGAATAAATTCTGTTTGTTGCCAAGCACTCTGACACCTCAGCCCAGGACATTCTTTACTGCCATAGGGTAATGAAGACAAGAGCAGCAAAGGAAGGCTGGAACCAAAGACTTAAGGTGGGAGCAGCCTCCTCCAAGCAGTACAGGGAGAAATCTTTTAGGAAAAGCAGAGAGCCACAAGGTCCAGTCATCTCACCTTCTCTGTTGCCAACCTTGCACATCTCAAATTGATTATACTAGAGAAACAGAAGGTTCTTTAAATGATCTCAGTTAACTGCTTTACCACAGCACTCTCGACAGCCACTCCATCCCCAGTCACTGCTAATCCTAGTCAGTGCTCCCTGTGTCTGCTGCACAGGCCCAACCAGCTCCTCTCTCCTGGTTGCAACCATCCTGGCTTCTTCCTGGAAGCAACTGGCTTATGTGGGCTGATCACTTATAAAACCAAGTCTCCCTGAATATTTATTAATGTTCTTTGTCACTTCTTTAATAAGACAGAGGATTTTTTGTTTGTTTCATCTAGTTAAATATGCTTTTAATTTAAATTTTAGTTGGTTAACATACAGTGCAATATTGGCTTCAGGAGTAGAATTCAGTGATTCATCACTTACAACACCCAGTGCTCATCACAAAGTACCTGCCTTAATGCCCATCCCCCATCTAGCCCATTCCCCACCCACTTCCCTCCTTCAACCTTCAGTTTGTTCTCTATCATTAAGAGTCTCTTGTGGTTTGTTTCCCTCACTTCTCTTCCCCCTCTCTTCCCATATATTCATCTGTTTTGTTTCTTAAATTCCACATATGGGTGAAATCATATGGTATTTGTATTTCTCTGATTGACTTATTTCACTTAGCACAACACATTCTAGCTCCATCCCTGTAAGACAGAAGATTTTATTATCCAGGAGGTTTGCTCTGCTTCTCCTCAGAGAAAAGCAGGTAAAACTGGAAACCAGACTATACTTCCGAGGAGGCGGCTCCCAGCAGGGAGGTTCATGAGTCAGGAGAGAGTTGTAGGGAAGAAGTAGAAACAAAGGAGGAAAACGCAGATGCCATGGAGAAAGTGGGGGAAGAGAGGGAAAGTGAGAATGAGAGAGGATATGATAGGAACAAACGTGAATGGTGAACAAAGAGGAGCAGGACTGGGGAAGCACTTCGGGAAGACAGATGAAATAGGATATTTTGCTCAATGGTATACTGTGTAAAGCTCTGTATAATCTCTTTAAGGAAAGCTATAACCAGGATTTACATTATTCTGCAAGGCTGCTAGAGTTGCATTTAATTTTGGAAGGGTGGTGGTAGAAAGAAGGTTTAGATAGGCCAGGAAGTAGAGGCAGGTTTCGAGCCCAACAGTTATTCTGTTTACACCTCTAATAGCTTATATTTTTACAAATGACACAATTATGCAATAATCTACACAAGATTTAGTCATCTTAATCATGACAGTGCAAAATAGACAAATTGAGGTAAAATTATAGAAAATCCCCCCAAAATTTCATCAAGATGCTTCATTTCTTCATGATCTTAGTTTTTAAAACTAAAATTAAAATAACATGTTATGTAGCGTTTACGTCTTAGTTTAGAAAAAGTGAGGCCCTTCAAAATTGAACTTGTCTTTAGAAAGAAACCAAAATAATTCCACCCAGTCCAAGGTCTACGTGTTACCGCTGGTGCAGTGCTCTCTCAAAGGTGAGTTCTTGTCACGTTAAGTCTAATTTGGAATAAGCAAGACAATGTGGTAAGGGGTGTCCAGGCCACATATGCCCTGTCCTTCACTCCCTACTTCTGCTGAGGAAAGATAGCATCTTTGATGGAAGGAAGGTGACAGAATGTTGTCTATGACATACTAACCATCCTGTTGTCTTCTGTCTGACTCGACAAAGACCACAGTAGAGCTAAAATAACAAAAAGGTCCAGGAATCTAATTCACTGTGGCCCAGCAAGAGAGTCCCAAAAGCAATGATGAACTGTAAATACACAAATTCTGTAAATTGGCATGGTAGTCTACATGTATCGAAACCATAACCAATCACCAGAACAAGAAATAAGTGACAAATACAGCAAGGAGAAAAAATGGACAGTGGAGAAATAATCCAAATATAGAGACAGAAATATATACACATAAACTAACAGTTCATAAATTTTTATTTCTAAGACAAAGAATAAGGAAGGATTGTTTAAAACATTATGTTGGGTAGGGGAGTTCAAAAGTATATATTCACCAAAATGAACTACAGAGGAATCACAAAATCTTAAATAAATATAATAATTGAAATTACTGGCAAAAAATGCAGACTATCAGATATGTTAAAGATAATAACTTTCTTAGCTTTGAAGCAACAGACATCAAGAAAAAGATCGCATTTTTAAAAATGAACACATTTAAACATTTAAGAGGGCAAAGACTCCTGCAAATATTTGCATTACATGGAACCAATGTCAAAATCTGTACATATGGAGGAAGACTTTAGTTTTAATTTTAGAATCCTATGGCCTGAGTTCAAATTTCTAATTACTACTTATTTAGCTGGGTAACTTTGAGCCAGTTACTTCTCCTTCAACTCAGTTTCCTCATCTGCAAATGAGGACATAAGAATTGCTGCTCATGGGGCTGCTGGGAGCCTTATTAGTACAATGCCTGGAACATGACAAAGGACTTCAAGAAATGATACAGCTCTGAAGGTGAACAGGGATTCTGGACAAACAATATGCCCAAGAAGAGGTCAAGAGAAAACTGAAGGTGTTTTTATTCCTGATTCGCAAAATTAGAATATTTTTAAAAGCCATGTGACATTCCTAAAGTGCAAAAAAATACAACATCCAATGATGCCAAAGCAGGGTTATACATATTCACTCTTGGTGGTATAGTAAAACATTACAACACTTTTAGAAACATAGTTATGTGTGGCAAAAGCTTTATTAGTATTTATGCTAATTCACATGGTAATTCTACTTCTATTTATCCTAATTTAACATAAAAGAGAGAGCCATAATAGAGTTAATTGCTGGTAACTGATTTAAAAACGTTAACTACATAAAGGTGGAACATTAAGGAAACAGCTGAATAAATTATGGAACATGAACATGATACACTAGAATGCAAATATTTAAAATAATTATGTTGCAATGTGAATTTACTTATATTAATATTAAATGAAATAGCAGAATATAAAATAGCATCACAGTCCCATTACAACTATATTATGATATATGCCAACAGAGACATATTTCATTTTATACAAAATGAAAAATAGTCAATATTTTTAGGGTGGTAAAAAAATGACTAATTTTAATATCATATTTAAAAGCCTTGTCTTCCCCAAATCTATTTTTTTTTTTTTTTGAAAAATCAAGCCTTGGGGAGCATGGGTGGCTCAATCAGTTAAGCGTTCAACTCTTGATTCTGGCTCAGGTCATGATCTCACTGTTCATGAGATCGAGCCCCCACGTCAGGCTCTATGCTGACACCATGGAGCCTACTTGGGATTCTCTATCTCTCTCCCTCTCTCTCTCTCACTAAATAAATAAATAAATTAATTAATTAATTAACTAACTAACTAACTAACTAACTTAAAAAAATCAAGCCTCAAAACTTTTCAGTGTATATGACTCTGTCACAGTTGGGTCAAGCTAGCCTCAATTCATTATAAACAGCAACTAACTTTATGGACATTTTTGTGTGCAACACCAGATACCCACATTCAACTACATTCTAAAAATTAGATTAAGAACAGGTATATGTCTCTATTTCATCTCCTTTCTAGTTAGAAAAGCTCCTAAAATCAAATATAATTTTGTTCAAGATGTGAAAAAGGATTTTACAAGCTGGACACAAACTGACCACATGGTAATACAGAAAACTATTTGTGATGTTCAGAGGATTACTGAAAATATTGACTAAAGAGAAGATTATAAGGTATAAATTTAAAATATAGACTTAAGCTTGGTTTTTGCTTGCAATATATTATACTGTTTCATTACACACTTATATATCATCCATAACAAAAAAATATGCATATACATCATATGCTATCATATATGAATAATATCTTGTTTCATGAGACAAGATAGGAGGACTGTAAGTGACACTTCTCAGGCATTGTAAAGAAGTATCCTTCCATGTAACATGTAGGATATGATGTAGTATAAGGCTCTCCTCGGTTACTATTTACTGATTGACATAATGTATGCCCGCATATATACATATATTAACTTCCCCATCATGTAGAATAATACATAGGGACAAAGCTAACGGTCACTGACAGCAATAAAAATATCTATAATTTACTGGGCTTTCCCGGTGTGCTGGGCAGGATGCTAAACCCTTTACACGGATTATTTCACTTAATCATCCCAACAGCCCTAAGGCAGGTGCTACCCTCATCTTCTCTTTACAAATGAGACACCTGGGGCTTACCATGGGTTACACAATAGACAGATGGTAGTAAAGGTCTGAAACATAACATTGTCTCAACCTACAGATAATAACCTTTATGTTTATATTCAGTAAATATACTTCTTGGGGAAGAATGTAAAAATACAGCTTAGAAAAACTTCAAACCTGGTTTTTGCAATAAGTTTTTTTATATATATATTGGCTCTCAATTAACTTAAAATTAATTAATCAGAACACTCTAATATCCCCTGCAAACATTCTCAATAGTGGAGGTTATGGCTTTTAATCAAGTAAGGAGTTTACAAAATGGAGATGGAGTTGGGGAGATGAGCAATGAATGAAGGTAGGAAGGGTGAAGCATCTTGGAGAAGAAGACAGAAAGACAGAACCTAGTGAAAAAAAAAATTCAAGTTGATCCAGTAGAGTTATTTGTAACCCCTTATGCTTTGATTAGACATGTTCATTTTACTTGTTAGAGAAGTCGAAAGAGCATCCAGAAGACCATAATAATTAATGGACGATCAGTGCATGTATCTTAGGTGGGCTCTAGAAACAAGAAGAACTGGACCTTTGAAATTAAAAGCAAGACCCTGAATTTGATCAAGAAAAAAGAAATGATCCCAATCTTTTGGGAAAAGCATTTTAATGCATGTCTTTTTCAATTTCCCTAAGAAACCTTCCTAATATTTCAAAACACTATGTCAATTATTCTAACATCTCATTTTTAACATGCTTCCCAATATTTAATTTGATTTTTAAAACACCAAATAATATTTCACAACAAATGAAATGACACTTTATAAATATTTTAAAGGTTTCATTTACTAGAGGAATACCAAAGGAAACTAATTACCAAACTAATCATCAAACAAGATTAGCAACAAAAGAAAATTTAATATTTGAGCTAAAATTTAACATAGGTGCAGAAAGACCCTTATTAGGTGATACAGAAATTTAGAATATAAGTTGGTAAAAGCACAGATTTATTTTTAACGTTTTATTATTTTATGCCTGATTTCTATACAACATAGAATGCAATCTGTTGGCATGAAAGACATAACCTTTTTGTTACATGTACTATTACTAAAAGTAGCAAAGATAACTCAATATGAACCAATTTTTTAATATTTTTAAATGTGTTTGTAAATTTATACATGTATTTTACTATAACACTTGTATGCTTTTTAGTATTAGATATATATAAGCTTTAAAACATATTTAGGATTCACTAACCTCAATAATTTGTCACTACTGCGCAGATACAGTTATATTTCAAAATGTTCACCAGTAGAGGAAAACTGCCATCATTTGGGCAAGAGTTTCAGACATTTTGTTTAAGCATGGTGGTAATATTTTAATTTCTATGTGAGCCAATTATGGGAATGAAAATGTTTTCCATTTCCTAGCCACAAGCTGCATCTTCTTATTAAGAAACCACCTAGCCAGTCCCGCCACTCACTAGCTCTGTTTCCTGGCGTAAGATACTTCCCTTCTATGCCTCATGTGTAAAGTGAGGATAATATAGGTTTATCTAGTAGGGTTTTGGGGATCATTCAATGCTTAAGTGCTCGGAGAAGTGCAGGCACATAGTTAGCAATCAATAAAGGCAAATCATTTTTATTATTTGGTAGTATCTCCTCATGTACAGAAAACTATACACTAGTATTACCTTTAAAAATTTCACATACGGGGCACCTGGGTGGCTCAGTAGGTTAAACATCCAAGTCTTGATTTCGGCTCAGGTCATGATCCTACAGTTGGTGATTTGGAGCCCTGCATTAGGCTCTGCACTGACAGAGGGGAGCCTGCTTGGGATTCTCTGTCTCTCTCTGTCTCTGTCTCTGCCCCTCCTCCACTCTCTCTCTCTCTCAAAATAAATACATAAACTTAAAAAAATTTAAATACAAACCCATAGTATCAAAGATGATCATTGCTTTCCTACTGCCTAAATAAAAATGCATGAGAGAAAGACATAACCACTGTGTATTTTTTTAACCTTGAATTCTCCAGATCTCCGATATTATCATTTCCTTAATTTCTGGGGAAAAGAAATAGAGAGCATAGGAAGAAGAGCCATTTTGAACCACTCACCCAGAGCAGCCCTCTTTGGAGAGCAAGAACATGCAAAGAAGTTCTCTGCATCGAAAGTCAATAATTTTCCTGTACAGTCAACCAACTACTCGTGTAAACCTAAAGCTATACCCATCATTTCTGCCAATGCACTTTAAATACTAAGGGATATTAAATCACTCTGGTTTTTGAAATGTCATTTTCAACAGCCTAGTCCAGTAAATTGTTCAGGCTTAAGTGGCACAGACTGAAATAATTTTTATCATATCTAATTAATTATTGATTTCCAATTACATTTCAATAAATATTATGCTATTTGGGTTAAAAGGCTCTTAGTTGTGTAATATTTATAACAGTGAAAAACCGTAAAAAACCAAACATCCCTCAGTTAAATGCATATATGTTGGCATCCACATAGATAACTGCCTATAAGGATATACTCCCAACTTGAAGAACAGTGACCTTTGAAAAACAAGATCAGGAGTTGGGGGGTACAGGAGAGTCTCATTCCACATTGTACGTTTCTGTATTATTTGAAAGTTTTACAATCATTTCGTGTAACTTTTTCAACTTTTGTAAAGATTTGTTTTTTTAAAGGATATTCTAAAAGGGCAAAGCAGTGCCACGTCAGACAAGGCTAAGGGAAACATGTCAAGATCTTGGATTCTCTTCCTGAATTCTACCACTGATGAGCTCATGAGACTGACCACAATGGTTTTCCTCACCTATTGGTTCCTCCATTTAGAACACCTACTCAGATTTTATTACACTGTACTTAAAGAAATCAAATTCAAAGCTCTGTTATCTCTCAGGTAAAAGCATGAAGTAGTCACCATTTTTTATCATCGCAATTATAAAGAGTGTAAAGTAGGATCTTTTATACATTTAAAAAATATAAATTTTATTATTTAAAATGCACTTCTAATTATATTTCAGTTCTCTCTCTTCTCTCTGAAAACAATAAAAAGAGATACATGGGACCTGACTTAGAGCCTGGTTTCCACATCTCAAGCAGACTAAAAAAAATGGACTATGATCATTACCATCACTTGGGAATAGAGCAGCTTTAGGAGTCAAAATTATGATTCAGCCCCACCTTGGGAGCGGGTATGGAACTTTCCTGACAGAAAACTATCTTCCCTCTCTCTCTCTCTTCAGAACCTTCTTTAGTAATACATTTTAGTACTTAATAAGCTTTACTGGGATCTAACACAAACCTTTCATCTGTCGTCTTAAATTGATTTTATCTCATTTTCTTTTGAAAATTAATGCTGGATTTGCACACTCTGACATAATCCCAAACAAATCAAACATTTTGAGATTCCCAGGTACGTATAAATAGAAAAGAACTCTTATTCCAACATGTCTAAATGAGGAGAAAAAAAGGAAAGTCTGCTCAAGTTGAAATTTCCAATCTTTTGTATGTTTACATGATAAACTACAGGTTATCTTTTCATTTAAGCATTAAAATAATTTTTCCTCCCAGTTATAAGCTTAGATTTGAAAATAGAACTCCTATTAGTATTAGTTCACATGTAAATATTGCCCAATCATTTTATTAAATGCATTTAGAAAGTCTATTTTGAAGGCAATAGAAACCTATAAATAAATCATACTATAAAATAATTTCTTCGCTGAAGAAAATGTGAGTACTTCCAAGTGAGTTTGCATTAATATAACATTCCATGCCAATATCCCAAGCATGGAGAAAGCTCCTTCTGCCACTGGAATCACTGCACTGAGAGTCATTGTCACTCTCAGGGTGAGTAAAGGGTTCTAGTTGCTGGATGGAACTCACAACTCTGTCTCTCCCAAATAGCCAATTACAACATAAAGAAGTTAAATGAGGCCTCTTAAGGACACAACAAAAACAATAATTGTGTTTCTGATTTCCAGAGCTTTTTCTGCATTGTCAGGATCATGTTAGAGTTGGGGCACCTGGGTGGCTCAGGCGGTTGAGCATCCGAGTCTTGATTTCAGCTCAGGTCATGATCCCAGGGTCATGATATTGAGCCCCACACCTGGCTCTACGCTGCACATGGACCCTGCTTAAGATTCTCTCTCTCTCTATCCCTCCCTCTCCTTCTGTCCCTCTGTCCAGCTAATGCTGTCTCTCTCTCTCCTTCCCTCTCTTGCTCTCCCTCCCTCTACTTCTGTCCCTCTATCCGGCTCATGCTATCTCTCTCTCTCTCTCTCTCTCTCTCTCAAATAAAATAAAAATAAAAAAGATCACACTAGAGTCTTATTTTGCTGAACATTAAATACTGAAAAAGGGTGCTAATAGTAGACTAAACCTTTTGAGGCATATCTGGAATACGGAAAGCAAAGGGCTCAAATTTACATGGAACCTGAAGCAAAAAGCTGCAAACTAGATATGGGCATAAAAGTTCAAGCTTAGAGTCAAACAAAGGTAGGAAGCAGGAGTCATCAAAATACTCCATTAAATGACCTCCTGCAAAACAAAGTCCCCCACCCCAATACTTAGCCGACAGTGAAAAGACATTTGGCTCCATGCTAAAACCTTAAGATGTCCACCAAATGCGTCTTCAGGGCTGGGAAACTTCCCTTCTGTAAGTGTTGAGATCAAAGAGAAGGAAGTTGGAGACTGTGGTAATGCCAGGTCTCTACGGGTAGGGATGGAGGCAGACAGCAATGCTGTGTCCAGAAGTACACGTGTCCTTATGTTCACAAATGTGGTAGAATAAAAAGAGGCCCCCAACAAAATAGAGAAAGAACAACTGTTACAACAACAAAGCAGACCTGATTAATAAAATCAAAGGTGGTTTTCTAAAATAACAACAAAGTAGGTAAAACTGTGTCAAGCTTGATTAAAGCCAATGAAAGAAAACACAAATAAGCAATATTAGGAATGATAAAGGAGACACAATTATAGATACAAGAAAACTTGAGGAACTTATTATGTAAAATATATTCAAAACTCTTGGTGAAACGAAACCTTTTCTTGAAAATAAAATTATAGAAATGTACTCAAAAAAATGAAACTAATTGAATAGGCCAAAAATCATAAAAATTATAAAGATAATCAAACTTCTACCCAACACGAAGATACCAAGTCAATTTTATAGGCAAGTTTCACCAAACCTAGATAACACAGGGATTCCTATGTTATTTAAACTGTTCCAGAAAACAGAAGTAGATAGATAGTATCCCAAGTCCTCCTATGAGGTTGATATAACCATGACAATGTTAATGATTATCAAAACTGGATAAAGATAGTAGAAAGCTACAGAAAACTGTTCTTACATGCCAATACTAAATAAAATACATAATAGCAAACCCAAGAAGAGCATTTTAAAAAGTTGTATATCAGGGTGCCTGGGTGGCTCAGTTGGTTAAGCATCTGACTCTTATTTTGGCTCAGGTCATGATCTCATGACTTGTGAGTTTGAGCCCCACATCAGGCTCTGCGCTCCCAGTGTAGCGCAGAACATGCTCAGGATGCTCTGTCTCCCTTTCTGCCCCTCTCTCACTCATGCCCTCTTTCTGTCTGTCTGTCTCTCTCTCTCAAAAATAAGCAAACAAAATTCTATAAAAAGTTGTATATCATGACCAAGTAGGGTTGTCATAAGAATACAAGGATAGTTCAACATTAGAAGCTCTATTAAAATTATTGAGTACTATAATATATTACAAGAGAAAATTCTATCATTTTCATTGCACCTTCCATTCGAATGGGCCTTGGTTGTAGACTATATATCCCATGAAGGCAGAGTCCACAACTGTCCTAGTTATCACTGAATTCCCAGAAACTAGCATACTCACTCCTTCATTCACAAAAATGTATTGAGTGCCTGCTTGGTGACACTCTTCTGGGGAAAAAGCAGTATGAAAAATAAAGTCCTGTTCTCTCAGATCCTACAGTCTGGTTACAGAGACAAACAATGAACAATAACCAAATAAATAGACAATTTCAGGAAATAATAAGCACCATGAAGAGAAGTAAAGTGGGGTGAAAGAGGGAGACAGAGAGACAAATGGTACACCTTAGACAGAGGACTCAGGAAATGCCTCTCTGATAGGGTAGCAGGGCACAAAGACCTGCATGAAATGGGGGAGCAAGCCACGCACAGACAGAGGGAAAGAGCATTCCAGCACAGGGAAGAACAAGGACAGAAGTCCTGGGTCAGGAACTTGCTAGGATATCTGCAAGACGACAGAGGCCGGCATGGCTGGAGCAAACTGGCTGGGTGGAAATGAGATCAGAGATGTGGCCAAGATCCAGAACCGCAGGGCCTGGCAAGGGATGGCCAGTACTTTGAATTTCATTGGAAATACGCTGGGCAGCTATCGCAGGATTGAGAACAAAGGGAATGAGAAGACTGATTTAAACGTTTAAAGGATCACTCTGGCTGCTGCAAGAACACCCTACAGAGAGCAGAAGTGGAAACAGTTGACACCAGATAGGAAAGCACGGCAGAGCACGGGAGAGAGATCCTGGCTTGCACGACTGGGGCAGACCCACCCACAGAGTGCATGCTCAATAAGTATTTGTTTAACGCATGATTTTTTTTCATTTCCTAATCTTATTTTCAGTAAATTTCTATGTTACACATTTGCTAACAAAAACAATGCATATCAATGATACAGAATCTCAAGTTTAGAAAAGCTCTTTCTGAATTTCCACTTTGGTGAAAACCAAAATCAAAAGCAATGTAAACACTCTTTTTTTTTTTTTTTTCAAGTTTTTAAATGTTTATTTGTTTTTGAGAGAAACAGAGCACAGTGAGGGGAGGGGCAGAGAGACAGGGAGACACAGAATCCTAAGCAGGCTCCAGGCTCTGAGTTGTCAGCACAGAGCCTGATGCAGGGCTTGAACCCACGAACTGTGAAATCACGACCTGAGTCAGTCGGATGTTTAACCAGCTGAGCCACCCAGATGTCCCTAAACACTCTTTTCTAATGCAACTCACTAGAAGAGGCCTTGACTAAACATCAACCATAGAAATCAAAGATTATGCAACCCAATATTTCCTAAATTTGATCATTAGACTAGGGATGGTCAATTCTTTTTAGTCCCACAGGATGCTATGGGAGAAAAATATCCCATTAAAATAACTTAGGGAGGGGCGCCTGGGTGGCTTGGTCGGTTAAGTGTCCGACTTCAGCTCCGGTCATGATCTCACGGTCCGTGAGTTTGAGCCCCGTGTCGGGCTCTGTGCTGACAGCTCAGAGCCTGGAGCCTGTTTCAGATTCTGTGTCTCCCTCTCTCTCTGCTCCTCCCCGTTCATGCTCTGTCTCTCTCTGTCTCAAAAATAAATAAACGTTAAAAAAAATTTTTTTAAAAATAAAATTAAATAAAAAATAACTTAGGGAAATGCTGATACCACATCTAGGACTGACTGGATACTTACCATAAGTCTAGTCCTCTGCAAAAGCCCTCGACATTTTGTGTGTTCCTCACAACCACTCTGTGATGTAGTGTGGCAGATATTCTAGCTCCCTCATTCTCCCTGTGGTAGACAACAAGAGAAGTCATCCAGAATCCCCTTCCATAAAGGACGTGTGGGCCCAATTGCTGGTAGTGCTGCTGGCAGACAACCTCCAGTTACCGGTCTTCAGGGGTCACTTTAACTGACAAGAGTTGCCTTGCCCAAGGTCACACCTACTGCCAGGCCAGCCATAACCAACAACTGATCAATACAGGAATATAAAGGTTTGGCCATCTCATCTCTAAAGCAACTTGTGTGGCCCACTGAGACTGTCAGGGACTCTTCCTTCTGCCTGTCTTCAATCACTACTGACACATAGAGCACCCTTCTTTAATAAATATCCCACAACCTAAAGTTTGTCTCCCTGGGGAATTCAACCTATGCTACTTCCCTTCTTTCTCAGAGATAGGACATCCAAGTGTCAGCTGGGCACAATGCCAGGAATAAAGATTATATCTCCTAGGTTCCCTTGGCGCCAGTGAGAGCCTGCAACCAAGCTCTGCCCAACACCGTGAAGATGGAAGTCCTACAATTTCCAGGAGTGTTTCTACCGGGAGGAGAAGGGCCTTGCCCCCCTTTCTCCTACTTGCTGGCCAGAATGCAGACATGAAGCCCAGAGCAGGAGCAGCCACCTTCTTGAGGATAGCAAAGCAACAAGATAAAAAGAGGCTGTGTCAGTCATCAGAAGGAGTATTTCATACTTAATCCAGTGAGGTAGGTAATATTTTCCCACTTTACAAATGAAGAAACTGAGAGTTAAACTGTGCACAGAGGCAAACTGATGGTAAGCAGCAGCACTAGATTTGAATCCAGATCTGACTCCCAAGTTTATGATCTTATACCACAATGAGCTGCCTCTGAGAGAAAAATTTAGGGATAACTTTGCTTAGCGGAAGTACAAATTATGACTATCCATCTCTTCTGAGCACAGAATAGAGATATGAATGTTAAATAAAGTATGCAGACTTTAAGTCAGCTGCAAGAAAGAAGTTCCCAGTTGTAAATATTGTAGATTAAACAAGAGAGGACAGAGATCTCCCTTGGAGATCTGAGAGATTAGACAATGTAAATGGGAGGCAGTTATTTAATGATGCTATGCCTACAGACAGAGATATCAGCTCATAAATCTTCTAGGCCCGCAATTCCTTCTAAATATGAGCAATGCCTTTTGCTGTCTTGAGTAATGAGAGGTAGAAGAAAGCTCGCCCTTCGGGCATGATCTGCAGGGATGGGGGAGGAAGGGAGGAGTCATCCCTGGCTATGGGCTAAGGAGAGGAAGACCAGGCTCAGTTATGGATGTGAGATAAGCAGCATGACGGCCTGGCTGAGAATACTGGCAGACAGAGGTAGGCACACAATATGCCCCAGAAAAAGCAATTCTGAAGCTTCTCTGACATGACTGGTCCTCCCAGTTTTGGGTTACATACTGGGCCTCACAGCTAAGTGGTGCCTTCGGATCCCTAAGAACTTAGGTCACTTACTGTACCTCTAGCTTCTTTTGAGAGAAAAGGTTTCTCTTAGTGTAGCCAGAGGCCTGCAGCATCAGCACCTGGAAAGACCCCTAGCCTCTAGTGGCACAGTTAGTTCACAAAGGCTGACCCTTGCTGAGGCAGCATGGCTGGGATCGCTGAGGGGCCCTTTTACTCACTTGAGCATTTGGGCCTCACCTTCCATGAGTCAGCTGCCCTCTTACAAGGGGACAGAGGAATAGGCCAGTGTTGTCCTGTCCTGAGCCATTAGTACTTGAGCTCTCAGATCACTGAGCCAACAAAATATTGGAAACCCTGGTTCCAAGACTTGGCCAAATGTAACATTTGGTTAAATTAATCCAGAATAGTACACGTGGATTCTGCCTACAGCATCACTTGCATCAACCAGCAGGCACACGTATAACAGCTGTGTGTAAAAGAGACCATATTCTTGGGGCTGGGGGAGGAAGCATGGTCTCTGAAGTCAAACAGACCTGGTGTGAAGCCCAGCTCTGCCATTTACCTCCTATATGCCAGCCTATTGACCTCTCCCATCTAAACTATTTTAATAATATTATCTACATTACAGAGCTTCTGTTGAGTAGTATCTGGGAAGGTGCATAAGGCATCCAGCACATGGTAGGTATTCAATAAATGTTCGCTATTCTCATAAACAAAAATGTAGCCTCAGTTCAGGGAAAATTTTATCCTGGAGTGAAATTCTGAAATCTCTCTAAAGGTAACAAAACACAGTTAAAGTTAAACTTGGTCCCACGGTATTTTACTTTACATGGAATGTTTGGTAATTTCCACAGTTCTGGATGATCATTCTCTGGCTGGTGTTATTCATTGAAGTTCACATCTATTATTACCTATCATTTTGGTCCAAGACAAGCAGGTGGAATTAATTCCCCTTTCCCTCCATATTTCCACAGGACTTCTCTCACACCACTAAGCAAGACACTAGAACTTGGTTTTACGGATAGCTATTTCTCCCATTAGATTGGAAGCCCTTCAATGATAAGACTCATGATTCGTGACCATCCTTAATTCTTATTGCCTAGCACAGTGCCTGGCACAGAGGAGGAATTCCATTAATACTTGGCAAAACTGTACCGAATTTAATAAATGCTGTGGATTCTATGTATTTCATAAAGACCGCTCTCAGTTTTATAATCCTTATGGCAACTGTGATCCTAGAGCATAAAGCATTTCAGACACTACTTAGTGCCAGTACATTTCACTGGAGAAAATTTCATTTTAATGAGAGACTGTCAATTTCATTTGTATAGCCCACAGGGTCCTAGTTAACACTGAGTAGAAGAGATCCCATTTTTCATTACAAACCTGAAATTAATTCAATTTTCAGCTTTGCTTGCCTAGTCAATTCAATTCTAATCCTCTTGTTGAAGAGGCAACACAAATGAAACCATCAGAGTAGAAAACTAGGCTGCAGTCTTGCTGCCCAGTGTGCGGTCATTTTGTACATCAAGGAAACTGTGTGGACACTACATCAGTCAACAGATTATTGGACAACTGTGAGGAACTGTCTCAACCCCAACTACATATGTGTCTATGTGTGTGTAACACACACACATATATACATACACACACAACACACACGTATGTATAGAAGGCATTCTGAAAATGTCATTAAGAGAATTCATTCTCACAGAAGGCATCCTGCATCCAGAATTACCTACATTTGCATTTATTTATGTAATTAGCATATTTCTATTTGCAATAGAAATGCAGCTGATAAATACTTGATAAAGATTAGTTGAGGCAGAAAAGCTACATAGTTTAAATATTGGTTTTTGCATAACTGCAGACAGAGCATGAGATACTTACAATTAATGCATCTGTTCTGGTATGAGTAAGAAATGGTGCCTGGGGCATTAAAAGTGACGTGGTGGGGTGCCTGGGTGGCTTAGTCGGTTGAGCGTCCAACTTCGGCTCCGGTCATGATCTCACGGCCCAGGAGTTCGAGCCCCGCGACGGGCTCTGTGCTGACAACTCAGAGCCTGGAGCCTGTTTCAGATTCTGTGTCTCCCTCTCTCTCTGACCCTCCCCCGTTCATGCTCTGCCTCTCTCTGTCACAAAAATAAATAAACGTTAAAAAAAAAAAAAGTGACGTGGTGACACAGAAGATGACAGAGAATGAGCATGCTGAAAAAAAGAATTGGAGACCAGAATACCAAAGAACACTTAATCTGGCCAGTGCAGGTTGAGGGCCTTAGGGATAATCTGGTGAGTAGGTGGCGAACCCCAACTGTAATTAGAACTGCCAAGTTTGTAGCATACCATGAGGATAGCACAATAAATTACACAGGATGGATGACAGGGCTCAGTTTCTCTTGACTAATTCTTTTGTCATCTCCACAAAGTGCTGAGTTAATGAAAACTCTTTAGGAATAGGTGAGGGGAGTTACAGAATCAATTTTCAAACTGACTACGTGGATGCTCAAATTAGCTTAATGGAGCAAACAGCCTGGAGTGGTGTCTTAACAAGTGGGCCACTCTCTACATAAACACTGTGGGGAAGATAATGATTTGACATCATTACAAGAAAAAGCACGTACAAAGCTTACAAAGGCCCGCAGCCAGAAGACCATGCAGGGATGAACAAGAGATAGAGGAGACAGAACAATAAACAGTGCTGGCTTTGAAATGAATATGGGTCACTCATGATGTTGAAGAGCTGCCTGGGACACAAGTCATCCCAGGTCAGAGTGACCCGTGTTTGTTCATTCAACAAGAATCAAGTGCCTAATATGCACCAGGCACCGTTCTACGTGCTGAGACACAAAAGTAAACAAAATAGACACCATCCTTGCTGGTAAGAAGTTTACATTCTAGTAGGCAAAGGAGGTGGAAGATGACAATAGATACATACCCTATAGAGAAAGTACATAAAGTAATGGCATAAACACTGATTTGGATGGGGACTACTACTATCTAAAGTCAGGAAAGTCCTCTTCAAGGAGATGAAATTAGGCTACACCTGAATGAGAAGAAACCACTCATGCGTTAAAACCCAGGCAGAAGGAATAGCAGGTGCAAAGACCATGACATAGGGTGAGTTTGGTGGCTCTGAGGACCAACAAAACCAGTGAGTTGTCAGTGCTCAGCAATCAGAGGAGAGCAAGAGAAGGGGCTAAACAAAAAGCCAGATAGCCACGCAAGGAGTTTGGATTTTTTTTTTTTTTCTATCTGCAGTGTGATGCCTCAAGCCAATTTTGAATAGGAAAGTACCTTCTTTTAAAAGCTCTCTGGCCACTGGGGAGGCAGGTGGGGTGATGGATGAAATAGGTGAAGGGGATTAAGAGTACACTTATCATGAAGAGCACTGGGTCACATATAGAACTGTTGAATCGCTATACTGCACACCTGAAACTAATGTAACACTGTATGTTAACTATACTGAAATTATAAGCATACCTTTATTACATACATTAACAAGGGCAGATTTGATGGATGGTGGTAAGAGATGCCCAACTGGAGCTGACTGAAGAGAGAAGAGGAAGTGAAAGTGGAAAAGAAGGAACGTGGACAATTCTTGCATTAAGAGTTAAGGAAACGTAAGAGTCTGAGCTCTGAGTGCTAGTAGGTTATCCTAAGAATTAATGCAGATTCCCTATTAGAAACACCAAAGAGCAAGAAAAGAATCTGTAGTTTAGGGCCAGTGCCCAGATGCAGCAGAGTTCATGACCATGTAATTCAACAGGAGCCAGGAACCATGGAACAGAACAGGATAACTAGTAGTCCCAAGTTAACCTAGAGTGACCATATGTCTGGACAGTCCCAGTTGATATCTTATTCCAGTGTAATTATTAGGGTCTCTCAAAGTGTCCTGGTTTGGATGATAAATTATATTGCTACCCTATTTATAATTCACCATCTCCTTAACCAGCACTGCACCAAAAGTAGGAAGTCTTACTTTTCATTTTATACACTTCAGTAGTTTTCACTGTTTTATGTCTACCGTGAACATGTATTACTTTTGTGATTTACATTTCTTACATTTATTTAAACCAATACCTAAGTATTTCTCAAGAATAAGAATCCATGGTAGATCAGGTGCACGGTATTAAACTCTCTACCTCCAGGCCTAGTCCCATAGCACCCGACGCTTTTATCTCTGATAGATAAATTGAAGTGAAATCAGATGTCCTCTGCAGAACCCTCTATGGCAATATTTAAGCCTAGAATTATGGTGAAGTCTCCTGACATCACTACTAATTCATCGAAGTTTCCTGACAACCCACCAGGTGCATAATGCAGCCAGGCTGACTCATATAAATCTCTGCCAGTTTATTTACAAAGTCCCATCAGATTCTGGTATCTCAACCAGTTTGTCTGTACATTATATTTTTATTAATGAGCATAAGTCATTTACCAGCTTCTTGGCTGGTGTGGTTCTCAGATGCCCAGCTTTCAGCTAAAAGTTAAGACCTGCACAGTCAAAATCTTATGCAAACAACATCCCTGCCACTCTCACAGATATGTAAGCTTGTATCAACTCTAGCTCTGTGATCAGAAACAGGAAATTGAATGGGAAGCTATTTGAGCCCTATTTACAACAGGGCACAACCCTGTAACCCTGTTACAACCATCCCACATTTTTCCATGTCATGCTAAGATTCTAAGTCATCGTTATCCACATGTGTTGGCATTATGGAAATATAAACCTGACATACTTCCGTTGGAACCAATATGCCACACACTTTGGATTGAGAATATTTTGTGTGATTTTCATATGCATAGAAACCAAAGTTCCATTCATTTTCTGAGAAAAAAGATATAATTTTGAGTAGAACCAATTACATAAAAATATTGAACTAGAAAAGAGGTGTAAGAATCCTTAGAATTGATCTAATCTATACTTTTTGCAAATGAGAAAATAGATTGACAGGAGATGGTGGCTTGTCCAAGATCACACAGAAAGTTAACAGCAAATCTTGGACTAGAGTCTGGGTCTCCTGACTCCTAATATCTCTACTATGTTGCTTTCCATGAAAAAAGTAAATTCGGATGGACACTTCACAGACAGATATTTATACAAGTTGACTATACAATAATGAAATATAATCTACTTAATGTAAATAAACCATTTACAAGTGTAATTGCTGTGTTGCCTGCCACACTGAAAACCTTTCAAGAGTCAGTTCAGAATGCCTTCACTCCCACTGACAAGAATAGCAGTGAGGACAAACTTAGTAGGTCCTTGCATATAATCCTTGAGATGCCATATCTCTCAGTAAGTTCTAGCAATATAAGAAGCCAAGACAATGCTAAATCAGTCTGATTCTTTGATAGTTGCTGAATCTTTTTAATTAAAATATAAGTGATATAAATATTATTAAAATATAAATGAGAGGCATTGCTGGGATCAGCTGAAGCTAAACAAAATGTTTTCAGTGTTCTCAAAGACCAGTGAGTCATCAAAAAATTTGTTTCTCTGATCTGCTTAGGGAGGAGAACTAAAACGGAATATCACAAGTCAGGAAGAATCCTTCAAATATGATCTCATTCACAAGGTTACCTTTCAGGATGTCCACTCCTGAACAATGTAAAAAACTTGCCTAGAAGACAGTTCCATAATCTTTGAAAGAATATTTCTCCAGAATGCAATTTCATACAGATGTCTGTAAGGGAATTTAACATTAAATGAAAAGTATTTCAGTATATATGCACAATGGAATATTACTCAGCCATCAAAAAGAATGAAATCTTGCCATTTGAAACAACATGGATGGAGCTAGAAAATATTATGCTAAATGAAATAAGTCAGAGAAAGACAGATACCATATGATTTCACTCATATGTGGAATTTAAGAAATGAAACAGATGAGCACACAGGGGAAAAAAAGAGAGAGAGAGAGAGAGAGGCAAACCATAAAATAGGCTCTTAGCTACAGAGAACAAACTGAGGGTTGCTGGAGGGGTGATGGGGACGGATGGACTAAATGGGTGATGGGTGTTAAGGAGGGCACTTGTGATGAGCATGGGGGGTTATATGTATGGGATGAATCACTAAATGCTACTCCTGAAACTAATATTACACTATATGCTAACTAACTAGAATTTAAATAAAAACTTGAAACAAGAAATCAATCAAAAATATTTCTTTAAATATTTTTTTGCAAGTTAAAGCTATCACAATTGCATGTGTTTAAATTTTTTTTTAAATGTTTTTATTTATTTTTGAGACAGAGAGAGACAGAGCATGAGCAGGGGAGGGGCAGAAAGAGAGGGAGACACAGAATCTGAAGCAGGCTCCAGGCTCTGAGCTGTCAGCACAGAGCCCAACGTGGGGCTCGAACTCACAGACTGTGAGATCATGACCTGAGCTGAAGTCGGATGCTTAACCGATTGAGCCACCCAGGCGCCCCTACAAGTGCATATGTTTATACATATACAAATATGTATACATACCTGTATATATGTGTGTGTGTGTATGTATGTTATACATGCAATGTGTATAATATACATATACATATACATACCTATTTTTCACATTACTAATTACTGCACAGGCCCAGGCAGGCTATTCAATAAATACGCGTTACACAGAACTAAATTAAAATAGAAACAGTAGAAATAAAATCATCTGCATGTGAAATATCTTTTTAGACTACAGACTAAAAGTATAAGCTTGGGTGTTTTTTTAGATGAAATAAAATATGCTTTCCAGTCTTGATAAAAATACTTACATACATTTATTTATTTTTATCTAGCAGATTCTACTTTATCACCATATAATAAAACTGCAAAAGTATCTCTGTGTGGATCCCTGAGAATCTAGGATTTTCTTAGCTGCAGATTCTTCTTCATTGATACAGCATCCTGAAGAGGTTAGCAATTGTCAAACTGTCATGTTAATACTGAGCTAAACTGTATTTATGCTGCACAAGTTAATACTTTGTCACAACAACAGTGTCTGAAGAGGATTTGAGATGCTTCAAAGAAACAGTGACAGCAAATAGATGCTCTACAAAAACTTACCATGATCACCTCACTTAAGGAGAGTAATTTTGACAAAATGATGTGAAAGCAGGCTATTCTGCGAGACATATTTAATATATTAGGTGCTACTTTTAGCTGCAATTACAAATAAAGGGGAACAGATGATTCTATCATCAAAAAAAGCATTCGTCATGAAGTTATTTGTGGTAAACACCAGGTAATGCACAAACAGAATAATGCATAGTGTTGACTTAAGAGAGCTATGAGAGAGGTGCCTGGGTGGCTCAGTTGGTTAAGCATATGACTTTAGCTCAGGTCATGATCTCACAGTTTGTGAGTTCAACCCCATGTCAGGCTCTGTGCTGACAGCTCAGACCCTGGAGCCTGCTTCAGATTCTGTGTCACTGCCCACCGCCCACCCCCGTCTCTCTCTCAAAAATAAATAAAAACAAAAAAAAATTTTTTAAGAGAACTATGAGAGAATTCTGAAGCTAAATAAAGGATACTTATACTCAAAATAATAACCAGAATCTAATTAGAAAACCACCATTTGGAGACCATCATAGTAATGAATCATCAATTGATGCTAAATTCCCGAGTGAAAGTTTGATGAGAAACATATTCACATAGTCTCAAGGTATATTCCCAAGAGATACTTCTTAATTACAAAGGATAAAATAGTAACTTTATATGAGAAATCTGACAGGTACCACCTAAATAAGTCACCAAAGTTCACATCACCAGTAATTGTACAAATCAACATTATGTGCCTCTTGATAACAGGTACAGAGAATATAATATCACTTCTGTGATATTTCTGCCAAAAATGTATAACCCAAATTGTGAGGAAAATTGGACAAAGCCAAATTGAGAGACATTCTACAAAAGAACTGGCCTGTATACTTCAAAAATGTGAATCTCATGGAAGACAAGGTAAGATGGAGCAAATGTCCTAGAATAAAGGAGACAAAGGAGACTTGATATATAAATATAACACAAGATGGGGCGCCTGCGCGGCTCCGTTGGTTAAGCATCTGACTCTTGATTTTGGCTCAATTCATGATCTCCTGGTTCTTGAGATCAAGCCCTCCATAGGGCTCTGTGCTGACAGTGCAGAGGCTGCTTGGGATTCTCTCTCTCCCTCCCTCTCTCTCTGCCCCTTTCCCACTGTCTCTCTCTCAAAATGAATAAATAAACATTAAAATTAAATAAATGTAACACGTGATTTGGGATTTTCTTTTGCTCTTAAGAATATTATTGGGACAACTGCCAAAATGTTAATCAGATTTGTAGATCAGAGAATAATGTCATTTAAATGTTAATTCACTCATTTTGAGAACTGTATGTAGTTAGGTTTAAAAAAAGTCCTTGTTGTTAGTAACTACACATTGAAGTAATCAGGGAAAAGAGCTATAGAACAGGTCCACAACTTATTCTAAATGGCTCCAAAAATGTATATACATATACATACTTGTATATATGTGTATGCATGTGTGTGTGTGTGTGTGTGTGTGTGTGTGTGTGTGTGTGTGTGTGTATTATGGGTAGAGGAACAGATGGCTGGATACATAGCTAAGTAGGTATGGAGGGAGGAAGGGAGGTAGATGAAGGAAGGGGAAAGGCAGGGTGGAAAGAATGGATGAAAGGAGGAGGTGGAAGAAAAAGATAAAATATTAAAGCAAACGTGCCAAAATATTAACATTTGGGGAATCGGGGTGAAGCATATATGCGTAGTCACTGTATTAATCTTGGAACATGCCTGTAAGTCTGAAATTATCTCAAAATAAAAGGTAAACTAGAAAAGGAAGTAAAATATATGTGCATAAAGAATGGCCAAGAATTAAAAATAATAATTGAGTATTAAGTACCTACACAAAAAAGAATGTATAAAATGTTTTTTCCCTTAAACTTATAGAGAAAAAAGAATTAATACAATAAAGTAATCAGAGAGCAGTTCAAAAGGGTAGATATTTAATTAAATGCTAAAGATTACAAGTATGCATAATTGATTCATAATAATTTTAAGCCACTGTTAAAGACTTAAAATAAGGACAAACCATACCAAAAATATAAGATCTAACAGCATTTCTGTTCTTATAAATATGTTTGTAAATAATTTCTAAAGATATGCTTATGTGCGCACACAATCACACATAAGAATTTAGAGGCTAACTCTAATAAAATATTTACTGCTTCTAAAACTTCTGTAATCACCTGGATCTAAAATACAGGTAATTTTTCCACTCAAAGTAAGGTATCCAGAAAATGTTACTATATAATAAAGTGGAAAACAGAAAGAATACTCAGATGGCAAAAATAAAAGTGAGAGAAAAAAAGAAACAAATACACGCTGCCAACACATACATTAGCTAAGCATTCATATGTGTGACTTCACCATTTCCCAGTAATCAAATATCAACAACCCCAGATGAAGAAAATCCTGTAAAAGCTTTATGCAAGCACTCATGGATGAATTTTACCATAAGCAATTTTGTAAACAGAAGAGTTAAATAGGAGAATCTGGTGTCTCTTATACTCATACACTGAATAGAAGCTGAAAAAGCCACCTTGACCTTTTGTTACCCCATTTCCCCAACCTGGGTTCCATTCTGCTATGGGGAGGACATTATTTCGTCATTGCACTGATGAGATAGGTGATATTCTTAAAAATCAAGTCCATCTTTCAGTTCATCCTTGTATTTACTGATGAGGGCACAATTCCATTTTGTCTCTCTCAAAGTGAAAGCCAGAGGATATCACTTTAGCCACTGAATGACTAAGCATTAATGTAAGCAATGCAAATAAGCCTACATAAGCAACAAGAGGCAAGCAAGTGCAATTAAGGTTAATGTACCTCAGATTCCTTATACAAGTGGAGTGCCCCAAGGTTTTACAGGCAACCAGGATAATGAATTTATTTATGATTACTTTGGGGGAATCAGATGTTGAGTTAATTGTAAATTTCACTTTTTTCCTCTTGGTCTAATCTCATTAATTCCATATTTACTTTAATTGGCTCTAGTTTGAATTTTCTGATTTCATAATGGATGACTAATAATACTTCTACCATGGCCACTTTGTGCCAGTTTGTGTGGTATGAGGAAATTTTAGGAGTCAATCTAATTTTACATGCAGACGGCACACAGTATACATGGTTGTTCTTTACAACATTTTTTAAATGGCAGAATGAAAGCATTAGAAAGCGTGAGGTTGAATTATGACCTTGGACAGGTTACTTAACTCAGCCATTCTTGCCAAACTAAGGAAAATAAAACATGGACTAAAAAAAGCACGCAGATAAGATCAAAGAAGAACCGGGGGCCTGAGAATTACCTATCTCTTAACTTCCGCCTCAGTCCTGGGTCAATTTAACACACAGCACAGAACCACCAAGAAAGTTTTGGGAGGCCTCCAGGGCTGGGGATGTTGCACCTCTCCTCCCACACTCAGCCTGAGAGAGGAGGCCTACAGGTGCATCTCAGCCAACGCGCCCCCTAGTGTCTAGCCGGGAAAGCACCATGGCTCTTCAGAGTCCCCAAACCTCCTGAGGCTTTTTTCCAAAGAAATTAATGTTATTCCCAATCTGGACCTTAACCATTTTGAACTACATTCAGTTTTTTAGGCTCCTAGTATTTCACTTCTACATTTTTTCTATGACTTAGAGAAGAGACACCAATATCCTCTACTCAGATCAAAAAACACACAGGCCTTTAGCCTTGCTTGATTTTAAATTATCATTATGCTATGCTATTTATGCTATTTAAATTATCAATATTCCTTAAGAGCAGATTACTAACTTAAAAAATAAAAAAATAAAGAAGTTGTCATACTTTTCTGAGTATACACTGTTTTCTATAGTCAAGTTTTAAAGTCACATTATTGCTCCTGAAACCAAAATTGCACTGTATATTAACTAAAATTTAAATTAAAAAATAAAATAAAATCATGTTATGTTCTATATATTCAAAAAATTAAATTAGATCAACAGAGAGGTGGGGAAGATCCTAAAACTGAATGCAAATTAAAATAAATGAACCCAACTATATTTAAAATGAATAACATTACCATGCTAAATTTTTAAAAACAGAACTTACCCAAGTAACTTCTGAATACAGAACTCTACTTCCAATATAAAGGAAAGTAAAATAATTGCAAATAATTTGAATTCTTTTTAGTAGGTCTGTTTTTTAGTCAGTATATAGCAGTCCTGAAACTATTTTATATGTATTGCAGACCTGATCAAAGGACTAAATGTTTCTTGTGAGCCAGGTTTTCACTATGGAAGGAAGGAGATACAAATAAGGAATGGGGGAAGACAAGGAGGAACCCAGGGTAGGAGCTACGTTGGAATTGGAAGTATCAGTATAAATTCAGGATTTTTAATATATCTTCATTTTTTAGCTGCATCTATGAGAATATGTATGTATATTTATTTCCCATATCTGTCTGCTGAAAAGATCAAGAAGCAATGGCAGTGCAGTTCAGCAGTGATCACAATCTTGGGCTTTCAATTCCAGTCCCCAATAAAAGGACAAGGGCTCCTTCGGAAAATAATGGTTGATTCCAGTACTGGGGCATGGAAAGTACAAGATGGACCTCAAATAGCTAATTATGCCAAAGAGTAATAAAATATTAAAAAATTACAAGAGCATGTGAAAAGGATGCATGAAATAGCTACCTGGGGATAATCTGAGCATCAAACTAAATAAAATAAAAGCAGGAAGTATTTCATTATAGCAGAATGCTGATTAATAAAACATAGAAGGAATGATAGAGTTAAAAATTATCAATTCAACATAAATTAGTAGCAATGGATCCCAGATTTGGGGGTGAGAGAAGCTTGATGAGGACTAAGATATTTACATAGTCTGAAAGTGTTTACCCACAAATTATTTATTAACTACAAAAGGAAAAACAGTAAATATACAGCACGGAAAATGGGTAACACTTTAACGATCAATTTTAACATGCTCAAACTTAACATCACCAATAATGGGTGAATACACATCAGGCACCTCCAGATGTGATGCCCCGAGGAGGATACAATATCATTCCTGAGGTACTCCAGCCAGAAATGCATACACTGAACCTAATCACAAGGAAACACATGAACCCAACTGAAAGGACATTCGGTAAGATAACTGTCCTGTGTTCCACAAAAACATCCGTATCCTAAGAGACAAAAAACAAAAACAAAAACAGCTGACATACTTCTCCAGATGAAAGGAGACAAAAGAGACATGACAATTAAGTTCAATACATGATGTGGGCTGGAGCCTGTACCAGAAAAAAACTGCCCTAAAGGCAATTACTGGGACAACTGACTAAATTAGAATATAGACTGGATAAAAGTATTACATCATATTAAATTTCCTGAATTTAATAACTATACTGTGGTTATGTAAGAGAATATCCTTATTCTTGAAGTTGCATGTTTTAGTATTAAGAGTAAAGAGGAATAATGTATGCAACCTACTTTCAAATGATTCAGGGAAAAAAAGCAACATTAATATGTATCTAAAAAAGAGGAAAACCGGTATGTCAAAATACTGAAGATGGATGAAATCCATGGGCTATTCTTGCTATTTTTCTGTAAGTTAGAAATTATTTCAAAATTAAAAACTGAAAAAGACTTTATATTTTGAATTTACAATACAGGTGCCTATAACTAGTCTTTTAAAACCATTTAAATGTTTCCATAATAGAACTCAGACAAATTAAGGTCAAGCTATATCTGCAGAGTTTATGATTCGTATTAGCAAAAGAAGCACTTTCAATCAAATTGCATGTGATTCATAAATATCTACTTTTATGCCATTGTGGTTTTCAAAATGATGAAGCAAATATTTGGTATCTCAAGTACATTCATATATTAAAGCATACTTTAGATAAAACTGGTAAATTCCTCTGAAAATGAATAATACCTTATTTGACTTTCTTATCAGTAATCATAAACATGGAAGTAACCACATTTTTTTAAATCCCTGATATTTCCCCAAGGTTAGTAGAAATAGGCACCTTAATTTGTGCATTTTTGCAATAGCATTTATTTTTAAAAACACATATTATTCACTGTTCTACTCTCTAGTCTACAAAATCATACAAAATTCAAGTTTATAACACTGAACAAGTTCACTCCACAAACTCAGAGTATCAATGACATCTGTAATCTGTTTAAAATCATATTCTCAGACGAAATAGCTGTATGAAAAACAACTTCTCAATTTCATAACAATGATGAGATTCAATGTCATTCAGCTACACTACTCAGGCGAATAAACCAGGAATTAAAATCATAAAGCAGAGAAGCTGAGAATCTAGGTTTTAAAATAACTTGGGATTAATTTCACCGGCATAAACCTCAAAGATAACTGGTTACTGAACTCAGAATTTCCCCGATTAATTAAAACATCATTGATCACCATTCATCAGGCTAAGCCTCATCTCTTCTCTTTAGTCAGGAAGTTTGTATGTCTGGGCTCCCCCAGACACAGAGGGCACCTCCATTCTTTCCATTGGTCCCAGTAAATATATTCTATTTCTTTGTCTATTAGTAAATACAGTCCCTTCATTCCAAAGCAGGGGAAAGAATTGGGGGGTGGCTCATGTGCACATCCACCATTTCTGGAGTCTTATTAATTCTAAGGCATGAGGAGCAGTTAGCTGTTACGGTTTGCTGTGAGAGGAAAAGATGGAACATTCACAGGCTTACTTCTTTATGTAAGAAAAGAAACCCCAATAGAATTATATTTGGCAAAAAGAATTACATTTGACAGTGTCGTATATGGGAAAGGTGTGGGGAAATGGGTCCTCTTCTAGCCTGCTGCCTTTTGGTAGTGCAATTATGCAGAATATATCACAAATGAAAACAGGTAGCCCAGGTCCACTTCTAGACACTTCCCTAGAAGTACATTCTCCCATGTGTACAGTATTTACCAAAACACTGTTTACAAAGCAAAACAACCTAAATGTCTATCAGCAGGGGAATTTATTTAGAAAGAGAAGAAAAATCGATGCACAAAGAACCATGTCAATTCTTAGGGAGATATGTGAATATAAAGATCTAAAAAGATATACATCAAACTCATAGCAGTGGTTAACTTCTGGGGATTCTGGAGGCAGAGCACGAATAGAAAATAAAGCCTTATCTGGGATGTTTTAAATTTAAAGAAAAATGTATTCACGTGTTAGTTAAGTAATTAAAAATTAATTTTCAAAGATTAAAAAGATGGATCAAATTAAATACCAAGTGAATCTAAAACAGAGGCCAATTTGACTATAAAATGGTAGAAAGTGAGAAAGAGCGAAAATTAGGCTAACTTTGAATTACTTTTTTTTTTTTTAATTTTTTTTTCAACGTTTATTTATTTTTGGGACAGAGAGAGACAGAGCATGAACGGGGGAGGGGCAGAGAGAGAGGGAGACACAGAATCGGAAACAGGCTCCAGGTTCTGAGCCATCAGCCCAGAACCTGACGCGGGGCTCGAACTCACGGACCGCGAGATCGTGACCTGGCTGAAGTCGGACGCTTAACCGACTGCGCCACCCAGGCGCCCCTGAATTACTACCTTTTAATACATCAGAACAATGGCTCAGAATCATAGCCTGAATCTCGATCTTTTTGCATATAATGAATCCTGCTGACTCCTAAAGAGAATTAACTGTCTTATTTCCTCATCTATACTTAAAAATTTTAATAAACCATTCAAAAGAAAGGAAAGGAACATAGGAGGGAGGGAGGGAAGGAAGTTTCCCCAAGTTTTACACCTAATTTTGTTTGTATGACTTCAAGCTTCAATCTTGGATCATGTAGAAGATTTGCGTGATGGGAAGAGGAATGTCAGCAGAAAGTTCTCTCAAAAACCTTTGATTTAAAATAAAACAATAGGGGCGCCTGGGCAGCTCAGTCAGTTAAGCATCTGACTCTTGATTTCAGCTCAGGTCATGATCTCAGGTTCATGGTTTTCAGCCCTGTGTTGGGCTCTGTGCTGACAGCGTGGAGCCTTCTTTGGATTCTCTCTCTCTCCCTCTCTCTCTTTCTCTCTCTCTGACTCTCCCCTGCTCATGCTCTCTCTCTCTTTCTCCTTCTCTCTCTTTCTCTCTCAAAGTGAATCGATAAACTTTAGAAAAAAATAAAACAACAAAACAAGAGGGGAGGGGACATTCTACTACAGAGACTTTGAGGTTGCCAGACTCTAGAGAGTTGAAATTATCAACTCTTTTTCAATAGCGGTTATAGAAACAACTCGCAAAGTCTAGGGAAATACATTTAGGACACACAGGCAGTTAGCAAGATGAAGGGATCCACTTATTTTAAATAATTTCTGAAAAGAAAATGGATACATTAATTTGCAACTTTCTTTGACCCTCTTTAGTAAAATTTAAGGAACTATTCTCTCACATATGTAAATTTATTTCCTTAAATGCAAAAGAAAATAGCACTAGGAAGACAAGAAGGCTAGTTTCTTGTTGGCAAGAAGGTGGCAAATAATACATCTTCTAGAAAAGATCAGAAGTTTATCATGACATTTATTTTATGCTCTATTAGTTTGTAATTCTTCTGGTCATTACTCCAGGAATTACAACATACACCCTTCACCACTAAAAGCTTAATGTTAATCCATACTTTCACCCACTTTCCAGAAAAAATTTGGAAGACTTTAAGTCCATTTAGCCCCTTTCACTTAAATGCTATTGTTGTTACACATTTTTGAAATATTACATATAATCTTTTTTTTTTAATTTTTTTTTCAACGTTTATTTATTTTTGGGACAGAGAGAGACAGAGCATGAAAGGGGAGGGGCAGAGAGAGAGGGAGACACAGAATCAGAAACAGGCTCCAGGCTCTGAGCCATCAGCCCAGAGCCTGACGCGGGGCTCGAACTCACGGACCGCGAGATCGTGACCTGGCTGAAGTCGGACGCTTAACCGACTGCGCCACCCAGGCGCCCCACATATAATCTTTTTTAAAAATGTTTAAATTTATTTATTATTGAGAGAGAGAGAGAGAGAGAGAGAGACAGAGACAGAGACAGAGAGAGAGAGCAGGAGAGGGACAGAGAGAGAGGGAAACACAGAATCTGAAGCAGGCTCCAGGCTCTGAGCTGTCAGCACAGAGCCCAACGTGGGGCTCGAACTCATGAGCTATGAGATCATGATCTGAGTTGAAGTTGGACACTTAACTGACTGAGCCACCAGGTGCCCTGAAATATTACACACATTCTTAAAACTTAACAAGATATTACCACTATTGTTTCATATAGTCAATGTTTATTTATCCACATATGTATCACTAGTCTTTGTTATCTCTAGCTTTCCAACTAGGATCATTCTCCTTCTGCCTAAAGAATATCCTTCAGAATTAAAACTGAGGGATTTGCCACCAGTAGACCCACACTAAAAGAAATTCTAAATGGTATTCTTCATTTAGCATAGTCTCCAAAAGCCCAGCTTCTCAGACTCCTCTAGAGATAACCCCAGGGGGAAAACAGCAACCCTCTCTGGATTCTCCACTTCTCTGAAATCTCAGCTCTAGTAACTATTCACTATATTACTAACTTTGTGATGCTTTTCAGAAGATTTTATTTATTTATTTCATCTAACTGTTTTAGTTATCTTCATTGGGAGAATTGGCTCAAAGTGCCCAGTCTACCATTACTAGGAATTACTAGAACACGGTCAGAGAATTTACAGCAGCAATTATCACCTTAGCACAGCCCAACATTTGGATGTAATTAAAATGTCTCCAATTCCAAACAGATTCTGAAGTCTCTTTCCTGAGCACTCACTCACAGCTTGATGATAAAGATTACTGATGCAAATCCAATTTTTCTTTGCACTTACATGAGTTCACACATGCTATTTTTAGAAGAGCGCCTGGCACATACTAAGCGCTCAATAAACAATAGTAAATATTATTGCTACTTCCAAAACAAGTGGATCCTTACAGTTTTCTTCCACAACCTTACAAGTTACCACCACTATTCTTAATTCTGGTATTACCAAAAGAAATACTCCAGAAAACTCAAATCACTCATTCATTTAGTTATTTACACACACACACACACACACACACACACACACACATACACACACACACAGTTTAGGCAGTATTCCTAAACTCAAGTTTTGAGGGTAGCTGTAAGAAGTACCAGTCAAAGCCACTGCAAACTGTGGGCCTAATTATCAGATATGCTCATTACTATTTACCTACTAAGAATGTGTCATTTCTTACTACCTGAAAAGAGGGCACTATAACTACAACAGGTTTTTACACAGCTGTTCTATAGTCACACATTTCATAAATGAGAGATGAATTGAAAACATTCACTTCATGGAAGCTGTTTCATTGTGCATAAGAGTGAGACACACAGACCACTGATCTGTTCTTCTGCTTCACTAATCTCCTACTGATTCCCTCTAGGGTATTTTTTATTTCAGTTACTGAGTTCTTCGTTCCTCACTGGCTCCTTTATATATTTTCTATCTCTGTTGAGAGTCTCACTGAGATCCTCCATTCTTTCCTCAAGTCTAGTAAGTATCCTTCTGACCATTACTTTGAATTTTTTATCAGGCATATATTGCCTATCTCTGTTTCATTCAGTTCTTTTACTGTGGTTTTATCCTGTTCTTTCATTTGGGACATATTCCTCTGTCTCCTCATTTTGTCTAACTCCGTGTCTGTTTCTGTGTATTAGGAAAGTCAGCTACATCTTCACCATCTTGAAAGTAGTGGCCTTATGAAGAAGAGACCCTGTGGTTCCCTGGAGCACAGTGCACCAGAACCAGGCACTCCAGGGATGTCTCCTATGTGGGCTGCTTGTGCTCTTCTGTGTTGTCTGAGCCAAGTTTGCCCTCAGTCCAGTTGGCTGCAATGGCCCATTTTGCCTGTAGTGGGCACACTGCAGGGTTTGGTTCCTGTGCTCTTTGGGGACCTGCCTGAGGCTGCTGCAGGCTTGCAGTTGGTCAGTGTCAGCAGTCTGTCCATCTTCCAGGGCTGCAGTCACACTGAACTGCAGGATGCTCTCCCTGTGATGCCCTCTGAGAGGTTTTGTTGGTGGGTGGGAAGAGTGAGCCATGTAGAAAGCTGTACCATACGCTGAGTGCCAAGCATTCCACCACAATTTTTTGTTTTCAAGCATGGGATCCATTTATGTGTTATTATGTGGAAATGATAACAACAGGAAGAAAGTCTATAGCTCCAAAAGGCAACCTATGAGCCATGCACAGTTTCTGCTTGGACAGTAGCCTCCCTGAATCACCCTATGTTGTTCTATGAAGGACTGTCATTTAGAGTGCAGTGAAACCAGGACAAAGAACAATGCTCTCAGACCAACCTGTAATCCATTCCTGCAAAGCCTCTTAAAATAAGATACAGCATCATACTCATTTAAGAATATTTACTGACACCTGGTTTCAGCCAGCTATTTTGGTAGGAACTGGGCATTTAATGGTGAATAAGATAACATGATCCTGGCCTCCCAGAATTTAGTCTAGTCATGCAGAAGAGAGAGAAATAAATGTGTGACTATATTACAGGGTAAGAAGTGCTATGATGGAGGAAGTATAGGCTACTGAGGGAGAATATAGGGAACGGAGATCAGGAAAAGAGTCCTAGGGAAAATCATTTCTAAACTGAGACATGAGAGATGAGTAAGAGCCAAGCAAAGATGAGAAAATAGAACATTCCAGAAACGTCATGTATACAGAGAGGCCCAGAAATAAGAGAAACCATAGCGCACATTCTGGCCAAACAGAAGCAAAGGCTAAGCTGACTTGGTACGGATGTCTCCATAACCAGGACAGGCAGGACTTCCAGAAAAAACAATATTCCCACCAAAAACATACCACAAAGGGAAACAAACCACCATAAGGAAGAGTCAGGAAACAGAGCAAACGAGATGAGCACACACACACAAACCCAAAGACTTGGAAATAATAGAACAATTTAAAAGATTCTAAATATACTTAAAGTCGATAAAAAGATAAAAGGAGGTATAATTACCACATGGCAAGAATAATAGAGAATAAAACAGAACACAGAAAACTGAAAACCAAATAGAACTTGTAGAAATGAAAAATACAGTCATTGGCATTTAAAGTCCTTGGGGCGCCTGGGTGGCTCAGTCGGCTGGGTGTCCAAGTTCAGCTGAGGTGATGATCTCATGGTTTGTGGGTTCGAACCCCGCGTTGGGCTCTGTGCTGACAACCTGGAGCCTGCTTCTGATTCTGTGCCTCTCTCTCTCTGCCCCTCCCCTGCTCATGCTCTGTCTGTCTCTCTCTCTCTCTCAAAAATAAATAAAACATTAAAAAAAAAAGTCCAGCACAAGACTTCTAGTTTTAAAGTATTCATCTATGTTTTTCACAAAACCAAACTAAAAAGATAGGTACTTGTTTTAAAAGATACAAACTCACAAAGAGAACAGGAAAGGAAATAATATCCAAGAGAAACTTTAAAAAAAGGAGGGGGAGGGGGCAAAAAGCAAATGATAAAGTGGTAACTGATTTGAGAGCCTTAAGAAAGTTGAAATCTAAGCCTACAGGGCAGGAGAGGAGGAGTGGGAGGAAGCCAGAAATCTGGAAAGGCTCAGGGTTTAGCAGTGTGAGATCACCCTGAAGGCAGGAATGAGGGTGAGGGAAAAGAGGAGGACTGGCTGAGAGTTTGTCTAGAGAGTAGTTAGACCACCAGATACCCTCCTCCCACCCAGCAGAAGTCTAGAGGTTTACTCTCTGGGGAGGTTGCCCAGCGGGGCAGAGGGTTGACACCTATTCAGAGGGTTAAGTGTGTATGCTTAATTGTAAAACCCCTCCCCACTTGGCTATTGGAATCCTGGCAGATAGGCCCAGGGCCCACCTATCCCACCCCCAGGCAAGAGATTCAGGTACCTTTCTGGGAAAACTGGCCAATGCAAGAGAAAATACCTCTCAGTTCTGGCATTTTATCATCCTTCAATGGAAACAACGGGCTTACCTCCTCAGCACCCTATGGTAAGGCCACTGAACAGCCCTGCCCACCCCCCACCCCCCAACAGAGCTTCCCCTAAGCTTTTCAGAGTCTTGCAATTAAATATAAAAGGAACCAAAGGTTACCCAACATGTGATGAAAGCCTCGAACCTAAAAGATAAACACCAATACAAATATATATAGAGAAAAAAAAAGGAATATGCTGAAGTAATAGAGACAATGAAAGGGACAGAAGAAAAAACAATAATTAATATCCCTAGAGAAATAAGAGAAAATGCTTGGAATATACTGAAACAAGAACAAGAAGCTGTAGGATGCTGGGGCAGCTCAGTCGGTTGAGCATCTGACTCTTGATTTTAGCTCAGGTCATGATCCCAGGGTCGTGGGATTTAGCCCTGCATCGGGCTCTGTGCTGAGCATGGAGCCTGCTTGAGATTCTCTCTCTCTCTCTTTCTCTGCCCCTCCCCCGTGCTCTCTCTCTAAACAATAATTTTTAAAAATCTTTTAAAAAAGGACAAGAAGCTATAAAAAGGAAACATTCAGTAAATTTAAAATTGCTTCTCAAGGGGCGCCTGGGTGGCGCAGTCGGTTAAGCGTCCGACTTCAGCCAGGTCACGATCTCGCGGTGCGTGAGTTCGAGCCCCGCGTCGGGCTCTGGGCTGATGGCTCAGAGCCTGGAGCCTGTTTCCGATTCTGTGTCTCCCTCTCTCTCTGCCCTTCCCCCGTTCATGCTCTGTCTCTCTCTGTCCCAAAAAATAAATAAACGTTGAAAAAAAAAAATTTAAAAAAAAAAATTGCTTCTCAAAATACAAAATATGGTAACCGAAATAAAAATTCAATAGAAGTTTTAGAAGATAGAACTGAAAAAAATCTACCAGAAAATGGGAAACATAACAATGATAAGGAAAATATAATTACAATCACAGATGAATCTATAGAAAGTCTCAAAACTACTAAAAAGGACTTTGGAGGGAAAAAAAAAAAGATCAGAGAGAATAACAGACATTATCACAGTAACAATGCAAGAAAACATTCCAGAACTGAGGCTCATGAGTATGCAAACTGAAAGGTCCCAAGAGAGGAGGCTAGAACAATGGATAGAAAGAGACTTAAACAGGCATATGATTATTAAATTTCAGCATGAAAAGAATAAAGAGAGGTTCCTAAAAGTTTCAGAGAAAATAACAACACGAACAGCAATAAATGAATAATTCTACTTTTTAAGTAAATAATCCCAAATCCAGAACAGGATTTTTATATAAAAGTGCTCATTGGAGCCTCATTTATGAAAAGGAAAAGAAAAGAAACCACCTAAGAGAAATAGTTAAGCAATCTATGTTGTAAACAACATAAAATCAGGACCTAAACTTGTATAAACAGGACACAGAAGGTATTACCAAAAAGTGTAAGGATGATAAATTGGACTTCATTAAATCAAGAACTTGTGGTTATCAAAAGACACCACTAAGAGTAAAAATGCGGGGCGCCTGGGTGGCTCAGTTGGTTGAGCGTCTGACTTCAACTCTAGTCATGATCTCACAGTTCGTGGGTTCGAGCCCTGTGTTGGGCTCTGTGCTGACAGCTCAGAGCCTGGAGCCTGCTTCAGATTCTGTGTTTCCCTCTCTGCCCCTCCCCTGCTCGAGCTCTGTCTCTCTCTGTCTCTCAAAAGTAAATTTTAAAAATGTTTAAAAACTTAAAAAAAAAAAAAAGTAAAAATGCAAGTTACAGGATGGAAGGAGATATTTGCAATACAGACTTGACAAAGGTCTCATCTCTGGAATATATACAGAATTCCTGTGTATCAATAAGAAAAAGAAAATCAGTTATTTAAAAAAAAATTTTTTTTTCAACATTTATTTATTTTTGGGACAGAGAGAGACAGATCATGAATGGGGGAGGGGCAGAGAGAGGGAGACACAGAATCGGAAACAGGCTCCAGGCTCTGAGCCATCAGCCCAGAGCCTGACGCGGGGCTCGAACTCACGGACTGCGAGATCGTGACCTGGCTGAAGTCGGACGCTTAACCGACTGCGCCACCCAGGCGCCCCGAAAATCAGTTATTTTAAATGCTCAAAAGACCTGAACAGGCACTTTGCAAAAGAGGACATCCAAATGGTCAAGCATATGAAAAGGTGCTTACATGAGTTTCCTATTGCTGCCCTAACAGCAAGTTCCCACAAACTTGGTGGCTTAAAACAACACAAATGTATTACCTCACAGTTCTGGAAGTCTGGAGTTCACAGTGGGCCTCAATGGGCAAAAATTGAGATACCCTCAGTGCTGTGTTCTTTCTGGAGGCTCTAGCGAAGAATTCATTCCAACTCTGTAGAGGCTGCCTCCCATCCTTGGCTAGTGGGCCCCTTCCATCTTCAAAGCCAACAACAGCCACTCAGGGCCTCTCACACTACATGGCTGCTTCCTCCATGACACTCCCTTCCCATACTCTCCTGCCACCCTCTTTCACATGTAAGGACTTTATGATTGCATTGGGCCCCTTGGGATAATCCAGAACAAGCTCCTCAATTTAAGATTGAGCTTTAACAAGCTCCTTAATTCAATTAACATCTGCAAAGTCCCTTTTGTGATGGAAGGTCACAGATTCACAAGTTCCAGGTATTAGAACATGGACATCTTTTGAGCGACATTATTCTGACTACAATGTACTCGCTTTATTGATTACCAGAGAAAACATAAGTACCATGTGCTGCTACCCACAAAGATGGCTAAAACTGAAAAACTGAAAAAGACAGATGATACAAAGCATTAGCTAGAATGTGTAGAAACTAGAACTCTTATATATGGCTGATTCATAAATTAACACACTCGCTCGGGCAACCTGTTCAGTAGCATATGTATTAAATAAAGCTGAACACATGCTTTCTCTATAGTCTAGGTACATACCAAAAGAAAAGCATACATTTATCCTCCAAAAGACATATATAAGAACGTTCATGGGGGGCACCTGGGTGGCTCAGTCAGTTAAGTGTCCAACTTCAGCTCAGATCATTATCCTGCAGTTCCTGAGTTCAAGCCCCGTGTCAGGCTCTCTACTGACCGCTCAGAGCCTGGAGTCTGATTCAGATTCAGTGTCTCCCTCTCTCTGTGCCCCTCCCCTTCTCATGCTCTGTCTCTCTCAAAAATTAAAATTAAAAAAAAAAAAAAGAATGTTCACGGGAGTAGTATTTATAGTAGCCCCAAACTGGAAACAACCCAGATGTCCACTAGTGAACAGAGGAAATTATATTTATGTAATAGAATGCTATACAACAACGAAAAAGAGTGAGCTACTTCCACATGCAGCAACATGGATGGATCTCCTAGACAAGCTGCTGGGCAAACCAAGCCTTGCACAAAAGAGTACATATTGTGTGATGATTCACTTTACATAATGTTCCGCGACAAGTGAAACATCTCCACGTGAAGGGAGGGAGCAGTGGTTATCTTCAAGAAGGGATAAAGATGGGAGGGGCAGGTGAGAGGTTCTGGAGCATAGCAATGTTGTATTTCTTGATCTCTAGGGTAGTTAAATGGGTGTATTCACTTTACTAAGTTCCACTGACAATTTGTGTGCCTTTTATATATATATACTTAAACTGTAACATTTACAAAAATCTAGACAGGCATTGGAGTCCAACTATGGGCAATTTTTTTCTTTCTTGTCTTATTTTCAAATTTGTGTCTAATGAGCATATATAGATATTATAATGAGGAAAGAGAGCAACTCTTAGAAAACAGAAGACCTGAGATTCTGTGAGGTTCCTGACAAATCTAAGTACAGTGTGTAATTTAAACACAGTGTAACTGAAAACACAGTGTAACTGGGCTGCTAGACATGGTGAAATGATGCCCTAGAATGAACTCATCCTTAAGGTGGGGAAGCAGAAAAAAAGTTTTGGAAGCTTAAGTTACAAACAGAGGATGTGAAAGTTTTCCTTAAAAGCAGCTCACCATGGGATACACACACTTAAAACATTTCAGACATCATTATGAGACCCTAAAGGTCCATTGCCTTTATTTTTTGCGACTCGATTACAAAATTCACATCCTGTTTTCGATACTCTCTTGTTGCCTTTCTTTTCAGAAAGCAAACTGGAGGTACTTACTAGCTAAAAAGCAACAATAAATGGCACAGAACACTCTGCATCCCAAACCTTGCATGATCAACCAGGAAAACATTTAGGCTACTGTGTGCCAACATGGAATAACATTCTGTCTGAACTGAAAAATAAATTTTATTTATTTTGTTTTTGTTTTTAAAGTTTATTTATTTTGAGACAGACAGAGAGAGAGAGAGAGAGAGAGAGAGAGAGAGAGAGAGCGAGCAGGGGAGGGACAGATAGAGAGGGAGAGAGAGAATCCCAAGCAGGCTCCCACTGGCAGCACAAAGCCCGACGTGGGGCTCAAACTCATGAATCATGAGATCATGACCTGAGCCGAAACCAAGAGTTGGATGCTTAACCAACTGAGCCACCCAGGTGCCCCTGAAAAATAAATTTTAAATGTGACACCACAAAATAGCTTCAGCGATTTTTAAAAGTGAACCTAAAGTTTAATAAGGAGGTGGGGGACAGGGTGTGGGTATATTGTGTGTTGCAGAGCATCTGTCCTACATTTTGTGAATTTCTTTAAACCCAATCCTATTTTTTTTCCTAGATGTAGAACCACTAATTTAATCCTCTCTGTTCCCTTCTGATTTGCATAAAATAACTAAAGTTCCTTGTGACACTTCTGCTCAGTAATGTAAAGGTACTTTTCTGTTAAGCAGCTTCCATTTTACTCCATTAGAGCCCTGACAAGAATAAGCTTGTGCCCAAACTCCCTCATCCCTTGGTCTGTTTCTCAGGAATTAAACCAAGCAAGTGAGCCCTGTCCTCCACACCAGCGGTAGGTTTCATATTCTCTATTACACATGCCCATATCAGTCTGCCCTTTGACTAACAATGGCTTAATAAAATAAAATAAAATAAAATAAAATAAAATAAAATAAAATAAAACAAAACAAAATAAAATAAAATAAAAATGGCTTTTATTCTCAAATTAGAAAGATGTTGGAGAGGCAACCCAACATTTCTTTCTCCTTCTGGTACTAACACTTTTACCTTTTTGTAGGTATTAACCTTTCCCCGGCCCACATAGCTCTGGAGGGACTGTCAATCACAATTCCTTACACTGGCTAAACAACCATGATACCTAGATTCTAGATCCAAAGGATGGACACATGACTCCTGCAAGGCAAATCACAGAGTGCCCCCTGCAATGTTATAATCTGATATGGGAAAAACTTCCTGTTTTCCTCTGAGGTCTCAGAGCTGAGACGCTGAAAATCTGCAGCCCTCCATGGCCATGGCATCACTTCTGCCCACTCCCCTGGCTTGGAAGAAATTTGTCATCGAAAGGAGAAGGAGGCCAATGGCCAGAGAGAAACAGCCAAGAGTTGGACAAAGAGTCTAAGAGAGTACTGACAATGTCATTTGAGTCCCTGTAGGCCCTGATATCAGCACCAATCTGGAACTTTCCAGTGACATAAGGCACTAAAATCCTTTATTTCCTCAGGCCAATTTAAACTAGGTCCTGTTACTCTGACTCAAAAGTCTGAAAACATCACAAACTTGTAGTGGTGGTGATGCCAACCACTAGCTGCCCACATCAACTCCTTATGGCTTACCAGAGGAGCGAGTATTTCAGGGTGTGGTCTGATGGCTGAATAAGTGACCATGGAAACACTCTGAATGGTAGATTTCCAGGTCAGCCATTCTGGGTCTAAAAAATGAATCCAGTCCCAGGAGACAAGGATTATCAATCTGCACGTCACCCGAGTTTTCTCTAGGCCACGTCTAGAAGCCAGAACCCAGGCTTTCCAGCTGGGCCACAGGGCCAGGGAATGTGGGGTGCAGGGACACCTTTGAATAGTCTTGGAGCTCACTGCAGCAGGGCCCTGCTCTGTGCCCAAGCACGGTGTTTCTGTCATCACCAATGTCTTTTTTGGGTAAAGCAAATGGGCGCCCTGTTCAAGGGATAGGTGATGGGGATTGTTACCTTTGCTTTCAGCAGATCCATCAAGGAAAAAAGTTGTTCAGGACCTAGAGCCCAGCAAGTTCTTGGGAGAGGAGACCTAGATTCCTCAAGTGGGACCACTCTGATTGCCATGAGGAAGTATCCTTTATGGGTATTCGTATTAGATGCATGCCAGTATTTTTCTTTGGAAAATATCCTTGGGGCGCCTGGCTGGCTCAGTCAGTAAAGCATGGCACTCTTGATCTCGGGGTTGTAGGTGCAAATCCAATGTTGGGTATAGAGATTACTTAAAAATAAAATCTTTAAAAACTTTTTTTTGAAAAGGCCAGGCAATTAGGTAAATGATAAACTAGGCAACTGGAGCCTGGGGTAAGAGAGGCTGGGTTTGAATCCCAACTTGACAGTTTTTAGCTATTGTTCTTAGGCAAATTACTAAATTCTCTAGGCCTCACGTTCTCCTTCAGTAAAAGGGGAATAGGAGCATCTATCTTAAAGTCTTGTTATGAAGAATACATAAGATAATGTACACAAAATGCCCAGCAATGTGCTTGCACATAATAATGTATTATTAACCAATGTAGTACATGTACAAAAACTTGATTTTTATCTTCTCTCTCCATCAACAATATATATTAGTAGAAGTATTTTGCAGACAATATTATAAATAAATCCTTATTATAATATTATGATATCAATAAAATAATATTAAATCAAGCCAAAAACACTTGAATATTTATTATTAAATATTTTAACTGAATCTATTTCTGTGAGTCTTCACATGTTATACATGTAGACATCACCATTAAAAGGGCCAAACAGGGGCACCTGGGTGGCTCAGCTGGTTAAGCGTCAGACTTCGGCTCAGGTCATGATCTCATGGTTTGTTGAGTTCAAGCCCCATGTCGGGCTCTGTGCTGACAGCTGGGAGTCTGGAGCCTGCTTCGGATTCTGTGTCTCCCTCTCTCTCTGCCCCTACCCTGCTTGTGCTCTGTCTCTGTCTCTCAAAAAAAGGGACCAAACAGAAAAGAAGAAACTTTATGTTTACCTTCACCCAGAAATGTCTCACTTTCTTAAATTATAAAATGTCTACATTCGTTCTGATTTCAGAGGAGTTCAAGTGAATCTCATGCCAGATCAGTAGAAGCTGCAGAGGAAGGTCACTCTCCTACATGTATATCGGTGCATCTCTTTTTGGAATTTAATTTGCCAGTATCTATCACAATATACAAAGTACACATTCTCTGGCCCTAGCCACTCTACTATATATGTCAGCTACAGAAATACTCTAGAGAGCAGATATAAGGATGTGTGCTACAGTATTGCTTGCAACAGTGGACAATAAAAGTGCCCATCAACAGGAATGCAGAAGGGCGCCTGGGTGGCTCAGCCGGTTACGCGTCCGACTTCGGCTCAGGTCATGATCTCATGGTTCGTGGGTTCCACATTGGGTTCTGTGCTGACAGCTCAGAGCCTGGAGCCTGCTTTGGATTCTACGTCTCCCTCTCTCTCTCTCTGCCCCTCCCCTGCTCATGCTCTGTCTCTCTCTCTCTCGTTCAAAAGTAAATAAACATTAAAAAAAAAAAAAAAGGAATGTAGAAATACAAAACAGAGACTGAATTGATGAACTAGAAGCCCAAGGGTCCTTCTGATATCCATATTCAGGGAGATTCTGGCCTCTGAGTCCATTCTAGTCGAAAAAATATATTCAGTGTCTGCCCCGTGCCAGATGTTGTGTTGGGCATGTGTGGACAATGATGAATAAGAGATTCTGACCCTTTAGCTAGAAGAAGAAAACCCAAAACCAGATTCCATATTTGCCTAATACATGTAAGTTCTTATTAAGACTTTTTAATAGCACCTGTGATTTTTATTTTGTAATTTCAACTAAGGTTCATTTAAAAATGATGCCAACTGAAAGCATGGGGACAATGAAAAGGAAATAAATCTTTATTGAGTCTTTCTTTTGCACTATAAGAATCACAGTTTTGATCATATCTTATGTCATCTTACTGTTTATTTCTCCTGAGGTTTCTGCCAAATAGCTGTAATTTCTTTTTGGTAGCTTGCCAAAAATCAATAAACAATTTGCCCTTTACAATTTTTGTAATAAACTGTGCTGAAAGGAATCTGTTTTCTCTAGAATTACTGGAACACCTTGCATATATTAAAGTGAAGTATTCTTAACCTATAAATTATAGAAAATATAACCAGGCACAAAATTAGGATGGGTAATAGTGGCTCAGTTCTGTAATCCAGGTAACAATATGAAGTAGTAATCCTAGATAAATTTATATAATGTAGTTATGAATAAATAAGATTAAAATAATATAGGAAGTATATAGGAAGTATAGGAATAAAAACAAGAACTCTTTAACATTCTTCCACATATGCCTCAAAGATTTTTTTCCCCCACATATCTCAAGGATAAATAACATGCCATAAAACCTATCACACTAGGGGCACCTGGGTGACTCAGTTGGTTGGGTGTTCAACTTCAGCTCAGGTCATGATCTCATAGTTTGGTTAGTGAGTTCAAGCCCCATGTCAGGCTCACAGCTGTCAGCTAGGAGCCCGCTTTGGATTCTCTGTCCCTCTCTGCCCCTCCCCTGCTTGTACTCCCTCTCTCTCTCTCTCTCAAAAACAAACATAAAAAGAAAAGATCGTTCATTGTGTGAGCTTTAGACATACATGCTAGTTTTTTCATAACAGCAATAAGCAAGGTTATAGCAGAAATACATAAAGAGTTAGAAGTTTGGTTTTCTGTCATTTCACAAATATTTGTTTAGCTCCTATATCCTGAACAAAACTAATTTAATTTTATTTAAATAGAGTTTTTGATCTCATTATTAATTTGAACTGTTGTGAATTTCTGGGATTCTGTCTTGTAGTATAATTTCTGGCTTTCATCTGCCACTACCCAAATATCAATCTAGCAGAATTTTTACCCTATTATTCAGAAAGCACACTTGTTATGAAAAGAAAGATGCCCTTTGGTAGATGTGCTTCTTTTGTGGGAAAGAAAAGTAAAGTGGCAGGGCACCTGAATGGCTCAGGCAGTTGAGTGTCTGACTCTTGATTTCTACTCAGGTCATGATCCCAGTGTCATGGGATTGAGCCACACTTCGGGCTACATGCTGAGTGTGGAGCCTGCTTAAGATTCTCTCTCTCTTTGCCCCTCTCTCCTGCTTACACGTGCTCTCTTTCTCTCTCTCTAGCTCTCTAAGAGAAAATAAAAAAAAAGAGGACTGCTCTGAACATGTGAAGACCTTAGACTCTCAAGTCACTGTACAGGGTGGCCTTATTATGAAAACAAATGAAGCATTTTATTCACTTACGTAATGGAGACATTTGGTGAAGTTCTATAATTATTATTACTTACTCTTTATATATTTACATATTTATCAAAATATTGTGTATCTCCTTGACACTTCATAAAATTACTTTTCAAAATCCTGTAATTACAATTCCCAAAAATGTTTAAGGGAAAAGACCAAGGATTTGTGTTCATTTCAAATGAGCACAGTTTTGGAAAATATACAATGCTATATTGCAGTCTCTCTGAAATGCACATAGAGCAGGAGAAACATAACTCAGACTTCCACTAACTGACAACCTGTAAGCTCTTCTGGAAGATCTCCTGAGTGATTGCCTCCTTGATATGGCTCCTCTGAGAGATCCCTCACGGCATGCTACTGCTTGGTACTTTCATTGACTTATTGCTAGAAATATGATTTCCACTTTTTTGTGGCACCCAGAAGGAAAAACCAAGCTGCTGAATTAGCTTCTGAGATTTGGATGAAACTAGGACATGTATGGAATCAAAATACCTGTAAGCAGATAATCATTTTCTATCTGTAAAATAACAAGGAAAAAAAGCAATGACTTAAAGAGAAAAGCTACTTTTCTCTTTAATAAGCTCTGAATTTTGTGAAATTTGAGCCTATAATTTAATTTAGTCTTTGCAGTTTGACAGACTATAAGGACAAGCAACAACAACAAAAAACTGTTTTCTTTTCTCCTTTTCTCTAAAGCATTTAAATCAAATATTGTACAAGTCTTGAATTGAAATAATATTTGCCTATGAAATCACAAGCCTGTCCTAAAGAAAACGATACATGGATTTTCAAGTCTCTGATTTGTTGCTCCACTGAAGCAGATGTGCCTCTTGGTTAAGGACAGTTTGGGAGGAAGAGACACAGTTGATGGTCACTCGTACCTTCATTCAGTATTCCCTACTGAAACAGATAGCATCTTGGGGGTGTTTCATCTCCCAGAATAGGTGCCTATGAGCAAGATGGCTCTTCTAATCTCCCAGGTACCAGGAAGTGTCTGCCCAAGTATGTACCCTAATTAAGCTACATTTTGCTGTTGCCTCCACATGTTTATTCTTACTCATTGCTCTAGCCATCTGGGTCCTGCCCCCACGCTACTAGAGTGAAAATGCTCTCCCCTTGACCTCTTTTGAGTACTAATCCTGGTCCCTTTCTTTGCTGAGCTCCAAAGCGGACCGGACCCCTCTGCCATCCCCTCAGCAAGAGCCCTTCCACAACACATCTGATCCCCAGTCCCTGCACTCCCTGCCTTCTTCCTGTCTGCCCACTCTTTTGCACGTGCCTTTGTGCCCCTTGTCCTCTGCTCCTAACTTGAAGATAAGGGTGTCTCACAGGTTCTATCTCAAGCCCTTGTCCTTTTCACTTCACGTGCTGTCCTTTGATGTCGCAAATATGGTAATCACAAGTGTCTCCTGGCAGGCACTCAGTCAGTGTCTGTGACAGGACTCTCACCCTCATCCATTCTGCCAGCCACCCACACACTGTCTACTCTGGGTCTCCACCTGCCTACCTGCTCTGACCAGTCCACCTTCCCATGAAGGGGTGACTTAGAGACTCCAACTCTACTTAACATTTTCACATTCGGCTACTTAGCTAAGGTGATTGTGACTCTCTCTCCTGTCCTTCCTGGTTTATTGTCTCCACCTAACAGAAAAAGTGTGGCTTTGGAGTCCAATAGAAATGAGTTCCAAACTGGGTCTGTTAATTATGAGATATGTGACTATACCTTTAAATTTTTGCAGGATTATCAGGAAAATGTTTATATGTAAAATACATGTATGGGTTTCTAAAACTTACTCAGCACCTAGTGAGCTCTCTTTTTCTCTATTTCTCTTTAATTTACTTTGCAAAGTTCCTTACATGCATTATCTCACTGAATTCTCACAGTAACCTACCAGCAGGTCTCAAGAAAGAAGGTGAGACTGTCTGGGTGACAACCAATAAGTGGTAGAAACAGATTCAAACCTAGGTCTGACCAGCTCTGAAGCCCCAGCTTCCCAGAGATGGTGTGCTGGAGTTGCCTCTTGGATAACATGAATCTGCCCCACAGACAGACTGGGAAGGGCATTCTAAGCAGCAATGCCATGAGCAGTAACGGAGAGCAAACCATCTGAGTCACTGCAAAGAGTCTGATGTGATGGCAGTAAAGGTGGGGAAGGGGCGGTAATGGAGTTGTGGTAGGAGACGATGGCAAAAAGGTAGGGGGTGGGCATGCTCGAGTGTTTGAATCCCATTCCAGAATCAACAGAGCCAGCGGGAATTTTGAAGCAGGGCAGGAACAGATCAGATCAGTGCTTTTGAAGGATAATCTCAGTGCTAGTATTGTGCAGGAATTCTGGAACCCAGAACCAGTTTGGGAAGCCTTCTTTTCTTTTCTTTTTTTAATAACTTGGTTTGTGTCATTGTTGTGTTAGCTACTTTGATTATTATCATATTAGCTTTGATTATTAATTATTGCTTTAACTTTGATAATTAACGTTAACTTTGATCATCTGGTTAAGGTGGTGTCTGCCAGGTTTTTTCTACACTAAGTATCTTGTGGTGAAGTACTATGTAAACATCATGTTCTTCAACAAACTTTCATCACTGGTTATAACATCTATTGATTTTCTAAATACATCATTCCATCTATATTTAATAGTTGATGTTTTACTCAAGAAAGAGCTTTCAGGGAGCCTGGGAGGCTCAGTCGGTTGAACGTCCAACTTTGGCCCAGGTCACGAGTTCGAGCCCTGCATTGGGCTCTGTGCTGACGGCTCAGAGCCTGGAGCCTGCTTTGGATTCTGTGTCTCCCTCTCTGTCTGCCCCTCCCCAACTCATGCTCTGTCTCTGTGTCTCTCTGTCTCTCTGTCTCTCTCTCTCTCTCAAAAATGAATAAAAACATTTAAAAAAGAAAGAAGGAAGGAAGGAAGGAAGGAAGGAAGGAAGGAAGGAAGGAAAGAAAGAAAGAAAGAAAGAAAGAAAGAAAGAAAGAAAGAAAGAA
>NW_024412441.1:6436926-6442816 GCF_014898765.1 Herpailurus yagouaroundi
GAAAGAAAGAAAGAAAGAAAGAAAGAAAGAAAGAAAGAAAGAAAGAAAGAAAGAAAGAAAGAAAGAGGTTTCTCTTGGGGCGCTTGGGTGATTCAGCAGATTGACTGTCTGACTTTGGCTCAGGTCATGATCTCACGGTTTGTGGGTTTGAACCCTACATTGGGCTCTGTGCTGACAGCATGGAGCCTGCTTCAGATTCTCTGTCTTTCTCTTTCTGCCCCTCCCCTGCTCTTTCAGAAATAAATTACAAAAAAAAAAAAAAAAAAAGAATAAGAGCTTTCTCTTCTCCTCATTAGTTAAAATAACATTACAGATGCAGGCATTTTTATCTTATTCAATGGTTTATAATTCATGCTCAAATTTTCCCAGATGTGGCCAATAGAAGTTCCTTTAAGCTGGCTCCTATGTCATTTTAATATCTCCCCTATTCTTTGAGCATTGTTGTACTTTCTGGCACAAGAAGATATTCCAAACTCATCTTCCCTGCCATAGGCTTAGACTCAGCTCCTTTTTGAAAAAAAACTCTCACTTTTGGTGGGGGGGGGGGGGGGGAGGGAGTGGGAATGGTATTTAGAAACAAGTTCTGGGTGCCAGATGTGTTCCTGCTATCGGTGTGTCATTGCTTGCCAGTCCTCTCAATGGAGAGAGCAAGGAAATGGTGTGTGCATGTGTGCACGTCTGTATACACCTGCATCTGTATTTCTAGGGGAAAATTCTTTAAAATTTCTTGGGAGGGCTCCTAGCCAGACCTACTAAATCAGAATTTTTAGAAGTGGGCTCATAAATCTGTATTTTTTAAAAGTTGAGCCAGGTTTTCAAACAGAGGATTGAGTAGGGGAGTGACAGCAGAGGCAAGTAGACCTGCAAGGAGGCCACTACAACTGTCCAGACAAAAGTTAACAGCGGTATGAACTAGGGCGAAAGCAGCACGATAGAGAGGACATGAGGAACCTCACTTGGGGTCGGCTGGATAATGGAGATGAGACAGGGAGGGAGAGGCACTCAATGTTTCCTGCTTAGATAAATGTCACTGCTGAGGCCCACACACTGTCATTTACACAGTGAGCACTAAACACATGTTTATTTAATTGAACATCCTCTCACTTTCCTCCTATAGATTATATAAAAATCCAAGTGACATTTCAGGATGAAAATAATTATAAAACATTCTGGAGTTTATATCTCTTCCATTACATTGTATCGTATGGACTAAAAGCTAGCTGAGTGTTACTCCAGGCAAGAAGGATGACTCATGAATTCATTGTCAGCAGGGCAGTCTCTGGACAGATAAACATAGCCTGGCCCAAGTGATTGCATTCATGTCTATTATGCAGAATAGATCTGGAAGACTTTTTACCAAGAAGCAATATAACAGTATCTCTTATAGTCCACACCCCCGGGGGGGGGGGAGTGAAAGAGAGAGAGCTAGAGTCTGCTCCAGATAGGACAGAAGTCATTAAGCAGAGATGACTGCTTACTATCACTGCAGCATAAAACTCACTGGAGCATGAGCAAAATACATAAAGAAGATGTAAGAAGAAAAGCAGAGCTAAAAGCAAATGACCCTTGAATTCTAACTGCTATAACAGAAAGTTTAAAATACAGATAAAAGTACAACCCAGAGAAAAATAATCATTTCCACTGTTGGTGTAGTAAAAGCAATTCAACACTGATCTTTCAAAGCCAGTACACGGGGCCCTTTTCCAGACTGCTGAGGTCTCCTTGACACCCTCTCTGCTCTTGGCCACCAGGGCACCCCTCTTACCTGGTTTTCCTCCTACCCCTGTGACTGTTCCCATCTGTCACAAGCACTTCTTTCTCTGCTGATCTACTAAAAGTTGATCGTCCTCAAATCCTGACCCTGGCTTCTTCTCTTTCCTCCCTGTGGCCTCTGAGACACCTCAACCACCCCTACATACTCACTGCAACTCCCATGGCTCTCTCCTAAGCAAGCGACCCATACATATGTATAATCACCTCTTGGATGTCCCACAGACACCTCAATTTAACTATGTCCAAAGCTGAACTCATCACCACCTGACCTTGAATCTGTTCCTCAATCTATTTCAGTAAATAATAACCACCCTCCAACTAGGTGACTAAGACAGAAACTAGACCATTTCCTTACACCTTATTTCTCTCCCACTGCCTATCTCCAATCACCAGGAATCTAGAATCTCCAGAATATATTCACTGCGTTTTTGCATACCACCATAATGATCTCACCCCTGAATAACTTCAAGTGCCTCTTCTCTGCACTAATCCATTATCCACACTGTATAGTAATCAGCCCAAAGCCTAAATATAGTGATTCTCCTTCCTCCAGAGAACCTTCTCTGACCACCACCCCTTCTCATGAATGAGTTAGGTGTATGTCCTAAGGCTCTCATGTACTTTGAGCTACCTATCATAGAACTAAACACACCATATCCAGCCGCTCATTCATTTATGAATATTGCCCTCATGATCATAAATTTCCTGAGAGGAGATGCATATTTTTCACTGATGGGCCCTCAGGACCTTGCACAGTGAATGGCACATAGTAAACACTCAAGAGATCTTTGCTGTAAATCACTTTTGTTCCTCTAAGCTAGGGGGTCTTAACCTGGAGTCCAAATACCCCTTAATAGAATTCAGGAAGGTTTATGTACTCCAACTAAAAACTACTAAAAATCTTTTACTTTTACCAGCTTGTAACAGACTTTAGTATTGCCTATCATTCAGAATATAGGCAACAAATTAGAGTAGTATTAGCAGTACCTGTCACCCTGAGACCAATAACATCACAGATATTTTCATATTACATTAAAGCTGTAGCAGATCCCTAAAACACCATGTATATTCATCACTACTTTGAAATCCATAATTATTAAGACTGCTAGACCTTTCAGTTGTGTGAGTTAATAAAGCACATGTAATACACCATGACATATTAAAAATAGTTTTATAACTATATTTCAAAACAGCTCATTTTCTTTATAATCCTCCTTATGTATTATATGCATTAAGAAACATTATTCTGTGATAGTGTGAGTATAAATTGATATATGCACTCTGGAAAACTGTATGGGGGGCCTAGCAACACTGACCTATCGTGCACCCAGTGCCCCAGAAATACCACTCCTGTGTGGAATTACATGTATATGTTTACTTGTACTAGAATGGCGAAGTAGCCAAAAGAAACAAAAATCCACACAAGTGCCCAGATACAGTAGAATGGATCAATAAATTATAGTATCGAACTGAGAATAATCATGTAGAAACACAGATGCGTCTCATAAATGTAATGTTGGTTGAAAGGAGCCAGACACAAAAGAATGCATACTGTACTATACCTTTTTAAAGTACATTAGGCAAAACTAATCTACCCTGTTAAAAGTCAGAATAGAAGTTACCTTTGCAATGGGGGTTACGGCTGGAAGAGGGCACCAGAGGTTCTCTGTGGTGCTGGTAATGTTCTGGTTCTTGATGTGGGTGAGGTTTATAGGTGCATTAGTTTGTGAAGACTGATCCAAATGTGAACTTTTCAGTATCTATATTACACTTTGATCAAAGGATAGAACAAAACAAACAAACCCATTATTCTAAGATGGAATCCATAGGCTTCACAATCTATCAAAGGGGATCCAAAAAAGAAGTCCTATTCTAAGCAGAAATTCCAAAGGGGTTATATTAAATGAGCAAACACAATTTGTGCATTTATTCATTCAAAAATTACTTATTAAGTATCTTCTACATACCAGGCACCATTCTGGGCACTGCAGGCAGGGCAGTGAACAAAACAGTCCTGCCCAAAGAGAGCTTAGATTCTAGTGAAGAGAACAACAAGTAACAAAATAAATAAGAACTAAGGGGAAAAATACAACAGGGATGGATAATAAAGAATGTGTTGGAGAGGGGTCTGAATGTTAAATAGGGTAATCAGGGAAGGCCTCACTGATTGATGCAGGGAACTAAGAGAGATGAGTAAAGTCACATGGATGTCTGGGGAAGAAGGAACCAGACAGAAAGAACAGTTAGTGCAAAGGCCTTGTGGCAGAGAAGCAGTTGGGTTTTCAAGCAGCAGTCAAGAGGTCAGTGAGGCTGGAGTGAAGCAAGGCATGGGGAAAAAATAGTTTAGATCACAGAGGTAACAACAGTAGGCCAAATTCCCCCATAGAGGCTTAGAGGCCCATTATTAGGACTTTGGTTTGTAGTCTGAGGATTCCAAGCAGAGAATTGACATGACCTGACTCCTAATGCAACCAGATCAACTGGCTGCCGTGTTGAGAACAGAATGTGAGGGCAAGAATGGAGGCAGGGAGGAGGCAATGTAAGAGGTCTTGGGGAAAGAGCACAGAATAAGAAGAGGAAAGAACAGATGCCATGAGGAACACAGACACAGACACACATTCAAACACACACAGACACATTATTGTTGTCATATTTGCTGCTGCTGTTACTTAAATGGTTGAGAGCAATTCGCAGCTTTCATGACTCTTCACTCCTTAATAGTCCAGCATGTATCTCCTAAGACAAAAGCTTTTTCCTACATAACTGCATTGCTAGAGTAGAATCCTGCTGCTTTCTCCTACATAACCGCATTGCTAGAGTCGAATCCTGCTAGTACCTAAAATGTGGTCCCATCTTCAAATCTCACCAATTATCCCAATACCATCATTTGTAAGCATCCTCCCCACTCCAATCCAGGATCTCACACTGCACTACGGTGGATCTTTTTAGTCCCCCTTAATCTGGAACCACTCTACAATCTCTTGTCTTTTATGAGAATGACTTTTTTTTTTTTTTTTTTTTGCAAAGTACAGGCCAGCCGTGTTGAAGAAAGTCCCTTATTTTGTATTCCTCATGATTACCCTCAGATCATGCATTTGGGGCAGGAACACCTGCTGAGCAATGTTGAGGGTCCTTACACATAAAAGGTGGGTTTAGGGAAGAGAAGACCAAGGTCAGTCAGAGAGGTAAGAGAAAACCAGGGGCTACAACCTCTGGAACAGAAAAGGGAGACTGTCGAGTAGAGGCTGGCTAGCAGTACCCAATGGTGTGAAGAGGTTAAGCTTGATGCGGCCTCCTTCAGCACTGGAGGTCACTGGGGCTGCTTCAGAAATGACTGCAGTGGCTGGTAGAAGGAGAAACCAGTTCTTTACATTAAGGAGTGAGTAAGGATATGAAGGCAGTAAATGGAGACAACTCCAAATCACAGCACTTTGATTAGAAAAGATTTTAGAAGGGTCTTAGAGATCACACAGTCTGCCAGCTCATTTTTAGATGAGGCCCACATTAAGCACCATACCTAAACTCACTCATCTGGCTAGAGACAGGGCCAGTGCTGTGTTAGATCCCCCAGGACTCCATCCCCCGTATGATGCCATGTTCCCGCTTCTGAGAAGTTTGGCACTGAAGGAAAAAAGCCTTCAGTGGGGAGGAATCTCAAAGAAAAGGTTAATATAAATAAAGTAGAAATTCTGCCTTCAGTGATCTTCCTAAAATGTAAATTGGCCTTGTCTCACCCTGTTTAAATCCTCCCACTGGTCCCCATAATTCTTGGGGGGAACTGCAAATGCCCTCGTGATCTAGTCCCAGGCCACGTAACCGGCTTCATCTCCCACAACATCTTCCTCACTCCAGCAATACTGAACCACTGCCTCTCCCTTCAGGAGACCTTGTTCCCAAGCCCCTGGGCCTCTGCACAAGCTGTGCCCTCCTTGGTGTTCCTTCCCTCCCTATTCCTGTTCCACCTGCTTGCCAAATTGCTCTTCATCCTTCAAAAGTCACTTGCCCCAGGAGGCCTGCCCTTGAACGCCTACTTCTGTATTTTGGGGGGGGGGGGGGGAATCTTGCAGGAGGGAGATCAATCTCAGAAGCAGGTAGAACCAGAACAAGAAGGGCCACC
>NW_024412441.1:6442916-6662986 GCF_014898765.1 Herpailurus yagouaroundi
GGAGTGGGAACGAAGAGCCAGCAGATGTTACTTTACAATCTCTGCAAACATGTTTCTTACAAGCATTCCATCATGTTTTCAAAAGTTGCTTAAAAGATCACGATGTTTCCTAAAGCTAAAGGGATATAAATCAAGATTTTCCTCATAACACAGTCAAAAATCTTAAGTCATTCAAAAAAAGTGTTTCATTCATTATAAGATCCATGGGTATATTTCAATAGAAAAACACGTTATGTCTTCAATGACTAGATTTTCCATCTAGACCAGGAAAACAGTAGGAGGAAGAAGATAAATAGGATTTGGTGTCTGACTTAAGAACAGTGAAGGTCACTATTGTCACCCAAATATTTTTTAAAAACAAGATTCTGCATCCTGCCTCTACATGCCAGCTGACAGTATATCTTCAGGATTTTCTCTCTGCAAAGTATGTATGGAATGAGTTCTATAGAAATATCATCTGTTTTACACCTCACTCCTTCCAAATAATTTGAGATATGAAGAACCACAAATAAAAATATGTTAAGCACTTACTAAGCCCACAACGCATGTGACACAAGGGGACACACTCAGAACTCAGATCAGAGTAGATCTATAAGTCAAGATCTGTAAGGTAGAGAGATGAATAAGCCAACAAACACAACACAATCCAATGACTCCAGAAGGCAGGTACTTGCATTGTTGCCTGGACGTATAGAGAAAGAAGGGCCTAAAATAGGCCCTTTAGTGTCAGGTAAGGCTTTGGGGGAGAGGACACTACACTGAGATTGAAGGAAGAAAGAGACTGTACAAGCAGAGAAGTGAGGGTCATTTCAGGCAGCCAACATGGCACATGCAAAGATGAAGATACACAAAATAGGCAGCCAGGCTCAGGGAACAGCAAGGAGTTTGTTGTGGCTGGAGGATGTTAGGACAGGGAGAGATATCAGCCTGGAGGAGGGGCAAGGAACCAGATTGTAATAAGCCTTGGAGACTCTGCGAAAGAAGTCTGAACCCTGTCCTGTGCAACAGGGAGCCTTAAGCAGAGTCCAAGTCTGGCTTTAGGAAGATTTGTTTTCAGTACCTGTTAGATGGCCAACCTCACAAAATCATCTAAGGATCCACTCAGGTCACTCATGGCCAGGGCTGGCGTTCAGCAGATGTGCAACAGTATGTGTGTCAGGTAAATAGTATGAAAATATTTCTTCACCAATTGGCAAAGAGCTGCACCTCCATCATCTTGCAGGCTGCACCGGCCCCTCCTATGAGTGCCATCTGGCCACCTCGCTGGTACCTGCTGGCATCAGCCCCCATTCCCATATACTTCCCTCTCCCTTCTACCACCAGACCCCAGCAGGGAGACAACACCCTCGATAGTAGTACTGACACTCCAGGAGGAAAATGTTTGATGTCCACTTTACCCTCTGAGGCTGTGGTCGCCAGCCATCGGACAGCATTCCCTAAGCACACCCTGGCATCGCCTCTCATGAGAATTGAAAATCCCATGATGTATCATATCACCAATATTTTGGGGTTTTTAAAATTTTATTTATTTTGAAAGAGAGCAAGCAACTGCACACACAAGTGGGGGAGGCGCAAAGAGACTGGGAGACAGGGAATCCCAAGCAGGCTCCACAGTCAACATGGAGCCGATGCGGGGCTCATCCCCCAACCTTGAGATCACGACCTGAGCTGAAATCACGAGTCGGTAGCTCAACCCACTGAGCCACCCAGGTGTCTCTTCATCACCAATATTTTGTACTTAAAGCCCTCTTCATATCCTCTTTCCTTGCCTTTTCTCACCTTCGACTCATCACTCTCCTGTTTTTTCTATCTATCAAGAAATCATTTGCCTCCTTTTCTTATCTACCTCCTCTAGGAGAGCTGCCATTTATTCCTTCTCAGCCCATACCTCCCTTCTTAGACAATCTTTATTTTTAAATTTTAATTCCAGGACAGTTAACATACTGTTGTATTAGTTTCAGGTGTACAGTACAGTGATTCAACACTTCCATGTCATGTAGTCCTCATCAAGATTAAGTATAATCCCAATTCCCTTTGCCTATTTTATCCATCCCCCCAATCACCCCCCTTTAGTATCCATCAGTTTGTTCTCTATAGTTGAGTCTGTTTTTTTAATTTTACTCTTTTTTCCCCCTTTGCTTGCTGTTTTCTTCCTTCAATGCCATGTATGAGTGAAATCATATGGCAGTTGCCTTTCTCAGACAGGATTATTTCACTTAGCATTATGCCCTCTAGATCCACCCATGACATTACAAGTGGCAAGGTTTCATTACTTTTTTGGCTGAATACTATTCCATTGTATCTCAATACCACCTCTTCTTTATCCATTCATCTGTCAATGGACACTTGAGCTGCTCTTACAGTTTAGTTAATGTAAATAATGCTGCAATAAACAGAGGGGTGCAAATATCCTGGTGAATTAGTGTTTCATATTCTTTGAGTAAATACCAGTAGTGCAATTACTAGATCAATCATAGGATAGTTCTGTATTTAATTTTTTGAGGACCGTCCATACTGTTTATCACAGTGGCTGTACCAGTTTGCATTCCTGCCAACAGTCCATGAGGCTTCCTTTTTCTCCACATCCTCACCAACACTTGTTTTGTCTTGTGGTGTTTTTTTTGTTTTGTTTTGTTTTTATTCCTTTTTGTTTTGTTTTTTGGGCTTTTTTAGAGAGAGTGAGTATAAGTGGGGGAGAGGGGCAGAGGGAGAGAGAGAATTTTTTTTAAGTTTATTTATTTTGATGGAGAGAGAGAGAGAGAGAGAGGGGGACCTTGAATGGGGGGGGGAGGGGGAGACAGAGGGGGGGGCGGGGAGGGATTCCCAAGCAGGCTTAATGTTGTCAGCATAGCGCCTGATATGAGGCTTAAACTCACAATCTGTGAGATCATAACCTGAGCCAAAATCAAGAGCCAGATGCTCAACTGACTGAGCTACCCAGGTGTCTCATTATCTTGTGTTTTGATTTTAGCCACCCTGACAGGTGAGATGACATCTCACTATGGTTTTGATTTGCATCTCCCTGATGATGAGTGATGAGCATCTATTCATGTGTCTACTGGCCACCTGTAGGTCTTCTTTGGAAAATGTCTATTCATGTTTTCTGCCCATTTTTTAATTGGATTATAGTAGGGGTTTTGGTGTTGAGTTGTATAAGTTCTTTATATACTTTGGATACTAACCCTTTATCAGATATGTCATTTGCAAATATCTTCTCCCATTCAGTATGTTGTCTCTTGGTTTTATTAGTTGTTTCCTTTGTTGTACAGCTTTTTATTTTGATGTAATCCTAATATTTTATTTTTGTTTTGATATCCCTTGCCTCAGGAGACATAACTAGAAAAATGTTACTACAGTCAATGTCACAGAGTTACTGCCTATGCTCTCTTCTAGGATTTTTATGGTTTCAGGTCTCACATTTAGGTTCTTTATCCATTTTGGGTTTACTTTCACGTATGATGTAATAAAGTGGCCCAGTTTCATTCTTTTGCATGTTGCTGCCTAGTTTTCCCAGCGCCATTTGTTGAAGAGACTGTCCTTTCCTCACTGCCTATTCTGGTCTCCTTTATCGAAGATTAATTGACCATATAATTGTGGGTTTATTTCTGGGCTTGCTATTCTGTTCCATTGATCTATGTGTCTATTTTTGTGCCAGTACCATACTGTTTTCATTACAACAGCTTTGTAACATAACTTGAAGTCTGGAATTGTGGTACCTCCAGTTTTTTCTTTTTCAAGATTGCTTTGGCTATTCAGGGTCTTTTGTAGTTCCATACAAATTTTAGGATTGTTTGTTCTAGCTCTGTGAAAGATGCTGTTGGTATTTTGATAGGGACTGCATTAAATACATAGATTGCTTTGGGTAGTATTTAACAATACTACCAGTATTGTTACTGGGACAGTTTAACAATATTTGTTCTTCCAATCCAATGGCATGGAATGTCTTTCCATTTGTTTTTGTCATCTTCTGTTTCTTCCACCTGTGCTTTATAGTTTTCAAAGTACAGGTCTTTCACTTGTTTGGTAAGTTCACTCCTAGGTATTTTATTATTTTTGATGCACTTGTAAATGGAATTATTTCCTTAATTTCTCTTTATGGTACTTTGTTATTAGTGTATTTCAGAAACAACCTATTTCTGTGTATTAATTTTGATCCTGAAACATTACTGAATTTATCAGTTCTAATAGTTCCTCAGTGGAGTCTTCAAGGTTTTCTATATATAGTGTCATGTCATCTGCAAGTAGTGAAAATTTTATTTATTCCTTATCAATTTGGATACCTTTTATTCCTTTTTGTATTCTAAGATTGTAATCTTAGATTGTAATCTGGCTAAAACTTCCAGCTGAAGTCCTATGTTGAACAAAAGTGATGAGAATGGACATCCTTGTCTTGTTCCTGACCTTAGGGGAAAAGCTCTCAGTTCTTCCCCATTGAGTATGATGTTGTCTTAGACAAACTTTATTAAAGGGGCAGCCCTTTGAAACATGGTCCCACCCTCTAGGCTACAGCTGATTGGACTGGGTGGACATGGTGACCAATGCTAAGTCAATTAGATTCTCTTTCCTGGGAATTTGGAATTAAGATTCAAAAGTTCAATCGATTCAACTGGTATTATAGGACCAAGCTGGATAGTCATGTGTGCTGAGGGGCCGAGATGAATTTTGGAGAGGGGTGACTATGCGCAAAATGGATCATTGAGTTAAGAAGACAGTCTGCAGTCATAGAAAATCAAAGCATATGTTATCCAGAGAGAGGCAGAGGTATGAATCCCTGTGATTCTTACAAGAGAAAGAACTAGGGAAAGACTAGCTCCCTAATAACCACACAATGCCTAAAAGGTCAGCCACACTCCCTCTAATTGAATTCCAAAAGATTCTCTTGTCACCTTATGATCCTCTCCTTAATTGGATTTCTTTGAAAAAGTTTCAGTCTTGCAACTGATCGCTTATTTAGAAGGCATCCTGTCATTTGTGGATGGTGTTTTCATCTTCCCCATAGAATCAATTCACAATGAACACAGAAAAATGTTTTAATGACGTTGAGTAGCAGCTAAACTTAACAAGAATCCTCATGCCTTAAAACAATTCTCAATAGCTTTAGAAAAATTCTCTGACCAACGTATTATGTAGTGCCAGTCAGGAGAAAGATTCTTTCATCTCAGGGAGGTATTGCTGGCCCGCCACTCCCCTCCTTCATGCTAATGGGAAGAGAGGTGGCAAAAAACAAACAAACAAACAAACAAACAAACAAACCAGGGGGTAACTGTGGAATACTTCAATTTCTGTGTTGAGGTCATCCAGGTGCCTGCCTCCCACTGGGGGTAAAAAGGAATGAACTGAAAAAGGAGTAGAGGTCAAGGGGCACATTCACATTCTCTGACTATTCCCTCTGCTTTCCCTTCTGCTGCCTCAATAGATCTGTCTTGAGCAGCAAGGATGAAGGCTGGAAATTCATTTTTAGAAAGCAAGAATCTTTGGGAGTAAACAAAGCTAACGTATATATAGACTGTTGGTGGTTCCTAAACCAGCAGTTACTAACTACTGCACTGGTTCCTCAAAGTATAAATATAGTTATATTCTTTAAATATTTAAAAATCTTAATATCCTTATAGTTTCTAACACCATCTTTTCAAACAGGATAGCAACCAAAGCCTCAGATTTCTATTACTTCTGGGTTAATCTTTTTAATGACTGTTTCACGGTTTCTGGGTCTCCAAATGTTCAGTATCTTCTAAATGAAAACAATGGGCCCTCTACCAGGGGAATTCAAAGGTTAGAGCCATCCAAGGCAGTTCAATGGGGAAAAAATAGGCTTTTCAAAAAATAGTGTTGGGACAACTAGATATCCACCCGCAAAAGAATGAAGCTAGACACCCCTACTTCACACAATACATAAAAATTAACTAAAAATGTATCATCTGTCTAAATTTCAAAGCTAAAACTCTTAGAAGAAAACACAGGCCTAAATCTTCATGACCCTAAATTAGGCAATGGTTTATTAGTTTAACACCAAAAGTACAAGGGACAAAAGAAAAAAAAGAAATTGGACATCATCAAAATTTAAAACTTTGTGCCTCAAAGGACACCATTAAGAAAGTGAAAAGACAACTCACTGAATGGGAGAAAATATTTGCAAATAACATAGCAGATAAGGGACTCATATTCGGAATACATAAAGAACTTTTACAACCCAACAATAAAAAACAATTAAAATGGGCAAAGGATTTGAGTAGACATTTTCTCCAAAGAAAATATACAAATCATCAATACATTTATGAATTGATGGTCAGTGCTATTAGTCATCAGGGAAATGAAAACCAAAATCACAGAGATACCACTTCACACCCAGGAAGACAACTATTATCAAAAAAGAGAACATAATTGTGGGCAAGGCCACAGAAGAGCTGGCACTCTCAGACATTGTTGGTGGGGTTACACATCGCTTTGGAAAACAATCTGGCAGGACTTCAATAAGTTAAACACACAGTTACCGTATGATTCAGCAAGTCCACTCCTAGGTATATACTCAAGAGACTAGAAAAACGTATGTGTACACGAAGGCAGTGGACACACTCTTCCACTGCCTGCAGGGACAAGCTCACCATTTCCTTAACTTGAGCCAACAAGTGCCTGCTTGGTTCTTTCTGGAGAATTTACAACACGGGGCTAGGAATCACCTTAATGAAAACATCAATTCTCTTAATTTAAGAATTTAATAAATGTAGAGATTACATATATTATTAAAAGTCTATTTCACGGGCTACCTGGGTGGCTAAATTGGTTAAATGTCCAACTCTTGATTTCAGCTCAGGTCATGATCTCACTGTTCATGGGTTCAAGCCCCATGTTGGGCTCTGCGCTCACAGTGAGAAGCCTGCTTGAGATTTTCTCTCTCTCTCTCTCTCTCTCTCTCTCTCTCTCTCTCTCTCTCTCTCTGCCTCTCCCCTGTGCACGTGTGAGTGCTCTCTCTCCCCTTTCTCAAAATAAATAAATAAACTTTTTTTAAAAAGTCTATTTCATAAAAAAAAAAAAGTCTATTTCACCAGCTGAAAATATCACATGGGTTGAAAAAAACACTGGTCAACTGAGTTCTGAAACACACCAGTGAGGTCCCTAAAATCTTGCTGTGGCCTGTGGACCAGAAACAATGGCATCACTTGGGAGATGGTTGGAAATGCAGACTGTCAGCCTTCATATAAGATTCACTGACTCAGAATCTAGATTTTAGCAAGTGCTCAGGTGACTCCTATGAACAAGGATATTTGAGAAGAAATGTTTGCTCTCAAACATTTTAATTACACTTAAGACCAATCCACATATGACAAACTTGCGTTAAACCTACAAGAGGAGCCTGACTGCTGAAGTTGTACAGAGTCTGGTGGCTTACGGATGGTTTTCCATATGGCTTCAGGAAGAGGAAGTCCCAGAAGCAAAAACAGCAAGTCAGCTTTCCCAGCAGCTTCCGTCTTTTGGTGGCAAAAATGTCACCTACATTGCAAGAGTGTTCAGATCCAAATCCTGGTGGGTAGGAGAGGCCCTAGGACAACTCTGCTTAGAGATGCTGTCACGGGACAGTTTTTCAATTACCACAGTATAATCCACATCCCAATTGGCCATTGCCTGTGGGACCAATATCATTCTTTGTAAGAGAGTATATTCTGCTATTACGTTTTTCAAACAATGACCCTTTATGGAGTAACCATATTTTCTAAATAAAAACATAGTCATATATTCTGAATTAAAAATAGACACCCATGATATGATAAGAACAAAGATATCTATCACAATAATTGAATGGAATATTTGTGACTGTCCAGGGAAATCTAGGACATATGGTACCAAGACCCCTGAGGCACTAATGACCTGGATGAGAATTACAACGACCTTGATCCTTCTCTGGGTATCTACACCAGAATTCTGGGTACACCAAGTTGCTCCCCACCCTGGTGCTTTTGCATGTAACCTCTCCTCTGCCATGCCATCTTCACTTGTCTGCCCCATCTCATCCTTCAGGTCTCCACTCTAATGCCATCTCCCTAGAGAGCAGAGAGTTCCAGCTCTGGAATTCTATGACAAGTAGCACCCACCAACCCAGCCCCTCTCTATGATCATTCCCTTCTCAGCACTTTTTACAATCTCTATTTGCCATGTCTTCTTGTTCTTTCACTGTTGGCCTCCCCCACCAGAACGGAGGCAAGAATGTGGTCTTGTTCACTGACGCACTCCCTGCATCTGGTACCTTCTAGAAATTAAATGAGTTTTTGATGAATAAACAAGTAAAATGTACCCAATTTAGAGAATAAATAAATGTTAATAAAAATCACCAAATATACTATAGCTTATTAATAAGAATAACAATAATAAGATCATTTGTGAACAGATCATAAACTTCCATCAGAACCTTTCACTTCATGCTCTTGCAAATGAACAGGATCCAACAAATAGTTGATAGTACTACCGAGATAACTTTGCTTAAATCTTTTTCCTTCTCAGAGCCTCTTCCCTCTCAGAGCCATTCCCTCTCAGAGTGAAACGAGAAGACTATATCTCAGAATTGGGGGAGAGGGAAATGCAAGATGAAATATATATATATATATATATATATATATATATATATATATATATATATATATATTCTGATGCAAAACAGGCACTCAACTCAATATGGGCTTGATCCTTTATAGTTACCCCCGTGCTTCCCTTATTCAAACTGGTCAATGAATACGAAATCACATCTCCAGGCCTTCATGTGAACCTGTTTACTCAACACTCTAGACCCAGCCATAGCTGTTAGAACCCTCTTTTTAAATTCAGCAAGTTCAACTGTGTTTGCAGCACCAATTATTTCAGCCACATCACAATTGAGACTTAATTTAATTTCTAAAGAATACCTCCAGTAGATCATTGTTTCAGGTCATTGTCTCAAAGTTGGTAATGTTCCTGAGGTGAACTTGAACATGGTTCCATTTCTAGACTGAGTTGTAGCAATCTGCTTCAAATGCTCCTGAATAAAGCACCGGACTGATAAACAGAGTTACAAGAAGCAAAAAGCTCCCTAAGTACTCGTTAGAAACAAGGCACAGTGGTAGTGACCACAGCAACTGAGAAAAATAAAGAGTTTGTAAAACAGTGAAGCAATTTTGGAATCAGATTTGGGTTCCAATTCCCATTTGATAGCCTGCTAAATAGTGACCATGGGCAAGATCCTCAACATCTCTGTGCCCTGGTTTCCTCATCAGTACACTGGGGCTAACAACAGTATTGATGTCAGGAAGTTGTTGAGAAGATGGTTAAGGTAAATCTGTACACACATTTAGTGCTGAGTCTGCACTCAAAAAATGTTGGCTCTGGTTATTAAATTGATTCTCATCCTCAAAGATCTTATATACACTTATCAATGAAAATATTCAGAAGGAAAGAATGGTACTAAATGATACATATTAAGTGAGCAGTACTGGTCACGAAAGATGCAAAACTTTAGGAATGCAAGGCACCCCTTCATCTAGGGATGGTAGAAGGTCTCCTGGGAGTGGTAAAACCAAAGCAGATGGGGCCGTGCAGGACTACAGGCCCCCTGCAGCGGGCACTTACTGTTTGCCAAACACAGTGGGGCACCTTGTATGTAATTGCCACAAGCTACAAGGTAGATACCTTTAAATCCCCAATTTATAGATGAGAAGCTGTTTTACGGATAATGGCTGAAGCTCACACAGGTTTAGTCATTTCCCCAAGTCACCCAACCGGTGGCAGATCGAAGTTTAAAATCACCCCGTCTGACAACCCATCACTGTGCCATCGTTGGGAAGAAGGGTTGACAGGAAGATAAATCATTCCATTGTGAGGCAGGAAGGGACAAAGTAATCTTATTAAATGGCAAGTGGGAAGCAAACAATATGTAATTTAAAAAGAGAAAATAAGGGTAGACAGGTGGGTTAGAGCCACAGGGAATGGAAAGCTACGGAGTTTGAGCTTCAGCCTGTGGACAATGAAGAATCTGTTTTGTTTGTGGTTTAAGTGTGTGCTTTTGATCAAATACTACCACCACCACCACTACCAAGAGCATTTATGGAATACCAACTAAGGGCCGGGTCCCAGGCTAAACCATTTGCATACATTACTTCCAAAAGTTACAATTTGCAATTGAGGTATTATTACCTCCATTTCACAAATAAACAAAGCCCTGAGTGGTCAAGCCCCTCACTGGGATGACTCCAGCATGGTGGGGTTCATAAGTGAGTGTGAGCAAAGTCAAAGTCAATACACTTCCCTCTAAAAGAGTACTGCAGAAAAACCTCCCTTGCAAAAGAGAGTGGGGGAAAAAAAGAAAAAGAAAAACAGAGGGAACTAGTCTGAAACAATATACCAATCCAGAGTAAGGAGACAAATGTCTTAAATGGAGTCACTGAAAATGGAAGGGAGGTGACAGAGAGCAAATGTGTTCATGACCTTTTCTTTCATTTACTCCATTTCTGTGTCATGATCTGCTCCCTGAAGTAGAAACCAAGTTAGTAATTATTCCAGTTTCTATTACCAGCCTTGCCTGTAAGCCTGATTTGAGCCCTGTTGTTAGCCTGAGAGCGAACACTGCATTTAGTATTTACCTGTCCTGTCACAGTGTTATCAGGGCTAAAATATGGCATCATCCTCTAATCTGTTATCTGTATTGAAGGGTAATCATTCAAAAGAATAAAACTAAGCCTCCACATCCAATAAATCACATTATGCTTCACATATCAACACTTTAAAAAACCTGATCTAAACACATAGTCTGTCAAAACAGAAGGACACATACGCTTAAGCTCTAATGAGCTCTGCCAAATCCTACATTATTATTAAAGTTCATCGTGAGCTCAGAGGTCACACATTTTTATAAAATGGAATGTGGTATCAATATTTGTTGGGCTGCTTTCTAGTTAATATTCTAGAGAAAGTTGCATAATAAAGCAGTAGGAAATACATGCATTATGAATATATCTTTCAAGCTAAGGCAAAAGCTAAATAGACAATTACTTAACATTATGTCATTTTTCGGAATTAAGAGTTAGGAGCTTGGACATTCATGTAATTTTTCCAAAAACCCAAAACACTTTTGCACTAAAACCTTAGCTATAGTGCTCCTCATTCAATAGCTAACTGCAATATGTTCAGTGGGAAATCAGTAGTAGAACAGGAACACGCAGAGTTGAAATTCATAAAGATAAAAGAGTATAATTTTCCTGTCCAAATCCACAAGTTAATACATGAATATTCCCAACAATTTACAATATTAATTTGAAATATCAAATGTGTTTCTGAGAATAAAATTATGAAAGAAATGGCACCTTGGAGTCTCACTTACTAAGGATAAAAACAAACATGGTTTGTGTACTGCATTCACCAAAAAAAAGATGTATATATAGACACATGTATATACATATATATGTCTATATATATATGTCTAATATCACACATATATATGTCTATACATCATATATACATATTTATGATAAAGCAAAGTAACAGCATAAACAGTCTAATTTTACAGCTCTTAATTACATAATGATCTGTGGTTTGTGGTTTTTAATCTGTTGGACTTAATTTTATTTCTATGTGCAAACACATACGTGGATATTAAAGAATTCTGCTCACCTGTGCATATTCAGACCCAAATATCATGAAACATTTAGCAGTAAAATCCAGTCTCTGAAGGCAGGCTTACCACTACGCCACTATTCAGTGTAAAGATACAACTGCCTTCATAATAGACAGAAGCTAAATCGTTTTTTTTTTTTTCTTTGCATCACTTGAGGCTTCCTGCAAACCCAGTCATATAAACAACTTCCTTCACCTTTTCTTCAAATCTGAGTGTTTAATTAAGCCATATATCATCGCAACCCCTCTAGTCCAGCTGTCTGTCAGAACAGAGGTTTACTGCAACTCCACCCTTTTCCCACCTTCAGCTTCAACAGTGCATTTCATTTTTTTTTCCTATCAGAGAAAAAAATTAAGATGAAGAGTTCCAATCCTCAAAGTAGTTCAGTGAACTGTCACAATAATATCATTTAACCCCAGGGAATTTTCTGTTTAATTGCCACTCTCTCCCTTCCCCCAAAGGGCTACATCTTCTTTCAATGGTGTAATGGAAAGCACCGCATTAAGAAAGACAGAGAGAAAACATAATCGGTTTAAATTTTTAAACATCTAACCTTTTCACCAGTCACTTTTAATCATTTGCACCTGTGACTTTAATAATCAGCCTGGCAATCAGAGGACAGATCTAGGAGAGATGCCCCAATCACAACCATTATTGTATTAAGGAGCAAAGAAGAAAGCGATTTTCTCACATGTGACACGAAGAAAGTTTTACATGTCAGTAACACCCAATCTTGGGAAGAATAGAGCTCCAGGTACTTAAAATCTTCATTTTCTAAAAGTCAAAAGATTTTCTTAAAATATATACCTTACTGTATTTGTAAATATTAAGTTTTTACATTTTGTAACAATTTTTCAACTTTAGGGCTCAGAAAAAGAAAAAAGCTCTAGAATAAGCAGAACATTGGGGGAGGCAGTGAGATGTTTGAACCATTCTCCCCAAGGAGAAATCAAAACCATTACATTATACCACATAACCATTTATTTCTCTCTGCAAGGCAAACTTAGAGCACAGTGGTAATATTCTGAAAATGTGACAGAAGTTCTACATCAGTGAACACACAAGTTTGGAAGGGACAAATATGGTCGCTGTCAGTTGTAGTCTGCCCTCAGCAAGTCAATAGCCCTGTGGGTGAGGCTCCCATATGGAAATCTTCCTTGACTGCCCAAGGCTGCATGGGATTCCCTGTGAACAGCATCTGGACCACACCTTGTTGGGTCACACAAGCAGCTGACAAGAGCTGGAGGAAAATGCGTCTGGTCCAGAGATGAGAGGACAGGGCCAAGAATCAAAATATGCCCCTCTAAAATTTGATGGGGAGGGCCCCTTAAAAAGGCTATTTATCCAGTCATGTTTTTCTAATCAGTCTTGGCCATTCACCGGCAGATGTTGGTCATTCTGGGGACTAACTGGTAGGATTTTGTGGTCCTGCAGCTGCCAGCCTTTCATAACCTCAGTGATGTTGTGGAAGCATCCATTTAGTGTATAAATATGCTTTTTTTTTTTTTTTGCATTAAAACACTACCAAGTGAAATATTAGAGAACAAACTCCCCACCCAGTGCAGAAATTTTCCAGTTTCAAAGCATCTGGGGTGAAGATTCCAAATTACCTGTAGCAAAAATTTCTTCTAGATTTTTTAAAAGCCTCTTGCTTGTTGAGGAACCTACTGAGGAGCCTGCCAAAGATGACACCCACAGTTCAGATTACTGGTCCTACATTTACCTAGTTAGGGCAGGAGGAAGTGTTTGATGGTTACCCAGGATCCTTCCACTTGTAGCAGGAATGAACACCAAAAAAAAAAAACAAAAAACAAAAAACAAAAAACAAAAAAACAACCATCAGGACACTCAACTCCTTAGAGATTTAAAAGACTTCCAGAGGAATAAAGAGGAAAGAAATCTCTCCCTCCCCACCTTCACCCCCCACCCTGTGTGTGCCCTAGCCATGTAATTCCATGCAGTTCCAGAGAGAATCCTTTCCTCCTCAGGGCTCCTAGATCTGACCCCAGCAAAGCCAGGTTGGTCATCCTTCTCCCCACGCTTCCAATCTCCATACCAACCCCTCCCCACCACCTCGGGCCACCTCCTTACCTGATAATGTCGTCGTTGTGTCCCAAGAAGAATTTTTGGCTGTGCTCTCGGGTGTTGTAAACCACCCCGACCCCAGCCACAAAGTAGACCACCTCCTTGCCGGCCGTGTAGTACAGGTTGTTGCGGCACTGGTGACCCCGGTACCCGTACACCCACTCCAGCCGGAGCTGGCAGCTGGGAGCTGTCCGATCCGCCATGATAAGCCGACCCCACTCGTCCCCCGGCTCCCCCGCGCGCGGGTCCGCGGCCCCTGCGCTCCGGGTCTGTCCTCGCCAAGACTCGGGCAGCGGAGGACCTGCAAGGGCTCAGTGTGCAGCGCTGGGCGCTGATTTCCGCGACGACGCACAGACACAGCCCAGTGCGCCGGCCGCCACCATCATCCGCCGCCGCCGCCGGAGATGAGCCGCCAGTGCGCGGCCGCCAGACCCCGCCGGGCGCCCCGGCTCCCTCTCCCCGGGCAAGGCGTCTTCGCGGGCGCCAACACCCGCACGCACACGCCTCACTGCACCTGCGGGCTTCGTCCCCCAGGAGAGGTTCTTGGGGGGGTCACCCCGCCTTTTAAATCAGGGATCTGCATATCCAAACACTGATTACCCAGTTCGCTCACTGAAGTTTGCAGTGCGTGGGGGCTTCGCAGCAGGCAACGGGATTTATTCTGTGACAGCTTTGATTTGACAGAGAACCCGGGTAAGCTTTGCCATCACCATCCTTGGATCCGAAACTGACAGTCTATACCCAGGATGCAGGAGAAAGGAAGAAAGAAACAGATTTTTTGTATAAGTCACCAGTCCAAGAAAATGATCCCCAGACTAAACCAAGGTTTTTGGTTTTTTGTTTTTTTAATTGTCAACTATTCTCCTTCTCCCTCCAGATCCATTTCCTTAATGATATGAAATATGCCCAAAATGCTTCTCGTTGCTGATATGATTGAAGAGAATACTTGCTGTTTCCCCATTAAATCAGGGTGAATATGCAACGGTCATTTTTTTTAGATGCTTCAATTAGTTGTCATGTAAGTATTTTAAAATCACATCCTCCGTGAAACCTCTCTTGACCGAAAAAAATCATGAAGAACTTAGCAGTTCTCACTAATCAGCAACTCCAAGTGCAAGCGTCATGAAAGATTTTTCTGAATTGGAGGAAACGAGACACTAGTGCAGTTGGAGGCAGGAAAGCGCTACCTACTAACGCTCCTGGTCCCGAAGAAATTAAATAATTAACAAGTGGCAAAAATCGAGTGCCCCGCTTCACGAAGGTCTGAACTAGCTACGGGGACCCGTGGGCTCAAAGGTCAGCCTCTAGCCAGGCGGGGGGTGGGGGCCGGGACGCACTCCGCGCCCCCCACCCCTCAACAACGTGCGCCCACACTACCCTAGCTTCGGCTGCCGCAGGTCCGAGGGAATGCCAGCCCCCAGGGACAGCCCGACCCGCGCGCACTGCCTCGCTGTCAACGAACTGCACTCCTCCCACACCGGATCCAGCCTAGTCTGCAGAGCATCCCCGCTCTCTCCGCCTCTAACCTCTGCTCGGAGCGGGCGCCGCCAGCACGTCCCGGATCTCGCACGGGCGAGCGAAATCCTCTGCCTGCCCTCCCTTCCCCACCTCCCGCACCCGAGGATGGGCTTCGTCACTGGGGCGCAGCGGGAGATGGGTTCTTCCTCCAGCGGGCGCTCCGGGGGCGGGGCCACAGCGCAGCTTTCGGGAACCGCGGCGGCCGGTTACTAGGCGAGATCACGGCGCTTGGAAACCGCGACGCCCCAGAGCCTGGGGCCGCCCCTCTCTCTCCCCGCCCAGGTTTCTCCCTTCCTCGATGCATTCTGGGAATCGTAGTCCTTTCAATGCCGACTCGGTTAGGGAGCCCTCGGAGCTGGACCACAAGTCCCAGGATTCCGCACGCCCAGAGGGGGCCGTGCAGAGGCCATTACCGGCGTCGGTGGTGCCTCCTGTTCTCCCGCAGAGCAGAGGAAGGCGCATCAAGGGCGAACGCTTGTCAACCGCCCTGCGATCCCTAAGTGACTGAGGCGGTGGCGTGCGTGCGTGTGTATCTATGGAGAAGAGCAGTGGAGTTGGAGTAGAGATAATCTCTATGGCCCACCTCGAGAATTTCTTCTGCACCAGTGCCTGAGGGTTACTCTAGCTAGCCGACTGGAGCCCAAGTTTGTTTCCTACTTCAGTTTTCTTTTTTGTTCAGATGGGTTCTAATCTGTTAAAGTGCGGTGCTGCCACATTTAAGAAAAATGCTGGGGGATGTGGGCTCACTCTGCCTTAACCAGAGCCTTCCGTGAGCTACCTCCTAAATTACGACGGGATTGGGGAATTGAAGGGCAACCAGATTTTGAAAATGGGAAGGTGAGAACCAGCCTTGGCCTTCAAACACGGATGTCTGTGAATGCCACTGCCCAAAGTGAACTATGAATTCCGGAGTAGCCCATTTTCTTATTGGGACCACAGCAGACCTGTGGAAAGAGATTTCAAAATTCCAGTGACTAAAGACTCAAAGGATGATGGAAGGGATATTGGCAGCATATCGTTTATTTTCCTCTCTGAGCTCTCCTGCAACCACTTAACTAGTTCTTCAACTACCTCAAGTTTTTTTGTTTTTTTTTTTAACGTTTATTTATTTTTTGAGACAGAGAGAGACAGAGCATGAATGGGGGAGGGTCAGAGAGAGGGAGACACAGAATCTGGAACAGGCTCCAGGCTCTGAGCTGTCAGCACAGAGCCCGTCGCAGGGCTCGAACTCACGGACCGTGAGATCATGACCTGAGCCGAAGTAGGCTGCTTAACCGACTGAGCCACCCAGGCGCCCCCAACTACCTCAAGTTTTAATACAGCCGTCTGAGCGGTAGGAAAGCCTCCAGAAGATTAGAAGTGCCAGAGTTTGGAAGAGCAGTTGCTGCCTGCAACAATGAAGATGGGAATTGGTTTCAATGTTATTTTTAAGGGAACAGGAATCTACAAATATGTGAGGTGGCATTGTGCAGATAAGGGCACCACCAAGAACAAAAACAAAATTCCTGAAGAAGATTTGAGACATAAGCAAAAATATAAATGACCAGTAATGCCTTACTATAGATTCTATACACGAATTCAAAAGATGAAGAGCTTTTCCAGTTATAATAAGTCAGGAAAGACTTCATGGAGGAAATAGGAAGTACGGGTAGAATTGAGATCTATCAAGATAAACAACACTCTACATGGGTCTATGGAATAAAAAGATAGATGTAGGAAAACATAGATTTAGAAACAGTGAATAGAATCCGTGTGAGAGAATTCACGTAAGATGAAAAGGGGACATAAACCTGAAAGGTTAGATTGTGGATGGAGCTGAACGTAGAGGTTTCCACTATATCCTTAAAATAATGGAGAGCCGTTGATTTGTTGATTTTTTTTTTCCTTGACAAGGAGAAAAACAATAAAAACAGTAGTCTTCAATAGGAATAAAAAGTTTCATCAGGACCTGCCCATTATCAGGGGACTGCAGAGCCAGGGGAATAAGCCAAAATATACGGAACTAAGATGCATAATTGGCTGCATGGAAAGGGCTGTGGAACAGGATGTTTCATAGGCTCTCAAGAAAGAGCAAAGGCCCATCCCCTAGCAGAGGCTATACTGAATCCCAATAGATCTCACCTTTGTCCCTACTCCATCCTTTTCCAATATTAGACTATAGAAAAGTAGACAAAACAATGCCCAGCCACCAAACTATGACTCTAAGAAGATCAACTTATTCCTAGATAAAGTAGGAAGTATGTCAAAAATTCATGCACAGCGTATCAGAATAAATGATTCTGGAAAGAGCTGTCCCATCAAACAAGCAACAAAACAGGGCATAACCAATCCAAACCAAGATCCTGAAGGTTACATTATGTAGAACCCCATCTGGAAGAAAATTTATGTCAAAAAAGCAGATTGTCTACCAAAGAAGAACTTAGTTATAGTATGAACTCAAAATATCAAGAGCTTGAGGTGCCTGGGTGGCTCAGTCCATTAAGCATCCAACTCTTGATTTCAGATCAGGTCATGATTTCCTGGTTACTGAGATATTCCTGAGTTGGGCTCCATGCTAACAGCACAGAGACTGTTTGGGATTTCTCTTGCCCTCTTTCACTGCCCCTCCCACTCATGTGCTCTCTCTCTCTCTCTCAAGGTAAATAAATAAACTTTAATTTATTTTAAATAATAAAGGTAACACAATAACAAAATACCAAGAGCTTAAAGATGGATACTAAAAATAAAAGCCAAGCTAAAAAAATAAATATAAACGCAGTTTCAGATCTAGTGAATAGCTTTGAAACAACAGAACAACAAAAAAAAGGAAATCAAAGTACCAGCATGGAAAAAACACTGGAAATTATCACAAGAAACGCAGAGAGAAAAAGATTCAAGAGATATGAGGGGCACCTGGGTGGGTCAGTCGGTTAAATGTCTGACTCCTGATTTCAGCTCAGGCCATGGTATGGTTTGTGGGTTCAAGCCCCACATCAGGCTCTGTGCTGACAGTGTGGAGCCTGGTTGGGATTCACTGTCTCCCTCTCTATCTCTACCCCTCCCCTACTCGCTATTGTCTCTCTTTCTCTCAAAAATAAATTAACATTAAAAAATAAAATAGATGATGCTTAAGAAAGCAAAGCTAATCCAGCATATAGATCATTGGTATTCCTAAATTAGAAAAGTCAACAAATGGAACAGAAAAAGTATTCAGAAATAAAGTAATATATTAACTGAATCTGCACATTAAAGGCATACAGTATATACTAGGAAAAAAAAGATGATAAAGTCTCCATGGAGGCAAAATTATTTAACTTCAAGAATGATACTTCAAAATCATTCATGAACTTTAGAGAGAACTATTGCACCATCTCTGCCAATTAGTAATTAAAGGGAAATGTTTAAGCATTTATTGTGTGTTTTGGGGGGGAACTTTATCCAGTTGACAAAGGAAAGCTATTTACCTAAGGATACCAGCTAATAAATGTAAGAAAAATGGTAGATTTAGAAAATTATTCAATGATGTAATTGATGCAGACAAAGGTCGTAAATGTATACCAAAATGATTAGATGAAAGAGTAATGCTAAAGAATCACTCTCACAGATTATGTACATTTAAATGGAAAGATCTGGAGGTCAAAATCTCAAACAATTTATAGTATCAGTGGGGTGCCTGGCTGGCTCAGTCAGTGGAGCATACAACTCTTAATCTCAGGGTTGTGGGTTTGAGCCCAATATTGGGTGTAAAGAATAATTAAAAATAAAATCTTAAAAAAAACAGTTTAGTATAAAAAATTTGTCAGTCGGTTGAATGTAAAGCAGAGGTTCTCAAAGTGTGGTCCAGGAACCCCTAAGAGTACTTGAGGGGCTTTTAAGGGGTCCGCAAGGTCAAAACTATTTCCATACTAATATAAGACACTATTTGGTCTTTGAAATCTCATTCTTGCAGGAGAGTGTAGTGATGTTTTCCAGAGGCTGCATGATATGTGATATTTCAGTGGACTGACTGCCAAGGCAGATGTAAGTTTCCTTCCATCTTTTGTTAAACCAGATATTCAGAGATTTGCAAAACTGTAAAACAGGGTCACTTTTCTTACTAAGTTTTTGTTTTGTTTTGGAAAATATAGTTATTTTTCATACACACAAAAAACAGTTTAGTATCACCAATACCAGAACAAACTGCATCTTCTACCTCTTGATATCATGCAATATGAAATACTGCATAAAATATTTTTGGCCAAATACTATCGAACCCAAGTCTAATCATGTCTTAACACCTAACTCAGTTTACAGAAAACATGGGATAGGTGAACAAACAAGTTAATTGAAACCACAAGGAAACAATCAGGTAAAGCCAGAAGATAGGAGAGGATACAACACAACTGGTCTGGCCTCATCAAAAAAAGTAAATGTATGAAACAACAAAAAATACAAAACAAAGTGCGGAATTATTCTTGTTTAAAAGAGACTAAAGAGACACAAAAACTAAATACAATGTGATTAGATCTTGGGTCCTTTTGGTATTTTTTAAGGCTACAAAAGATAGTGTGGGTAGAAGGAATAATAGGGGACATCTGGACACAAAGTGGACACTAGAGGATATTAGGGAATTCGTTATTTTTTAGAAAATCTTATTCTTTGGAAATATATCCTGAAGTATTTAGGAGTAAAATGTTATGTCGGCAACTTACTTTCAAAAGATTCAGAAAGAAGTGTTATCTGTATACATACAAACACACACATGCACATATGCATAAGGAGAAATAAAGCAAATAAGGCAAATATTAGCAATTGCTAAATCTAGCTATTTTTTAACTTTTTCTGCATGTTTGAATTTTTTTTAATAGAAGATTGGAAAAGAATGTTTTTTGATCTAGCCAGAAACAAAAATGGAGGATGGGTACGGAAAGAAATTAGGCTGGCTTCAGCTATCTGCCCTGCAACCTCCAATGCCAGAAAAAATGAAATAGTATCTATATATACTGATAGAGAAGCAAAGTATAACATCAGAATTATACACAGCTAAATTGTGTAAGTGTAAAGGCAACAGACATTCTTAGCATTAAAGAACCTAATGGCATTGTTTAGCACTTGTGACAATTATAATGAATTTTAATGGCAAATGACTAAGGACCCCAAATAAGCCATTTAAAAAGGTAGAGATTTTGTGGCTACATTGAAATACAAGTTATGCTTCTTCCATCACAGCAAGTTTATTGCAGTGGTGACAATGAGACCTGTAACATTTTCTGCTAGGCCCATGGGGTAGAGTGGAAGTAACAAGACTTTTCAACATTAAAAACAAAGAATACTTATATTTTAGGTCATTTGCCAAAATAGCAATCAATGTGCTTCCTACAGTTTGACTTCTAGGGCCCTAAAGTAATTTGCTTGAAGAAATTGGATTCCAAAGATTACAGGGGGGAATTTTTGAAGTATGTCCATTTTCAAGTGGAGATCAAAAGAAGCCCAAAAGAAACAATTGTGGACTGACTGACAGTGACAATTGCGGATTGAACAAAAGTTCTTTTTAAAGGGGCTGTTTTGAAGATTATGATTCTGACTTTGGAGGAACCAAAGTGATTGGCAGTAGAAGGAATCACATGTGAAATTCCTTAAAAATTGACTTTAAAAATAACAAAAATAAAAAGTTTCTCTCATAAAAAGTCTGGAGGTATAGCAGCTTAAGGAAATGGTCGGCTGCTCAGAATCCTTTTATCTTGTTGTTATACTACATTCAGTACAGATCTTCCACCTCATGGTTGAAGATGACAAATCAAACTTCAGTGTTTACATTTGCGTAACAGCTAGCAGGAAGAAGAGCAGAAGATGGGCATATCCTCTCTAAGGATATTTTCTGTAATTTTCATACAACACTTCTGCTTATATCTCATTGGCCAGAACTTACTTAGCATCTAGCTGCAAGGGAGGCTATGCTTAAACACTGTATTCTTCGGGGCAATGTGTACATTTAAAATCAGGAGTATTAAGGGAACCTGAGTGGCTCAGTTGGTTGAGCATCTCACTCTTGATCTTGGCTCAGGTCATGATCTCATGGTTCATGAGTTTGAGCCCCAAGTTGGTCTCTGTACTGACAGCACAGAGTCTGCTTGGGATTCTTTCTCTCCCTCTCTCTCTGCCCCTACCCCATGTGCACATGTGAGCACTCGCTTTCTCTCTCTCTCTCAAGATAAATAAACTTAAAAAAAAATAAATAAAATCAGGACTATTATACTGAACAATGGAAAAGTAATGTTGCTGTTCAGTAGTTTCTACTATCACACTCATGGGTCCTTTATGAAAAAACTCTGTTGATGATATTCAGCAACTCAAGAAGTGAACAAGAGGGTCAGAACTAGAGAAGTCGTGATAAAAAGATGGGAGGTGAGCTTTGAATCAATTTTATAGAGAAAGAGTTTTCTCTGTTCATTCCTCAGTTTCACTTAAGTGTTTTTTTTCTTTTTTTATTGTTAACTCAAGTAAAATTAAAACCTTTTTATTTTGAAAAAAAAAAAAAACCTTTTTATTTTTAAAAAGCGGATATAATATGATCCCATTCTCATGAAATTATTTCTACGCATCCAACCATCTGACCCTGAATCTAACTGTATCTGTCTGGAAATATTATACTTCCCCAAAACCTAACTGGTTATTTCTGGAAAAGTGAGGTTTATAACAATTTATTGCTTTCTTCTTTATAGCTTTTTGATGGTTCAAAAATGTTTGAAATGAGCATGTACCATTTTCAATAAAACAATAGGTCATTGCTCTTGAAAATGTGTGTTGATAATAAATTACATTTTTATTGGAATAATATTTGGAGTCATTAGGACATACCCTTTGGTTGATACACGCACACCCTCTTAACTGGCAAGATCAAAGTCCTGTCAGATCACAACAGAGTTAGGACCAATGAGTGTAGCTATTTAACTACCATTTTCTTTGTAAAAGCTAACCAATTTATTAGAGCTAGACTTTGCAGTCTTGATCTCATCATAAATGAACTACTAAAAATTGACAATGATATTTTACCAGCTATCAACTAATGGGGTTAAAGTCCACATTTAAAAAATTTTTTTAACATTCATTTATTTTTGAGAAACAGAGAAGGAGTGGGAGAGGGGCATAGAGAGAGAGAGACAAAGAATCCGAACCAGGCCCCAAGTGGTCAGCACAGAGCCCAGTGCAGGGCTCTAACTCACAAACGGTGAGATCATGACCTGAGCCGAAGTTGGACACTTAACCGACTGAGCCACCCAGGTGCCCCAGAGAGTCCACATTTTTAACCGAGTAAAAGATTTAAAAACAGACCATTAAAAGATGCTCAACATCATTAAGCACCACAAAACTGCAAATCAAAACCACAATGAGATACCACTTCACGCCCATTGGAATGGCTATAATCAAAAAAATTACAAGCATCAGAGAGGATGTGGAAAAATTGGAACTCTTATATGTTGCTAGTGAGGCTATAAGATGGTGCAGCTGCTTTAGAAAACATTTGGGCAATTCCTCAAAAAAGTTAAACATAGGGTCACCATGTGACCCAGCAATTCCACTTCTAGACATATACCAAGCAATGTAACATCCATCCACATGAAAATTTGTACATGAATGTTCATGGCAGAATTACTCATAAATAGCCAAAAAGTGGAAGTAATCCAAATGTCCATCAACTGATTGACAAATAAGGTATGTATAACCATATGAGATATTATTCCTCAATGAAAAGGAATGAAGTACTAATACAAGCTACAACATGGAACCTTAAAAATATTCTCGACAAAAGAAGCCAATCACAAAAGATCACATGATGGATGATTCTATTTACAGATGGAATGTTCAGAAGAGGCAAATCTATATAAACATAAAGTAGAGTACTGGCTTTCTACAAGAAAGAATGGGTAGGTGGGGGAAATGTGTGTGACTATTAATGGGTATGGGATTTGGGGGTGGATAATAAAAATATTCTAAAATTACATTGTGATGATGGTTGCACAACTCTGAATATAAAAACCATTGGGTTGTATATTTTAAATGGGTGAATTTATAGTATGTAAATTTCAATAGGACTAATAAAAATAAAATCAGTGTTTCACTTATTTTATTTGGTTGTTGCATGTTGATTCCCTGTGTATTGTACATAATAACCATTTCCATGTAACTCCTTAAATGTCATTCATTTTTAGAGAAGATATTATTATTTATAGAGGAAAAGATTGATTTTAAAATTCAAGTTTATCATTTTAGACTGTCATCCAGAATGTATCCTATGTTAAATATTTTTATAGGAATATCAAACATTTTGGGTAAACTATAGAAGTCACATCAGAAGGAACAAATTCTAAGGCTAAAGAAATGGGAATTTATCAGTCATTTGTGGAGAAAAGAACTTCTCAAGTTTTTTCCCACCTCTTTTCAAACACTTCTAACAAAGGATAAAGAAGCTCTATTGAGCTGTAATAGACACTACAGTCTAAGATCAAATCAATAAAAAGTTTCCAGGATTTTTCATTAAAGGTAGAGTTTCTCTATATTCTCTATTCAATAAGGATAACATGAAAGAACTAGATCAGACAAGTAGGAAAAGGCCTCTTTAATCCATGTTTGAAAAGGAACTATTCTAAAAAGCATTCCCAGATACCCAGAGAGAGTCTGTCTTTCAAATTGTAATTAGCTATGATACTATGTAAAGTCTAGTTTACCTCAAGACCAACTTGCAATGTACAGACATCCAACGTGAGCACATTTGATATTTTGTACTCCAAACATGGGTCCTGGTATAATTCTTTTCTTCTATTCCTGGTAATAATTCAGTTGTAGTGTTCCTTCCGACTAAAGCCTCCCACTGAAACTTTTGCATGAGATCTCTAATCTCAAAGAGAGACTGTGAAAAATTAGTCATACAACTAATAATATATGCCATACTTTCAGTACACTTGAAATGTTTTAGGTCAGTTATAATAGGGGTAACATCTAGTTGTTAAATGTGGATCACTGTATCTGACATCATTATATATTCTTCCTAAGTGGACCCTATGGGCTAATTAATATGTCTTCTGTAAAGTTTTTGCAGTGTTTCCTATTAAGAGCAATGAGAAGTTCCTATAGAAGATGTTAATTTGTGTTTCAAAGTTTTATTTTTTTATTTTTTATTTATTTTTTTTTTAATTTTTTTTTTTGACGTTTATTTATTTTTGGGACAGAGAGAGACAGAGCATGAACGGGGGAGGGGCAGAGAGAGAGGGAGACACAGAATCGGAAGCAGGCTCCAGGCTCTGAGCCATCAGCCCAGAGCCTGACGCGGGGCTCGAACTCACGGACCGCGAGATCGTGACCTGGCTGAAGTCGGACGCTTAACCGACTGCGCCACCCAGGCGCCCCTGTGTTTCAAAGTTTTAAATATGTGGTAATCTCAATGGTAGGTAGGATCCTATAATTATAATTTAATAATTATTATTACTAATTATTGTTATTAATTATTAGTAGTTTTGTAATGCCTTCAGGTACACTTTCTGGAGCATTGTTCAAGCTTACACTGAAGGGGAATTTGTAATCATGTCTAGAATCACAGGATTCTAGAGCTGAAAAATATCTTAGAGATACCTTAATTTTACTAGTAAAGGAGGTTCAAGTGATGGTCAAGAATGAAGATCCCTAACAACTTTGTTGAGTACTTGTATAGTCAAGCAGATAACTCCTTAGTACTGCTATGGGGAGGGATTAATAATGCTACACAGAAAGTATCATGGAATAGTGTGAGGGGGAAATCCTTTCAGTTCAGAAGACAAGGCTCTGGAGCCAGATTGCCCAAATTGTAATCCTTACTCTTCCATTTAGTAGTTTCCTGGCCTTGGGCAGTTTACCTAACCTCTCTAAGCCTCAGTTTCCTCATTGGTAAAATGGATATAATAGCACCTACCTCATAGGATTGTTGTTAAGGATTGAATGAATTAAATACATATAAAGCAACCTGGAGTCCCATAGGGACTCTCCTTTTCCTTGTGGAGCAGATTTTGCAGGAATACGGAGATATGCCCACCCAGAACCCATCACCTCCCCCATCTCTTCTAGACCATACTCCAGGTATCCAACACACTGGAATTATCAACACAAATGGCCCTGAGCCCACTTATAGGGTTACCTTGGACTGCTCCGCTGGAGTGTACTCTCCTGGGTCAGAGGATGACCCGAAGGGACAGCTATTTGTGGAGTGAAAGGCATGTATCTGAAACTTGGGTACATGGGCTGAATGTCCACAAACTTGTATGCAAGGCCCATCGTGGACACAGGAGGAGGTAGGATGAGAAGAGAGGCAGCCTAGAGGCAGGGGACGAATTCTTCTCACACTGTCACCTTCTGGCATGGAACTCAAGGAATTCTAAGAATTCTGCATTTAAATCTGTCCTTCCAGGTTATTATGAAGGCATATTTGACAAGGTAAAAGGAAAGAACATATGTGATAGTCTACTCAATATCTAACTTTTAAGTGTATAGACATATAGCATGGACCCCTTTAGTATTCTTGCCTTGCCACAACTGGTGTTAGGGGTAAGCCTGGTGCCTTACCCATAGTAAGCATTCGATACACTTTAATCATTATTATTGCTGTTGTTATCACAAAAGGTAGCAAAATAAAATCTTTCCTTTCCCTCACTCACCAGAGAGAATACAGCCTGCCAAGAGAATGCTGATGTACAAGCACTCTCAGGTTAGAGATTTCTTAAGGCCCAAACAGAGAGGCAAAACCACTTTTCAGGTTAGCAAGTACAACAGGGAGGTAAGCAAAGCCCTTTGCAAAGATCAACTGACAGAAATTCCATACTAAACATGAACTGAGCATCAGCATTTGTAAATGTGAAGAATAGCTTCCAGGGAAGGCCTGTGCAACAACGAAACCACACTCCCAGCACAGAGCTGCACAGGGTAACTGTCCTTAGGACAAGAGAGTGATGCTAGAGAGGACAAGACAGTGACAAATTCTGTCAGATCTGACAGAAGAGGAAGCTAGACCCGAGGAGAGCAGAGCATGGATTATTCTCACGGCCTCCAGTGCTAGGCTAGGCCTTAGCACCATTTCCTCAGTAAGGATGAGCTGGAAGTGGAACAGAACCCTACTGTTGCCTTTCACTATCTACTTTGACTATAGCAGAGAATGTGCTTCCGGGCATTCCGAATAGATCCCTTTGTTTTTTTTATAAAGTCCTGAATTTTACAACGTGTTCTGAAAAAAGATAGAATTTGATCCAGTCCTTACACCTCACACCTGCTGGTCATGATTTCATGGTTCATGAGATCAAGACCTGCACTGGGATCTGCGCTGACAGAATTGAGCAGAACCGACTCAGAACTGAGACATTTGGGATTCTCTCTCTCTGCTTCTCCCCAGCCTGTGCTCTCTCACTCTCTCTCTCCTCTCTCAAAATAAATAAAAATAAACTTAATATATATATATATATATATATATATATATATATATATATATATATGGAAAAATAATACCATGGAAGTATAAAACAAAAACATGAGTTAATTCATCTACAACTTGGAGCAACATTTCTGATCATGATGCAAACTCCAGAAGTAAAAAAGGCAAAAATTGATGCATTCAATTACCAAAAAAATGAAGACTTTTTGCATGGCAGAGAATACCATATGACAGTGAAAAGAAAAATTATTAACTAGGAAAAATATTTGTAATCAATATCACAAAGAAAGGGGAAATATCTCTAATATATGAGCTTCTTTTGATAAAAATTTTGATAAAATATTTTGACAAAAATAAGAACCCTCACTCTATGGAAAAAAGTGAGTAGGCACTTCACATAAGAAATCAAAATAGCCCTTAATCATGTGAAAAAAGGAATGGTCAAAATAAGAGAAATGCAAATTAAAAACTACACAGATTTCAAAACATGGAAGATCAACTGTACAGTCTCAAGGATACCTAAGGATGAAAAGAATAAAATGGACACGTCCTGGAGGATAGAGTCTAAAGTTAAAAAAAAAAAATTAAAACGTTTTCAGTTGTCATATTGGAGCATAATAAATAATATGACCAGAATACAGTCAGCAAATTCCAGACTTTTGGCATTTCCCAAGGAAAACCTGTTTTTGGTATTTTAAAAAATCAATTACAAGAAATAAAAATGAGAGGTGGAGGGGTCCCTGGGGGGCTCAGTTGGTTAAGCAACCAACTCTTGATTTCCAATCAGGTCATGATGTCACAATTCCTGAGTTCGATCCTTGCCTTAGGCTCTGGGCTCACAGTGCTGAGCCTGCTTGGGATTCTCTGTCTCCCCCTTTGTCTGTGCATCCCTTTCTCTCTCTCTCTCTCTCAAAAATAAATAAGCATTAAAAAAAAAAGAGAGAGAGGTGAAGGGGAAACTGTGTATTAGAAAGATACTTAAAAGACATACCAGTCTCATGGAGCTTATTTGGATTCTGATTTGAACAAACTTAAAAACAAACAAACAAACAAATAAACAAAAAAAAAAACAAACCTCTATGAGATACCATAGAAATGTTAGCAGTAACTTAATATTTGATGGTTTTAAAGGTATTAATTTTTAAGTGTCATAATGGCAGTATGATATGCTTTTTAAAAGGAATCTTATCTTTTAGAGATACATGCTGAAAGATTTATGTGGGAAAAGTTTTGAGGTCTGAATTTGCTTAATTTGCTAAAAATAATCTGGAGAGGATAGGGAGAAGTGGGTGGGGCTATAGGTAAAATCAGATTGGCCCTAAATTGGTTATTCCTGAAGCTGGGTTATGGCTACAAGTTGGTTCACGATACTACTCTGTTTTTTAAAATTTTTTAATGTTTATTTATTTTTGACACAGAGAGAGAGAGACAGAGCATGAGCGGAGGAGTGGCAGAGAGAGAGGGAGACACAGAATCTGAAGCAGGCTCCAGGCTCTGAGCTGTCAGCACAGAGCCCCTCGCGGGGCTCAAACTCACAGACCGCGAGATCATGACCTGAGTGAAAGTCGGATGCTCAACCGACTGAGCCACCCAGGCGCCCCCTATTCTGCTTGTTTAATGTTTAAAATGTTCCATATGTTTCATATTTCCAATTAAAAAAAAAAAAAACGCTTTGAATACTGTTAGAGCCAGGACTCTGGACAGGACCCCTCCTCTCTGATTGTCACAGCCAAGATTCTAAGTGGAACATCAGAAAAACAGCATCCTCTACAGAATCTTCTTTTGGATTTATTTCCATCTGAAGGCGTTTATCCATTCCCTGTGCACAGTGTTTTGTTATTATGGTCCCATTAAAATGGGTCAAGTAAAATCTTGGGTTATTATTTCCTCCAATGAGAAACAGCAAATACAGCACGACGGTTAAGGACTCGGGCTCCGGAGTCAGATGGCTGCACTCATGTCCAGCTCTGCCATCTGGATATGAGACCCTGGGGAAGTTGTGGAGATAACACTGATAACCATTTCATAAACATGTGAGGATTCAGCGATTGACATAATGCATGCAGTGTTGAGAATACCCAGAGCATAGTAAATACCCAAAATATTTATTATTGTTAATAATAGTAAATATAACCAACATTTAAAATATCTGCCAATAATAGTAAATATAACCAACATTTAAAATATCTGCCCACAGAAGTTTCCCACCAAAGAATTTAAAATAAGATTTTAACTTAGTTATGCCCAAGCCTGTGTGATTGCCTGAGTTACTATTGCTGTGTTTATATGCTGCCTGGCCATGAATTTGGCATCTGTTCATGGAACCAAAGCTTTCGGATAAAGCTGTAGAATATGTTGGAACTGATGCTGCATCAATGTAAAAATTCTCCACGGCCTTAAAAGCATCAACATTACTTATATGCAAAGACTTCAATGAGCTGAATAATATGCCACAAATTCATTAAGTTGCTACCGTTATTGAATGTAGCCCAAAAGTTTTAAAATTGTACACAGAAGGCACCGTACTATGTCATCAAATTAACAGCAGCAGAGTCCTCAGAACCAAGAAGTTGTGCCCTGGAGTGAGGAAACCACAGACACATTTAAAATCAAATGGCTTGGCCCCTGAAACCCCGGATTTCTGAAAACACTTTACTAATGGAAAGGAAACTAAAAAACTTACTTTTGTGAAGGGCCCTTCTGGTGCCTACAAATACCAACGTGATCTTCCATTTTAGTGAGGAGTTTTTATTCCTTGGACAAAAGGTGAACAATCTGAATGGGGAGGGGGACAGAATTACTGAGCCAGGGGCACACGGAATGAAACAAGACCTGGGGTCCTGCCCTAATCACTTTCTGCATGCCTTTGGACCAGGCACTCGGTCTCTTCAGGTCTTGGTTTGCTCAACTGTCAAGTGAAGGAGCCAGACTGACCTGTAGGACCTCTTCCACCGCTAAAACGTTATGGCCAATTCAAAGCATTAGTTTGTTCTTGGCAATATGTATTTCAGGGAAGTCGTGTCATTTGACATCACTGATTGACATCCTACTTCAGAGAGTGGTGAAAACAAGGCAGAGTTGAACTATTCACTCCCAGTGTGGGCTCTTTAAAAAGACTGGGTTAACCTTGTGAATATACTTAAAATTGTGTTGTCAATTATAGGTCAATAAAACTGGAGGGGGGGCGCTTAAAACAGTGGAATTGTATATTTTCAAATGTTAAGTTTTATGGTATGTGAATTACATCTGAAGAAGAAGAAAAAAAAAAGACTGCTCATCTTCCACAAGCATCTTAGGTGGCCCAAAGAAGCTTAAATAGTGATGTGAACCAGAGTATGAACGTTCATACCATAACCAAGAAAACCAGGGCAGCAACTTAGCTAGACCAACAGTGAAAATCACCCTTTACCACAACCGGCTACAAAATTTGCATGGCCCAGGACAAAATGAAAATACAAGGCCCTTGGTCAAAAATTGTGAATAATTTCCACATAGTGACAGCACAGCGTTAAACAAGCTCATGCCCCTTCTGGTCATGGGACCCTTTGTGACCACACGGGTCACAGGCCTATGAGCCAACTGTATTTACTGAATTGTTAAGATTTTCTAGGCCCAGGGCAGAACACTTCACAGGCAGTTCTTTCCGTTTTCACCACAACTTTGCAAAAGTAAAATTATTATCCCTATTTTATGAGAGAGGAAATAAAGGCTTCAAGAGGTTAAAGAACTTCACACTGAGGCCTAATTCCAAAGTCATGTCTTCACCAGTTGGTCTTCAAACTTACTAGTAAAAATTTTTGAGTGAATACGCCAATGTATGTGGAAACACAGAAAGATAAATTATATACATATACTATTGTAGTATTTTCTTCGCATACCTCAATCAATCGTCTTTCACAATCCCTAGAGTACTCAGGGGTTAAGGCTGTCCTTGACCCAGACAAAATTAGAGTTAACAGTACTCAAGATGTTAATTTTCCTAGGAAGTGTGACATTTTCATAAGATATTCTTAAAGGGTAACACTCAAAAAGGTGAGTTGCTCATAATGTAATTTTAGGCCCTGTGAAAATCAAGGGGCATTTACTTTTTTAATCCTGGAGGCTGACTTGCCTTGGAGAAAGCTCATTTTGTTCACTGATAAAAAACAAGCAGGCAGGGCCTGACCAAGAGTTTTGGTATATTCTAGGTTATCTGCACAGTTATACAGAAAAGGCTAATTAAGAGAACACAGAAAAGAAAACATTCATTTGACAAGTGTTTACTGAGTGCCTAAGACAGGCCAGAAACCTTGCTGGTTGCTAGGGATAGAGTGAGCCAGATGGACAGGGTCCTGCCATCAAAGAGCTAAGTGTGTTCTAAAGGAACAGAGGGGGCCTCATGCCAACAGAAATAGCCTTGGAAAGAGATGCGGTTTTTCATCTCCTCCTTGAACATAAACCTTTAGAAAGCAAGGACTGTGCTTACAGGAGTATTTTATGAAAAAGTAGCTCAATACATTAGAACTTGATGAAAACCACACATTTTCCTTAAAAGTGTGAGAATCAACTTTTCATAACACTCTTCTTTCTCTAAACTATAGTTTTTAGACCTCTTGACATACTGGGATGCAATGAAGTACACTACAGAATTTATTTTTTAATTCTGCTTTTATCTCTCTGTACATAATAAATAATAATCTGCGGTTGAGTCATGAAGGTGCTAAAGACTGACCGCCCAAATACAGATAAAGGAGGTTTTTATACATCTTCCTCCAGATGGCGACATAGGACCATGTCTTTAAAACAGGGATCTAGCTTGTGTCCTAACTCTGTGCTATTTAAATAAATGGAACATTCAGAGTTTATTTCTTTACCAAATCTACATGGAAAAAAAAAAGTGTAAATAAATGACATCTACAGGACTACATTTCTCTAGTATCCTGTTGGTTTAAAGGGTGAATTATTTGGAAAGCTCGTGTGCTTTGTAAAAGTAGCACCAAGGGAAGGAAAAAAAAGGTTGGGAGTAGAAAGAAGAAAATCAGAGTTGCAGATTATGCATTGAGATGGGTATGTCAACAACTCTTCAGATTCCTTTCTTTGGTTGCTATGGTAACCCCAGGTTCATTTACTCAGTCTTTGTTTTAATAGGGCTCTGAAATCAGTAGAATGTTGGGGATGCATTCAGACTGCCTGGGTCAGATCTTATCGCCACCATTTACTAAACATGTGACTCTCAACAAGGGAGTTAACATCTATCCCTGTGTCTCAGTTTCTTTACTTGTAAAATGAGGATGATGATAAACTGAGAATAAGCATGTAAAACACTTAGCACAGTATCTGGCACGTATCGTGTATTCAATAAATCAGCACTCACCACCAAACCACCATCATGGCAACAACTACATGAGCTAAAGATTCATCGAAACATTTGTTTCACCTTTTTTTAGGAAGAAGCATGGTACTTGGTATTGGCCAACCCCAGACAAGGAAGAATACTTTGGGGCTAAGCAGTATAATTTGAATATCTGGCTTATTGCTTAAAATGTCAAATTGTTGGGGCACCTGGGTGGCTTAGTCGGCTAAGCGTCTGGCTCTTGATTTCAGCTCAGGTCATGATCTCATGATTCATGAGATTGGGCCCCACTTCTGGCTCTGCACTGATAGCATGAAGGCTGCTTGGGATTCTCTCTCTCTCCCTCTTTATCTGTACCCCCACCCCAAGTGCACACACACTCTCACTCTCTCTCTCAAAATAAACGAAAAAACATTTTGAAAAACTCAGATTGCTCAGTTTTTCATTCTGTTGCAATCAAATAATTTGATCAATGAATCACTTCATTTTGTTTAACTGTCATTTAGAATCTTTTTAGTTTTTGCCTTAACAAATTATCATTCCAAATTACACAGCCTTTATGAACAAGTTTAATCTTCTCATATTTGTAGGAGATGCTTGGTTTTCATTTATTACTATCCTCCTTTTGTCTTTCCTTCTCGATACTGCTAACTTTCTCAGGGTTTAAGCAGTTCTTTCAACATTCATTCTTTCCACTGTCATTAATTTTTTTAATCGTCAAAATAACTTTCCATATCAACATGCCTGCTCCCAGCTGGTCAAGATTCAGTTAGTCTGTTGATCTGGTTGATCTGTTTTGTTTTTCCTTTTAAACAGTTCAATTTATCTACAATATCCCAAGTTTCTTGCTAGCTTCCCTCAGCTAATTAGTTGTTTATCTTCTACACAGCATTGTTTTTTGAGTGTGCTTGTGAAAATGCTTTGCTTTTGATAGAATCATTTCTCATTTTTTTTTCTACTTACTATCAGTGAGACTGAAGCCCTTTCATAGCATGACAGTTGGCACTGTGTCATCCATCCATATTCATGTCTCCCTGCTTCAGCCTGATGGCAGAAATTGCAGAGAAATATGGAACCACAGGCAGAGATCCTCCTAAGAACCTTGGACAAGGAGAGACAAAAGAACCCATCTATATAGTAAAGCTTGTCTCCCATTAACTGGATAAACTGACACTTTCTAAAATTATGCTGCAGTTTACACATTTTACTTTGTAATCAACATTACTTGGCTGCATGCTAAGATTTTTGACAAATGGTTTTTAAAGTCAGAGAAACTTGACTTGTGTGATCTCTGGTACTATTTCCTACTTGCTTCCTACTTGCAACTTTATTAGAGAGGGGAAAGAAAATAAGCCCATCCTTTCAAACAAAATATTAGAGAAAAACATGGTATGGCAGTCTGTTACTTTGGTGCCCCCAGTGAAATATTTCCTGGTATTTGCACCCTTGTGTATTCAAGCCCTTGACTCTGGCCTTGGCCATGTGACTGGCTTTGGCCGATGGGACATTAACAAGTGTGACACAACCAGAGGCTTAATAAGTACTTGCACATGGGGTCTTGTCCTCTTGGAATGCTTCATTAAGAGCCCTTGAAAGGCCAAATGGAGGGAAACCATGGGAGCCATTTGGACTTTCCAGCTCCAACCAAGCTGTCAATGGAGTAAAAGAGCATGAGTGACCTCAGCCAGACAACATGGAGCAGAAGTTCCTCCCAATGGAGTAGAGGTCAACCCACAGAATTGTGACAAGTAACAAGCTGTTGTTGAGCTGCTATGTTTGGGGATGGCTTGTTACACAGCAATAGATAGCTTGGACACATGGTAACAAAGTACCTTCTTAATTACACATGGCATTTACCCTAGGTTTCCTCTAAGGGCAGCATCACTGTGTACACATTTCATTTTAATAAAGATTCAGGTCTAAATTTATATCCAGCTGAAATGTCAGAATGATGCCTGACACCCTGCATTGTGCTTTGGCCTTTGAGCTATTTAAAAACATGTCACCCAGTGCAGCCCTGTCCTCAATGACATCTCCACCAGGAAGCCTGGCTGGCTGGTGCTCTAGGCATTGCAAATCCTATTTCGGAAAATGCTGACAGATTATTCCACAGAACATTGTCATAATACCATGTCACTGAACATTGAGTTGCCTTCATGGTAGCAGGTTTCTGCAGGGTTTGGGCTTATCTTTTTAGATTCCTATGACTCCAAAGTTTCCTTTTTTCTTAAAATGTAAATTTATGAAAGGTAATTATGAAACTGTAGAAAACTAAAAAAAAGAAAAAAAAGTTTACCTACAAAAAGAGTATGGACATTAACAGTGGACTAGTTTAATAAACTCCAGTATGCCCACACAATGGAGTGCTATGTACCTATACAAAAATGAGTAAGTTCTATAATATTGATATCGAAAGTGCTCCCTGATACAATATTAAATTTAAAAAAAAGCAATTTCAGAACAGCGAGTATGGTATGTTACTCTTTGGGTTAAAAGGGAAAAATCTATATTTGTATTTGCGTGTATGTGTAATGGATTTAAAAATCTAAGAACAGGAGTAGGAAACTGACCCTGGGGTTGGAAGGAATAAGCACAAGAAGGAAACTTCACTGTATACCTTTTTATACTTTCTGGTTTTTAAACCATATTAATGTGCCACCTATTCAAAATATAAAGTAAGTTGTTTAAGTTTGGGAAGACATGAACTAAAATGTTAACAGTGATTGCCTCTGGGTGATAAGACTTCACATATGTTTTTCTTTTTGTTTATTTGTATATCTTATTTTTTCTGCAAAAAGAAAAACCATCCATGTAATTTAGAAAGCATTATCTAAAAGTTACCAAATAAAACCAAAATCCACTGATAGTCTCACCACTCAATCCTGATACAACTATTTTTTTTAATTTTTTTAAAGACTTTATTTTTAAGTAATCTCTATACCCAACATGGGGCTTGAAGTCACAACCCCGAGATCAAGAATCACATGCTCTTCCAACTGAGCCAGCCAGATGCCCCGTAACTATTATTTTTCTATGCATAAATTTTGTAATCACAAAGTATATGTATCCCTTAACTGAATATACCAAGGTTTACTTAACCATTTCCCTGGAGGTGAACACTCTGACATTTTTTAAAAGAGATGATTGTCTTTTTTTTTTAAAGTTTATTTATTTATTTTGAGAGAGAGAGATTGCAAGCAGTGGAGGGGCGGAGAGAGAGGGAAAGAGAGTAGATCCCAAGCAGGCTCTGTGTTATCAGTACAGAGCCCAAAGTGGGGCTCAAACCCACAAACGGAGAGATCATGACCTGACCAGAAATCAAGAGCCACTTAACCAACACTTCAAGATTTTTTTATTGTATCCTTTCGTAAATGATGATGCAATACACCTGTTTATATAAAAAGTCTTCTATCTGTGCGTTAGATCCTCAAAAATGAAATTCTGCTTCAAACAGTATAAACATTTTCAGACGTGTGATATGTACTATCTAAATGTTTTCCAAAGGGATTGCTGCCCATAGAAATTTATGAGAACTCCAGGTTCATTAAGGTATCACTAGCATTGATTAACATTTTAAGAATCTTTGCTAATAGGCTAAATTTGAATCTCTTTATAACTTGTCTTTCTATTTCTTTTGCAACTAATGAAGATGAACATTTTTCTACTTATGTGTTGACAAGTTCAATTCCTCCGTAAAATTTCATTTTTAAGTCTTTTGCCCATATGGAGATTTTAGAGAATTTTCTTTATTTACAGGTTTTTAAGTATATTTTAGTCATTAGCAAGTGTGAACCACCTTATGTGTCCTTTTCATTGGAAATAGTTTTCCTCTGTCATCTGCATTTTGTTTTATTTTATTGCATTTAGAGTATTAGGTTTTTATTCATATCTTTTTTTTTAATTTTTAAAATTTTATTTATTTGAGAGAGAGAGTGAGCACAGGTGAGCAGGGAAGGGGGAGAGGGAGAGAGAGAGAGAGCCTGAAGCAGGCTCCATGCTCAGTGCACAGCCTGACACAAGGCTCAATCTCATGACCCTGGGATCATGACCTGAACCAAAATCAAGAGTCGGGTCCTCAACCAACTGAGCCACCCAGGTGCCCCTATTCATATTTATTTTATATGCCTTGACATTGCTCATCTTCCATCAGAGGTCTAATAAAAATTCACTTCTATTTTCTTCTAATTTGATATATTTTTATTTAAAAACCTTTTTCTTTATTTAGAACTAATTGCTGTGTGCAATGTTGGAAGATTTGAATAGATAATTTTAAGGCTACTCACATTCCTTACAAACCTTTATTGAATAATCTTTCCTTTTCCCATTGATCATGTGGCCTTCTTTATAATATTTTTGGTTCTATAATATTTTGGTTCTATTATGCATAATAGTGTCCATTTCTATAATAGATACTATGTCCACTGATTTACATCAGTATCACACTCTCTATGAAAGTTTGAGAATATCTTTTCACAAATGGCAGTGCTCCATTATTATTGATTATGATTATATGGTTATATTATGATTATTATGGTCATTTCTTTGATGCCACCTCTTAATTGGAGGTTTATTCATCGGCTTCCTCAGGTAAATAATTTTATCTTTCAAAAATATTCCATGGTTTTTGTTGGAAATTTGTCAAATTTATGAACTAGTTTGAATATAAATTGGTGTTTCGTTTTTTGTTTTTTGTTGTTAATATTTTTGCTTCCAAAAGGAACATGCTTCTCATTTCCATTTAGTCAGCACTTCCTGCAGCTTGCCACCATTTTTGTTTGTTAATTTCATTGGTTGGTTAGGTTTCTTCTTGTAGGTCACCTGTATTTCACATTAAAAGCACTCCTTAGTACTTGATGTGCTTTGTTTTGTGAATGGGGTCTCTTTTTGTTATATCTTTCTAGCTGATTATACCTCAGCTAGAGGCATGGTAGTGACTATCTATCTATCTATCTATCTATCTATCTATCTATCACATCTGGTTCTTTTGGTGGCTTTATTATCCTGGAAAACAATTTCCAGTTGAGGTTTTCTGGGGATACAGGTTGTTTTAACACTTAAATTGGCCTGAAACTGTTAAGTCGGGGGGGAATCATTAATGGTGTCACAATGGCCAATTAATGGGGTGACCTAAATGTTCACTTCCCATCAGTTTTACTGTTTTGTGGACACAGCCTATTTTAGGGATGTTACCATGGGACCTTGTAAAAATAGAAATGTGAAGGTATGCTGATGAATTACAAATACAAGAACAGTCCTTGATTTAGATGTGAGCAGTGCACCCAGCTAACTCACTCTGTTTTGACAATCGCAGGTGAGGAAAGGTGAGAATCCTAAAATAGAAAGGAAATTGAAGAAATCGGCAGAATGCCTGAATCAGTGGCTGGTTTTAATTACCTGCCCACATGTCTGAGTACTTTCCATATTTAATTGGTTCTATCATACTACCTTTGTACAGATAAAGATTCCTAACAGAACTGGAAAGACGTGGAGATTTATCCCTTGGTGCTGCTACAGAGATTACCCATATTACTTTCCTTTCCTCCTGGCCAAGAAATGAGGTCATTCTGTGTCCTCCTCATTGCAAACCTCCTGTAGATACACATAGAAGTGGGCGCTGGTTCATTTTGACCAACGTGGCCAACAGTGTTCTGGTGCAAAAAGCCACCTTGCCCAAGCTCCTGACTATAAGGATGGGAGCAGGGCATTCTACCCCAGTGAAGAAGACCCACAGGGACGACAGGGAATACAAACACTGAGAGAGCAGTTAGGAGGGGGGATGGGACGGAGGGAAATGGAAAGCCTGATATGAACTAACAGATGTCTTAAGGGTAAATTAAGAATTGTTTATGTTCTCTGTGTTCTGTGTATGCTCCAGCATCTAACATCCAATTTTCCTTCAGATAATTGTTGCAACTTCCTTCCTGTTAAAGACCTGGTTGATGAGTTACCTAACAATGTGTATCTCCAAGGCCCAGAAAAAGGTGAAGAGAAAGGATTTAACATGTAACCAGCTGCATTTGTTTATAACTCCGTTTCGCAGTCAAGATCAGTGAGCAGAAAGTCAAGATGGAGCAGCAGTGTAGCAGAGGATAAATGTTCAAGTGAGACACATGCGTTAGAGGGAGTATTTTCACTGAGCAGTGCCAGTAACATGGTAGGCGTTTCAAAGCAATACAGCTGGCAAAGAGCTAAGAGAAATGACTTGTGCCCTGAGAAGCAGCAGGAAGATGATAGAAAAAGGTCATTTAAAAAAAAATAATGTTTACTTTTTAAAAAAATTTTTTTAAATGTTTATTCATTTTTGAGACAGAGAGAGACAGAGCATGAATGGGGGAAGGTCAGAGAGAGAGGAAGACACAGAATCTGAAACAGGCTGTCAGCACAGAGCCCGACGCGGGGCTCGAACTCACAGACCGTGAGATCATGACCTGAGCTGAAGTCAGACGTCCAACCGACTGAGCCACTCAGGCGCCCCTAATGTTCACTTATTTTTGAAAGAGAGAGACAGGCAGGGTGTGAGAGGGGGAGGGGCAGAGAGAGAGGGGGAGACACAGAATCCAAAGTGGGCTCCAGGCTCTGAGCTGTCAGCACAGAGCCTGATGCAGGGCTTGAACTCATGAACTGTGAGATCATGACCTGAGCCAAAGTCAGATGCTTAACCAACTGAACCACCCAGGCGTCCGGAAAAAGGTCATTTTTTTACAATAGTAAATTAAGAGTAAAGCAAGCAATCTCTTTAATAAGATCTGTAATAAAGAACCCCTATCCTGAAAATCGGTGTCAGGATGGACAGAGGCACACCTCATCTTGGAGAAGCCCCCTCAGGCTGCCACAGCTTAGTGTTTGGAAGGTCAGAAGACACAAATATTTAATTGCTTTTCTTCTTTATTTGTATGTTCTCCTCCAGTGACTCTCCCTTTTTCCTCCTAGATAGGTGCTCTCTTTGTGGATTATTCTGGTATAAAATTAGGATGCACTATCATTCCTGGTTACAGGGGCAGGGGGAGAGATGAGTTCAATGATATCCTGTTCTGGCAAAGCTGTTCTTCCTCCAAGCCAGAAGCGAAATCTGACCACACACATGTGGGGATGCACAGTCCCACCTCGTTCACAACTGCACCCCAGACCCTGACACAGTGTATGGCACCATGGGTCACAGTAAATTGTTGAATAAAGGCAACGCCTATCTATATTTCCAACCTTTCATCTGTTCTCCTGCAGCTCCACAGGACCTCTGATCCTTCAGAATGTTGTTTTAGAACTTGGGGTCCACTACAGAGGCAGGGAGTATTTTCTTCTATCTTCCTTTCCTTAGATACCACTGTCTCAGCTGTGATCTCCATCAACACTAAGAACTTATGTATTTATTTATTTTTCCTGGGAAAATGGATCCAGGATTGGAGAGTCACTAATTTCCTCAATTTGGAAACCAAGGCTGTGCCCTGTGGAACTGCCTCCATTCCTGGTAGAGACGGCCCAAGTTAGAGTTTCCACAAGGGCCTCAACTCACCCATGCCTGGAGACACCTCCATCTGTCAGGGAGCTGTTAGGAATTGGGAGTGGGGTGCAGAGATGTATTGTTTTCAATTTTAGACTTCCATTTATTTGGACTTTGACTCAAGGGGAGGGTTATCTGATTTCGAATTTTAATTCCTTTGGACTTTACCGTCTTTGGACTTTACCATATCCCTAGGTCTATTCTTTAAACTTTCATTTCTCCCTGACAATTTGTAACAGACGAAGAATTTATATTCACATCTGGGGCCTCTTCATAATGTTTGCATTTTATGTATGGCATATCTTACTGTCAGCATTTGCCCTCATCAAAGAACCTCTGGTGATAGACAATGTGACTGACTTAAATGCGGGCTGGAAATAGGACAGATGTGAATTTCCAGCTCTGTGTAGAGTAACCTTGGGGCTTCGTGTGCAGTTCTGATCCATCTCAGAGCCTTCTGAAGACAACACCTAAACTACCCAGCAGGTTTAGGGGGACCTGAATCTTATACAATTTGTAGGGAGGGAGCAGTTTAAGGAAAAAGGAACATAAAATGATGACTACAAAATTAGATATAGGGCCATGGAAGGGAGCTGAATAGTGAGGGTCCTGTAGCATCAGTGCCCTTAGTTTTGCTAAATCCACCCCCCTGCCCACCTGTGGTCTCGAGGACACCCAAAGAAACTGGCTTAGTCCACAAGGACAGGAGCAGGAGCCTCCCGGAAGACTTGCTGACCTCTCCCAGATAGCTGCACCCCCTGGTGGATCACAGACTCAACAGCTGTGGAAAACCCATATAAAGCGATGCTGTTATTCATAACTGACTCCTTTCACCAATAATTGTGGCCTCCATTGTAACCTCACTACCAAGTTATAAGGAAAATGAGTCTTAGATAGAATTCTTCCACTCATGGAAATGTTGATTACCAAGCAGGCATGACACAGTCCTACAACCTGTTCTGGGATCTATGAAGTCCCATCTCTGTTCTCTGCATGGAAGGTTAACCAGATGCAAATATGACAATATTATGGTGACAAGATATAGTCGATTCAGGCACAATAATTGTCCACCAAGGATTTCAAGAGTGGTTTTTTTTTTTCTCCCTAAGAACAAGGACATTCTCCTACACAAGAACAGTACTAATATCAAAATCAGGAAATTTAACATTTACACCTGCCTATTAGCTAATCCATAGTCTATATTCAAATTATGTCATCGTGTCACTAATTTTTTTTTTTTTAAGTTCATTAATTTATCTTGTGATAGAGCACAAGCAGGTGAGGGGCAGAGAGGAGAGACAGAATCCTAAGTAGGCTCCATGCCATCAGCACAGAGCCCAATTCGGGCCTAAAACCCACAAATCACAAGATGTTTAACTGACTGAGCCACCCAGGTGCCCCCTGGTAATGTTTTTTATACCTATTTTTTTTGTCTTGGTCCAGGACCCATTCCAGGATTGCATGTGGTCATGAAATCTCTCTGCCTGGAACAGTTTCTCAGTTATTGTTTTGCCTTTGTCAACCTTGACATTTCTGAAGAGTAAAGACCAGTTCATTTGTAGAATATTCCTCATTTTGGCTTTGTCTGATATCTCCTTGTGATTAAATTAAGATTATATATTTTTGGTGCTACAGAAATGATGCTATGCATCATATCAGGAAGCACATGATATTGGTTTTCCCCAATATTGGGTGATATTAGTTTTGATGGCTTGGTTACAATGGGGCACTCCAAGATTCTTCACTATGAAGTCACCACTTTCCTCTCACGGGATGAATAAACAATGTCCAGGAAAGACCTTTGAGACTATGTAAAAATACAGTTTGTCATGAAACTCACCCACTATTTTGGGTAACAGTGATGAGTTTCTAATTCAATCATTTATCTTTATTGTTTAATTTCCATTAAATGGAGAACTTTATTTATTTGTTTCAGTATGAACTCATGAAATTTTTATTTGGGTTGTACAATGAGTTATGATCCACTATCACTAAAATTTTAAAACCTGTTTAGGTAATAGTGGAATTGCCTGTAATTTCCAACCCACATCTTGTATGCCTCTCATTTGATTGATGACATCCATTTGTCTAATTAACAGAGCCTCTGTTGCTAATCAGAGATTAAGAGAGCTGAAGCATTTTTAGTAGCAAAATGACCCATGGAGTGTATTCCTGAATTAGGAAAATTGAATACTCACAGAGTGTAGATTAAAGAACATATTTACATCACAGTGCCTATTCTGAAGAACTTAAATTACACAGTACATCAGTCATTAAAACTGAGAGGTCAACAGAATGAAAAGTTGGGCAATATTAAGAGGAAATGTACCCTCCCTCTGCCCCGCCTCTTCTTGGAGCTAAATTAGTATGGTTTTTGATCTCTGTCTGAATTCAAGCTCAGCTCAGCCCCTCCCTACCCATTTTGTTCTTAGAAACCCAGTCTGCTTGTGTGGAGCTTGGAGGTGGTTAAGTGTTTGACTTTGGCTCAGGTCATGATATCACTGCTTGTGAGTTTGAGCCCTGCATAGGGCTCTGTGCTGACAGCTCGGAGCCTAGAGCCTGCTTCAGATTCTGTGTCTCCTTCTATCTCTGCCTCTCCCCAGCTCATACTCTGTCTCTCAAAAATAAATAAACATTTTAAAACAAAACAAAACACAACAATGCCTTGCCCTCACAGGATGAGGCCTGAGAAAGTCCAGCACTTTCTGTAACCGGTAGGCACATCTGTCTAATGCTCAGATTCCGTTACAAAGCCCATGTGCCCTAACATAAAGCCACTTATTCTAACCTACCCTTGACCCTGTAACATACCTGATATTTTGGCCTTTCTCCACATACCTCTTATTTTCCCATTGGTTTGGAACATGGTTGGGAGGAGGCTAAATTTACTGGACCCATCAGAGACTTAACCTTCCAAGACCCACCCCTTTCATTTCTGCAGCAAGGCAGTCAAGCAGCCTCTCTCTGTGTTGATGACTCTCTCAGCTTTCCAATACACTGAAGTAACTTCTAGGTTAAGAGAAAAAGCCCAAAGCCTGCTTTGATCCTCCTCACTAGAATGGCAGTGCTCTCCAGGGTCTATGTATGTACCTCACTGCTCAGCCTCACCTCCTCCCAGTTGATATTCCCTACAGCAACTAGAATTAAGCTGTGTTACAAAACCAAACCACTTCTCTGTTCAAAATCCTTCATGATCCCCTCTCTTCTTCAGCATATAAGTCCAAGTTCTTACCATGGCCTATTGAAATAAAAACATGGTTTGGATTGCAAAGTGGGTGGATTGTACTAATTTTATCTTGCCTGTGGCCTAGCCTCTCTTACCTGTCTACCTCCTCCTCCTTCCCTTCCCCTTGCTCACTTCTTTCCAGCCACTCTGGCCTTACTTTGTTGCTCAAACACATCAGGAGCATTTCATCCCCAAAACCTCTGCCCTGGATGTTCCCTCTTCCTGGAACAATTCCCTACTTATCTTCATTGCTCATTTCCTTAACTTCTTTGAAATTTACTCAAACGTCTTCTTCGGAGGGACCCCATTTCCAGGACCCCCTAAGTGGCAACCCCCTCTCAAATACATACAACTCTCGAATGTTTCTTCAGCATATATCAGGACTTTTAAAAAAATTTTTGTTCTTAATGTTTATTTATTTTTGAGAGAGAGAGAGACAGAGAGCACAAGCAGGGGAGGGGCAGAGAAAGAGGGAGACACAGAATCCAAAGCAGGCTCCAGGCTCTGAGCTGTCAGCACAGAGCCCGATGTGGGACTCAAACCCACGAACTGTGAGATCATGACCTGGGCTGAAGTTGGATGCTTAACCAACTGAGCCACCAGGTGCCTCTGTATCAGGATTTAATATAACTATATATTCTATTTAATATTGTGTTAATTGTCTATGCCTCCCCACTAGAACGTAAGATCTTCCAGAATAGAGCATATACCCAAAGAGAGAAGTAGAACTCTGGAATATAGAGAGGTAATCTAGAATGCCACTGGTATGTACTTAATGTACCACCCCAGCCCTCATTTATATGTTTATGCCCTACCCTTCAGTATGGCTATATTTGGAGATGAGCCCTCTAAGCAAGTAATTAAGGGTAGGATGGATCCAATGGGATTAGTGTCCTTACAGGAAGAGACACCAGAAAGCTCCCCACACCTCTCTGTATGCACAAAAAAAGTCATGTGAGCACACAGCAAGATGGTGGCTGTCTACACGCCAGGAAGCGAATTCTCACTGAGAGCATCTTGATCTGAGACTTCTAGCCTCCAGTGCTGTGAGAAAACTAACTGCTATTGTTTAAGCCACTGAGTCTGTGGTATTTTGTTATAGCAGCCTGAGTAGACTAATACAGCCACTTAGAGAGATTTTGTTTTTCAAAGACACATATTATGATGGTAGAAATAAATCCAATACATGAGTAGTTACAACAAAGAGTTTAAACTCTCCAATTAAAACAAACAAACAAAAAAACAGAGTTTACCAGGGGTGCCTGGCTGGCTCAGTAGGGCATGTGACTTCTGATCTTGGGGTCATGAGTTCAAGCCCCATGTGGGGTGTAGAGATTAATTTTTAAAATAACACGGAGTTCACCGGTTTAAAATTTTAAGAATCCAGGTATATGGTATATATAAGAGATACACCTAAAACATAAAATAATAGACCAGGGGAAAACAATAATTAAAAAATATGCAGTAGGCAAATGTTAGCAAAATGAAATTTATATACTAGCCAGATGAACAAAACTAATATCAGACAAAATACAGTTTAAGGCAAAATCATTACTAGACAGAAGGTAAATAGATATTATTTAAAAACTTCAACTCATCAAGAATATATAAAAATTCTAAACTTATATAGACCTAATGTTAAAGTTTGAAACAACATAAAGCACAATGGGTAAAATACTTTCTGACCCATTTATAAAGCTATCAGACCGTCATACCACAAACATATAAAGACAGGAAAATTATGCCAGTCTCACTCCCATGTGACTGCAAAAATCCTAAATCAAATTTAGTACACCATATGTAGTAATGTAAAAGCAAACAAAATCATACATCATGACTAATTTGAGTTCATCTTAGGAACACAAATTTTGTTCAATAATATTATTGGAGATGCAATTCATTTTCCCACAATTTATTTATTTATTTTAATGTTTATTTATTTTTAAGCAAGAGAGAGACAGAGACAGAGTATGAGTGGGGGAGGGGCAGAGAGAGAGGGAGACAGAATCTGAAGCAGGCTCCAGGCTCTGAGCCGTCAGCACAGAGCCTGACACGGGGCTTGAACTTGGAAAGGGAGAGATATGACCTGACCAATGTCAGACACTTAATCGACTGAGCCACCCAGGTGTCCCTCATTTTCCCACAATTTAAAGGAGAAAGCAACATATACTTATCTCAACAGACCCAAACAGTTTTGCCCCAAACTCCTTCAGGGCTTGGGGCAAGAGTGCAAATGAAGGCCCAAAAATCATTGAAATGATTTTTTAAAGTTATAAATCAGTCTAAGATATTGATAGATAAAATATACTTTATCCTACTCCCTTGATAAATATACCTCCACAAGGACAACATTTTTTAAATATGCACAAAGCCTTAGGATTCTATACCATCAAAAGCATGCCACAATATCCAAGATAACTCAATGTTAGTGTTATTCTACATATCTGGATAGTGTTTTAATGGACTGGCTATGTTGAGATGAGTAATAACATTGAAACATATGTAATTGATAAGGTATATATTTTTTTCCATAAAATATATTTTTCTCATCTTTTTTTTTAGAAAAATTACTAATTTTGGGGCACCTGGGTGGCTCAGTTGGTTAAGCATCTGACTTCGGCTCAGGTCATGATCTCATGGTTCATGGGTTCAAGCCCTGTGTCGGGCTCTGTCTGTGCTGACAGTTCAGAGCTTAGAGCCTACTTCAGATTCTGTGTACGTGTCTCTCTCTGCTCTCTCTGCTCCTCCCCTGCTTGTACTTTGTCTCTAAAAAATAAATACACGTTAAAAAAAAAAGAAAAATTACTAATTTTGATGTTACCATCAAGCTTTTCATATAATTTATTGATAGTAATGATCTAAGTAGTTGAATGTAAAATATAAATGTATTGAAAGCATACAAAATTTGAATATATTTTACCAAAAATGCGAATTAAGATAAATGCAAAAATTAAAACATAAAATTATTCTTATTACATTTTCTAAGAGAGCTATTTTATTTATACCTGGGACCAAAGTATAATTAATGTATTTTTTAAATGTTTACTTATTTTTGAGAAAGGGAGACAGACAGAGCATGAGTGGGGGAGAAGCAGAGAGAGAGGGAGACACAGAATCCGAAGCAGGCTTCAGGATCTGAGCTGTCAGCACAGAGCCTGACGCGCGGCTTGAACCCACTAACTGTAAGATCAAGACCTGAGCAGAAGTCAGACGCTTAATCGACTGAGCCACCCAGGTGCCCTAAAGCATTCATTTAAAAAAAAATTTTTTTTTTTTAATGTTTTATTTATTTCCTGAGAGAGAGAGAGCAGGGGAGGGGCAGAGAGACAGGGAGACACAGAATCCAAAGCAGGCTCCAGGCTCTGAGTTGTCAGCGCAGAGCCCAATGCAGGACTTGAACCCGTGAATTGTGAGATCATGACCTGAGCACAAGTCGAACGCTTAACCAACCGAGCTACCCCGGCGCCCCATATATATTTGTGAATAGAAGTTGCAAATAAGCTGAGCAAGCCACAGGTTGTCCTCCCTAGTTTTCATCATCCTGTGGATTATCTATCTGTGGGCTAGATGCTATTAATTAAATACAAAATGAAGGACTAACCAGTCTGAGGTTCCACATCTGTGCTGACCTAGCAGAGGCACACGTTTGATTGTTCAGATTCTCCCTTCCTTCACTTTCATGAAAAACGAATACCAGTGGTACATGGAATACATGAATGCTTGTTGACTCACAACTAGGTAGGTAAAACAATGCAAGTACTGAGTTGGAATTTTTCAAATGAGACATTGTCATGGATTGCTAAAAACATTCTAACTGTGTGGGATCTACAGGAACAAAAAAGGGCACTAGAAACAATTTCACTTCAAAATAGAAACCCTTCTGGGAAGGAAGAAAAAAGTGCTTACGTTTTTTTAAATTAATTAATTAATTAATTAAAGTTTATTTATTTTGAGAGCGAGAGAGAACACGAGCAGGGGAAGGGCAGAAAGAGAGAGAGACAGAGGATCCGAAGCAGGCTCTGCACCCAAGGCACGGCTCAAACTCACAAATCATGAGATTACCACCTGAGCTCATATGCTTAACCGACCGAGCCACCAAGGTGCCCCCAAAGTGCTTACATTTTAAATGGCTGCTTATTCTCCCACTGCCTCTCAAATTGTACATGATTGTGCAAAGCTCAATTGTGAGAGAAAAATTCTATACTAGTGAGTGAAGTTATCAACAGGTGTGTCACTCAGGGGACTTTTTTATCAGATTCTTTTGCAGTTGTGACCATCACAGTCTTCAGAATTGAAAGCTTTGTCCAAACCCCACCAGGCACGTGCCTACCACCTCTCTCATTCCTCCTTAGCTCCAAATCTGAACATGGATATTCAAACCTGATTAAATACTATGTCAACAAAATAAAATGGTAAGAAAACAACAGTATTAAACCCTTGGGATTAGAAAATGACAATAGAATGTGTGGTGCTGGTGGAAAAACATCTATAGTTAAGAAACTAGAAATAGGCCCCCAAATACAGAAAAGAGGATCATAGGGTGGATTTGTGAAATCAATAAGAACTGACTGAAATTTAAATTTATTATTAATACCCCTTCCTTCCTTCAACAAATGCTTACTGAGTGCTTGCTATATGTTAAGTTTAGGCACTGAACTAAACACATGGGGCCTTGGTTCACCTTGTGTTTCTGCAATGAGACAAAAGTTAGATAATGTTAACTGTACTTGGTGTTTAATAAATGTTAGAGGCTCGGGGTTGCCTGGGTGGCTCAGTTGGTTAAGCGTCTGGCTCTTGGTTTTGGCTCAGGTCATAATCTCACAGTTCATGAGTTTGATCCCCATCCCCTGCCTGGGATTCTCTCTCTCCTTCTCTCTCTCTGCCCCTCCTCTACTCTCTCTGTCTCTCAAAATAAATAAACTTTTTATTTAAAAAAAAATTTTTTTTTCAACGTTTATTTATTTTTGGGACAGAGAGAGACAGAGCATGAACGGGGGAGGGGCAGAGAGAGAGGGAGACACAGAATCGGAAACAGGCTCCAGGCTCCGAGCCATCAGCCCAGAGCCCGACGCGGGGCTCGAACTCACGGACCGCGAGATCGTGACCTGGCTGAAGTCGGACGCTTAATCGACTGCGCCACCCAGGCGCCCCTAAATAAACTTTTTAAAAAATTAAAAAAAAAATAAATATTAGATGTCAAAAAATCAAACATTACAGTTCTAACGTTGCAAAGAGGAGAAGTGAAGTCTGTTTACTCATAGTATTGTGATAACTGGCTAGAAATTGGGAAAAACAACTAAGTTAGAGGTACTCCTTATAAAAGACAGCAAAATAAACTTCAGAAGAATTTATGAAAGTGTAAGCACTAAAGAAAAAGCAGGAAATAACCAGGTAATTGGATCTATGAAAGATGAACGTCATCAGTGTTGAAGTAATAAAGTCACAAAGAAAAAAAAAAAAAAGGATGGATCTTAATATTTAAACATTTTTCAATTCCATACCAAAACCAAACAGCAGACTGGAGAAAATAGTTTGATTCTCTATGACTGATAAAGTTTACAAATCTAGAGAAAGTATTTCAATGTATAACAAAATCATGATGACTTCAATAAATAAATAGGCTACGGATGTTGTGGTAGATATTTGCCTTTTTTTTTTTTTTATGACAACTGTGATAGGCAGAATAATGACCCTTCAAAGATATCCATATCCTAATCCCAGAACCTAGGAATATGTTACATTACATGACAGAGGAATAAAGTTTGCTAAATAACTGACCTTAAAATAAGGAGATTGTCCTGGATTATATAGGCAGGCACAATATTATCACATGAGTCCTTAAAAGTAGAAGAGAGATGTAGACATTCAGAGTGCTGTGTTTGAGAAGGACTTGTATCCATTACTGCTGGTTTCGAAGACGAAAGAAGAGAGCCACAAGCCAAGGAATGCAGGCAGGGAAAGAGAAGGAAACAGATTCTCCCCTAGAGCCTTCAGAAAGGAATGCACCCCCCCACAAACACCTAGATTTCAGCCACTGAGACTTGTGTCTGACTTCTAATGCACAGAACTGTAAGATAATAAAATTGAATTGCTTTCAGCCATAAGCCTATAGCAACTTGCTGCAGCAGCAAAAGGAAACTAATACAGCCACCTAGTTTTTTAACCATGTTCCTATGTTTACAGAATCTACAACCTCTTTTTTTTTGTATTTTTTTTTTGTTTATTTATTTTTTAGAGAGAGAGAGCAACAGAGTGTGAGCAGGGGAGACACTGAGAGAGACAGAGAGACAGAGTGACAGAGAGACAGAGTGTGAGCAGGGGAGAGGCAGAGAGTAAGGGAGACACAGAATCCAAAGCAGGCTCCAAGCTCTGAGCTGTCAGCACAGAGCCCGATGAGGGGCTTGAAATCACGAACCATGAGATCATGACCCGAGCCAAAGTCGGCAGCTTAACTGACTGAGCCACCCAAGCACCCCCTCTTTTTTTTATGTGTTTTTTGAGAGAGAGAGAGAGAGAGAGAGAGAGAGAGAGCGAGCGAGCAGGGGAGAGGCAGAGAGAGAGGGAGACACAGAATCCAAAGCAGACCCTAGGCTCTGCACTGACAGCAGAGAGCCCAATGTGGGGCTCAAACTCACAAACCATGAGATCATGACCTGAGCCAAAGTCGGACGCTTAACCAACTGAGCCACCCAGGTGTCCCAGAATGCAGCACCTCTTGAGGCAGAATTAGACAGAACTGGGTTGCCTTTAGAGAGAAGTAGGATGCCTTTCCCTAGTCTCCCTGGCGTTAGAGCCCCAGTCAGGAATGAAATGCAGGTGGCACAGCTGTGAATCGGAAGTGGCGATATGAAGGAGAGCCCATGCAGGAAATGTTGTCACCAAAGACAGCAGGACAGGAGTTCCCGAGGCAGCGTGACTGGGCACTTGTGGGTCCTTGCCCAGTGGCAAGTTCAAGGAGCCTGCCCGCAAGCAGGGCTTTGGGCATCACTCCTGGCTATAAAACCCTCAGCCTGGGGCTCTGGCCCCTTAGAGATTTTGAAGGTGTTAATAAGTTTCTTTTCTGCTAAACTAGCCAGAGTTGGTTTTGTGGCTCGTGACTCAGAAGCCTCGTGATCCAGGTATGAACAGAAAATTTACTCAAAATGAAAAAGAAATGTCAAACACAGGACAGCAAGTTTACCCTAGCTGGTAGTCAAAGACCCTCACAGCAAGCTTGAGATGGCATATTACACTTCCTGCAAATAAAAACAATCCCATTCGTAGCAAGAGTGTTATCATTGTTTACAGCTACTAACTAAGTGTACAGACAGTTTAGAAAGAGGTAATAGGAAAACGAAGCAAAATCTGTAAATATGTTCCAAGTGATTCCCAAGAAAACATGGCAAGATGTGTGTCAGGATGAAGCCTAACTGTTTCTGTGTTTGTATGAGAGGAATTATTGATGCAGTCTTAAAATCTGTTGGGTTGTGGATAACAATTGCATGAGGACCCTGGAAGATTTTAGGGAGCGAGACCCAGTCCCAATTTCTTGAAATATAAAGTTACTAACGCTGTCAGTGTGGCTGAGATCAAGGTCCCAAGCTGGAAAGGGCAACAGATCCCCTGAGAGAATGCTTCCACAAGGTGGAAAGAGGCTGGCATCGGAGGTGTGTACCCTGCACTGAGGGAAGTAGCTATAGGAGAATATGGTCTGTGAAGTGGCCCTACCTGGAGGGAGTTAATGGCCCCAGAGAACTGTCCTTGGAAAGAATCAAGTCAGAGCCATAATTTTAGGAATACAAATCTCTTTGGCAGGGAGTGATCTTATTGCTAAAAACCTAGACTTTGAGGAACGTGTTAATAACTACTGGTGCATTGACCAGCGGAAAATTATATATCACCCTTGAAATAAGCATCATAAAGTGTAGCAATATAACAAAATGTGACACAAATTTAAATGAAAATACTATACGGAATAAGTACGTGTGATGTTTAACTGTGGAGGATTTTACACACATGGGGAGGACAGCCGAGGAGTAACGTGGACAGTGGGGAGAGTCAGAATCAGAGCAACAAGAAAAGACAGATGTCAGAGAACAAAGGGGCCCTGTGGCCAGTCAGGGAGCTGGAATGAGGATGGGGCCCCATGTCAGCTGGAGCCCATCAGTTCCCACAGCTTGTCTCCACCTCTCTGGTCTGGAAAGAAACCTGTCCACAGAGACTGAGCTAATCTTTTCTCTTTTCTTGTTTTAAGTACGAAACATGGGCATGGGGTTGATGCTGAGCTATCATTTATTTTGCCACCTTTCTGAGGTGGCACTTCAGCTGGTCGGAGGTTCCTTCCACCCTTTCTTCGCTCTTCTCTTCTTTCCTTCCAAATATTTATAATGTCCCCCTGTCCTTTTTCTGACCTTAAATTTGACCCAGAAAGGACTTCAGCACAGGGACAACCCAAATCTGGGCAGCTGTAGATTTGTAAGGCTGAGCCAAGCATCAACCACCCTCCAGATATGTAGCACATGCCTTTGAGAACAACCTTGCCACTTGCACATCTAACTCTAGAGGAACATGGGTGCTGAGGAGCCAGAGAAGGGCTGAGACTTTGAGGATCCAGGCTTGTGCAGCAGTTAAGTGGACTGACACTAAAAGCCCACCTTTAGGGGGATGGTTTACACGCATGAGACGCCCCCTGTCCCCCACTGGCTAGTGCTGGTTCCACAAGAGTTGTTTCTCAGTCTACAACCTAGGTGAGGGACATCAGGAAGGCGATCAGTCCAAGAGTGAGTATGGCCTCTGAAAAGGCGTGTCAGAATCCGAGTCTCCAGCTGCTGTTTACACAAGCACTTAACTCTCTAAATCTTCCTTTCCTCCACTGTATAACTAAGACAATAAACATTGCCCCACAGAGTTGCCGTGAGAATTCCAAGAAATAGCTCAAGTGCTTAGCACACTATCTGGCATGAAGCTAATGCTAGCTGTTGTCACTAGCAAGACAAAGTCATTCCGTCTGGAGAAGAACAAAGGGTGAAACACATATGTTCACAGGCACACATCCACTCACATAGCCCTGGGCTGGCCATGCAGGATGCTGGTGATATCCCAGGCAAACACCCTTTTTATAAGCTGAAGATTATAACACAGCCACATGGGGATGTGGCAGGGGGACATGTCAGTCATGGGGTCAGCCAGACCTTGTCAGAGCTCCAGAGCACTCTGAGATGCTGTGGTCTCGGCTCTCTACCAGCTCTGGCTTGGCTCACTGTCTTTAGTTCCCTGCAGCGACAGTTGTGTTCTGAGCTGTAACAATACCTCGCCTGGTAACAAGTGTCTACCTCCCAGGGTCATTGTGAGGTCGCATGAGTCATCATATGTGAATTGCTAAGGGTAGGGTCTGACACTTACAGGAAGAGCTCAGCAAATGCTGGCTGTCAGTCACAGCCAGTGCAGAAATGGCACTCCTCTTTGTTGGGCCCCAGGTGCTGTCAAGACAGCCGTGGGGTGGAACACAGGCCCTTCATTGGTCTCAGCTCCCAAGGATCTGAGACACAAATGGGAGCCATCTGGTTATGTTCCCACGGTGGGGCACCTCCCCAAGAGGCAAGTGATAGAGAGATGACAAAAATGCCAAGTGTTGAAATTAAGAAGATAATGTAAAGACCGGTTCATCTTTGCAAACTGCTTTCCTATGGAATTTAAACCCTTTCCCCTCCTAACTGAGGAATGTCAGACACTCCAGCTTCTCTCCTTTCCAGAGACCCAGGGAAGTGGAACCCACTTCTGCCAAGCTCTCTTATCCCAGCCAATGGCTTCCCCTGGTCGCTGCCTCAGCACCAACTCAGTCACACGACAGACTCTTGGCCTTTTAAGTCATTAATACTCTGAGGAACTTTACCTCCTGTCGATGATGAGGACTCTGTAAGAAACAGAGTGCTGAGTAAAAAGGCACTGTTCCATGGAGAGGCGGGGCGCTCAGGGACATTGTTCACCCATGGCGGATTGTATCTTGGCCAAATGGTGTTCCAACCACTGGCTCGGGCACTCAGGACTCCTCACATAAATACCAAGCACCTTTTGGAGAACTGTATTTCAAAAGAAAAAAATTCATTTCCTTATAATAAGCAAGCATTTGTTAATTCATGAATTTATAGCACGCTATTAGCTTCTTTTGCTCCTGAGCTTACCAGTGTCTGAAGTAACTCCCCAGTGACAGCTGGAGAGGGTTCCTTCCCAGATAGTAGCAAGTGGGACCAGACTCTCACAGGCCCTTCCTATTCATTAACTGGCATCTGTTTTCCGAAACCAGGTGCACCCCAAACAAGCACCTAAGAGGGAAGACCCAGTAGCAGTATTAACAAGTGCAAAGTCAGGGGCAACCTTGAACACATTAGCAACGGTGCTTTAAGATACAAACAGCTTCAAATCTAACTTCAAGAGGAGGTCCTTCTAGAGACAGCATTTCTCCTTTCCAAAGAATAAGTGGCTGTTTCTCTGATCCCACCCCTTCGGGAGCCAACACTTTCTTGTGGAGAATAGGCAGTATTTGGGGGCTGGGAAGAAGGTGGGGGCTTTAGCACCCCCAAACTCATCCTCCGTCAAACCCCCCACTCTACCTCACCTAAGCCACCCTTTGATATTGTTATTCTTTGGCATATTTTTCTTAATCAGATGTTGTGAGGGACACTGAGGGCCCAACCATCCATGTTCCTTCTGTAATGACCTGCGGTTTGGATAGACTAGGAGGGCACCCTGGTTGCCTGAGGTGATTTCTCCAGTAGGAGATGTGGTTCAAGGACGGACGCAAAACATACGTTAATCTGTTCAGAGTGAAACACAGACTTTGTTCTGTTTGGGACAAGAGGAGCCTTTTCCCTCCTCTTAGGAACCTTACCTTGGCAGCTGCCATCATCAGGAGGGAAAACAGCCTGAGGCCAAAACTGATGATGGCCGGGTGTGGGGCTGAGAGAGTAAAGATGTAGCCAATCGAGTCCCAGTAAGATAGAGAACTTTGGTAGCAAATCAACCTTTCAACCAGCCCTACTTTGGGATGTTTTAGTTGGGTGTGCTGACAAATTCCCTGGTATTTGCACCACTTGGATGTGGATTTTCTGTCACGGAACTGTGAAACACTGTAATAAAATTATCTTTAGGAAAAAAAATCCAAAGAAGCCTCTTGTTGGCAGCATACCTCACGTGAGAGGGGGAACTGAGTTTTGGAGTGCAATGGCCTTTGCCCCATTCCTTCTATCCCCTTGTAAAGGTAAAAAGAGCCAGGCTCGCTATGACCCAGTAATAGTACTAGTAGGTATTTATCCAAAAGATAGAGGAGTGCTGATTGATAGGGGCACATGTATCCCAATGTTTATAACAGCACTTTCAACAATACCCAAAGTATGGAAAGAGCCTAAATGCCCATCAACTGATGAATGGATAAAGAAGATGTAGTTTATATATCAGTGGAATACTACTTGGCAATGAGAAAGAATGAAATCTTGCGATTTGCAACAACGTGGATAGAACTGGAGGGTATTATGCTAAGTGAAATAAGTCAGTCAGAGAAAGACAGATATCATACGTTTTCACTCATATGTGGAACGTGGGAAACTTAACAGTAGACCATGGGGGAAGGGAAGGGGACAAAATAGTTTCAAACAGAGAGGGAAGCAAACCATTAAGAGACTCTTAAATACAGAGAAAAAACTGAGGGTTGATGGGAGGGGCGGGGGGGAGAGGGGAAAATGGGTGATGGGCATTGAGGAGGGCACTTGTGGGGATGAGCACTGGGTGTTGTACGTAAACAGTGAATCTCGGGATGTATGTATATGTATATGTATATGTATATGTATATGTATATGTATATGTATATGTATATGTATATGTATATATGAGCCAGCTCAGATGAAGCAGATGGTGAGGAGGGTAGCATACTGTAAGGTCCGCAGGAGCTGCTCCCCAACGTGTATGGCACTTAGTAGGAGCTTTGCAAAGGCGGCCAGGGAGGAACACTTGTCATTTGGCTGGCTGGTGAAGGAGCCACGACCCCAGGCAGTCTGGGCTCAGAGCCCACGCCCTTTCCCCAGAAAAGCAGAGGCCAAGCAAGCCGCATGAAGGAATCAAATCACACGCACCCAGGAAAGACAGGGGGAGCGACGGGACAGACGTGTAACGGTGGCAGCAGGAAAGGGGTGGGCCTGTACACCATCTGCAGCACTGGTTCAGATGCACGCTCTTCACGGCCATTTTAATGAAGACTGTGACAGACCTCTCCCTGAGAGGGAGGCCCTGGACAGGAGATGAAAACATCGACGGCCTGCGACGTTGGAAACAATTCACTGCGACTGAAAACGGAGTGGATTCTCCGAGGAAATGCTGTGAGCCAAGGCTTGCTTCAGCTCCGGGGGAGAAAGCGCCCAGGGAGCACCCAACGCCCAGACTCCGGAATGCAGGATGCCGCGCCCGGCGGAGAAAGTCCCGGCTGGGCGGGGCTGGCGGGCTTGTGCAAGAGAAAGAATCTGTTTCTGGAAATCCCGTTGCCGGGCCTCCTCCTGCATCCCCACTCCCAGACACAATCGGTCCCCAACGAGTGATAAATATCCAGAGGGCGAAGGGAAGGCCGAGTGGAAACTTGCGCAAGCCCACACAACTCTCGTGGCCATGACGTAATCGCGGCGCCCCCCCCCCCCCCCCCCCCCCCCCCCCCGCCATCACCGTGTGCGCGCACCGGGGCGGGCGCAGGCCTGTGGGGCAGGGCGGACAGGGGAGCACAGGTGTCCTCTGGCTGCGGCGCTGCTGAGCTACACAAGGACAAGCACGCCCCGAGAGGAGAGCTGACCGCAGGTCTGAAAGGAAGGCTGACAGCCCCGGACAACGAACCCCAAGTGCCCCGGGAAACCCGGGCATTCCTGAGTGGTGTCCTCTATGCGCCCCCTGCGGAGAAAAGAGCGCAAGCGAGGCTCTTGAATTGTGCCACATAATTCTGCCCCTCTCACGGCCTCTCCCACATCAGCCCAGCCCACAGGAGGCTCCGGGCTGGCGCTTCCTCCCTCCGCTGCAGTGAACATACACCCTCCACAGCAGGGAAGAGAAGCTTAGCACCTCACACGGCTTGATCCCTAATTTAAACGAAAGGGCGAGAGGAGGCCCCTCCAGTTCCACTTCCTGAATCCCTTCTTTCAGAAGAAGGCTGACCTTTTACAAAAGAAGCATTCAAAGCCCCAAACAGGATGTAACATTCTTTCTCGCAGCCAACCCTGTTGGAATTTTTTAACTTAAAAAACTCATTTTTTTAGGGTAGCCTGAGTTAAGGTGGGTCTAAATCTTGAAAAACTCTGAACGCGCAGTAATTTCTCCATTGGGAAATCTTTATTCAGTCCTCAAAGCATCAAAAGGGCATTTCACTTTAAGTGCTTGACTCAGAACTGGCAGAAAATAAGGGGAGGTGAGGGTGGCAGGAGGGGGACACTTACTTAGAAACAGACACACTCCAAACAACCAAATGAAGCCAGCGTTAAATAGTCAGTTGTAGAACTAAGACTAAGGATTAAGAGAGAGAGGGCGGAATAATTATTTGCCCAGACGGTAGCTACAGTCAAACGACCTAGCGTAGGGGTGCGGCGGGGAATGAAGAGAGCACATACAAAATATTTCAAAAAATTGTTCTTGACATTCCTGGGCATCTTTCTTTTCTTTTCTTTTTTTTTTTTTATTCCAGAGAGATGAAGATTTATGTCCACACCAAAAGCCCCACATGAATGGTTATAGCAGCTCTGTTCATAATAGTCCCAAACTGGAAACGACCCAGATGTCCTTCAGTAAGTGAATCTACGAACTGTAGTACAGTCGTATCTCTGCTCCTCAACAAAATGTAAGTGACTACTGATACACAATAACCTGGAACAATCTCCAGAGAATCATGCTGAGTGGGAAAAGAAACCAGTCCTAAAATGTTACATCGGTGTGATTCCATTGATACATTTGTGAAAGGACAAATGTTTAACAACGGAGAACAGACTGGTGGTTGCTTGGAAGGTATGGCTGTAACAGAGCAGCAGGAGGGGGTCCTGCAGGGATGGAAATGTTGAGTCCTGGCTGCATCAGTGTCCTATTCTGGATGTGATTCTGTATTACAGTTACATTACAGATGTCACCATTGGGGACAAAGCTAAAGTGCACTGAATTATATCTTACAACCACATGTGAATCAATGCACAATTATCACAACATAAAAAGGTTTAACCAAAAAAACCCAACAACCAACTGCTCTCAGTAATTGTATTGGTGGCGCTATTAGTATTGCTACTCGGAGGAGTGTATGTGTGTAATAGGTGATAAAGCACATGAGTTGTTATAGGATATTCTGATTCTTTGCCCCCTGATCGTTGAGTGCTGATTCTGGGTGGAAAAGATTATGACATAATATAGAATATGTTAAGTCAAAAACTGCAATCCTGAGTTGCAGTATGAACTCATGAATTATTTTTATCTACTGATACACACAGAAAAAAGGATTAACCCAATAGTAATGAGCATTTCTAGCACATAAATTGTGGTTCTGATAGATCATTTTCCACTAAAAGAAACCAGGGTTTCTTAGAGGGACTTCTGATTGCAGGTCTGAGGCAAGAAATGTACTGGATTGGGCCTGGGACAGCTTGTCAGGCCAGAGAGGGAAGAAAGGATCAAAGATTACTAGGGTTATATCAATAGGACGCAGAAGCCAACTGGAAGGGGCTTCTACTAGCCAAAGACGGGACATCTTTAAGTTTCAAAAAGGATAATGTCATTGTTAGTGCTGGGAAGTGGAAAGTGAAAGGTTTCACTATGACTCTCAATGGTGACAGAAATCTTGAGCTTTGAAGTATAATTTTTCCTTTTTTTTTTCTTATGGCTTTTTGGGTTATGGGTCATGTTTGAAAAAATCAGTTTAAATAATGGAAGATACTCAAGCTTTTAATCCTACTTTTCCTATATGAATTTTACCACTAAACCAAAGAAAATACTTTAGTCCAACTAAGAAATGAAAATAATGTATCCAGAGGGAAATAGCATGGGATCCTCCATACACAACCAATCCTAACAGTGCCAAACACCTGGTGATAACAATGTGTCCACCACCCAGTCTGATACACTCTATTTCATCCACTGAAGACGACTGGAACTATAAAAAGCATCATCACTCCAAGTACCCCCAAGAAAACACAACCCTGAGGTGCCATCAACTGAAGATGCATTCCAACTTCAGAAATGGTCGAGACAAAAGTGACCTTTAATCAGTCAATACCCATCGCATATCCTGACAGTTTTGTTACTGCTTGCTTCTCACTTTTCAGATATACAGAGGCCAGTATTATCACCCACCCACATCACTAAAAATTAAAGCAAAATAGCACATTATAGCAATAAAGGTAAATGTGTACAACCCTCAAAATACTAGTGTGCAGCGTTTTTTTTAAACCCATATTTACCATGATACGATTGACACTCGTGATCCTCTATGGCCTGTAGCTTCATCCACCATGTCTTGTTGGGGTTCCCTGATCACACCTGTTGACATTAGCCCCTGATGACCCACAGAAGCCAGTCTTCTGCTGCAGCTGCTTTTCCTTCCACTGCCCATCGTCTTCCCCACTGTGGGTCTCAGCAGATCCTCAGCAAGAACAGTAAGGAGAGACAGTACCACCAAAGTGAAGTTTCGTAATCAGGGATTGGTCAACCTCTGCAATTATGTACAAAATATCCCATGCATACACATTTTTTATGGGATTCTGGAATTGCTGGCTATTTTCCATTTGAGTGAGTCTTGCCTGCCATCTGGCTGGCTTTGTCAAGAGTAGGCTGTAATCAATCCTGATTATTTTTCAAGATGCTTTTTCTTAATGAAACATTTTGGTGAGAGGATCATCTGTTGAGACATGATTCCAATCTTATGTAAGGCAAGGACAAGGGAGTGTCATACTGAGATAAATGGCCCTGAGTGCATGAGAGAGGAAGGAGTGAGGGATGGCAAAGTCTCTGGAGTAACCAGAAAGCTCCAATGCCAGTCAACTGTGGAGTCCAGGACTAACATCACATTAGGCATGGGCACAGCTCACTGAAAACCCATAATACTAGCATCCCTTGCTGCTTTATGTAGGAAAATATACAAGTGCTATGCAGTCAATATACCCAGATTAAAAAAAGGCAAGTAACATGCATATCTAATCCATGATCTATGGATCTATGCTGGCATCACTGAACTGGCCCATGGGCCAAATCTGGCCTGTTGTCCTTTTTTGTATGATCTATATAAGATATATTTTACACTTCAAATATTTAAAAAAAATTAGAATATTATGTGGCACATGAAGAGGACTTAAAATTCACATCCATGTCCATAAATAAAGTTTTACTGGAACACAACCAGACCCATTCCTTCACACGCCATCGATGGCTGCCTCTATATTACACAATGAGCAGAGCTTCCACAGAGACAGTCTGGCCCACAAAGCCTAAAATATTTGCTATCTCTGGCCCGTTACAGAAAAAGTTTGCCAATGCCCTCCTCAGAACTCAGGTTTAACAAGTTCTCTGTTAACTTTGTCATAAATAAAAGATAAAATCTGGATGTGTAGCTGTAAAACATTCCATATTTATTATTCTGTTTGCCGTAGTTTCCAAAGCTGGTGCACCATACACGCACAAGAATGCAAAACAGGAACCCAGACGGATGGTCTAATGTTTCCCGTTTGCTATTTCTGGCTTTGCAATTTTCCTACATGGCATGCACGCAGGGGAGAAAAAACAACAATTACCCACCGTGCTAGATTTAAAAGCATTTAATGACATAGCATATATTTAACAGGGCAAAAGTTGAGAGGTACAGGTCATACAACTGAGTGCCAGGCCTGAGCGACCACCTCCCTGCTCTGGCCCAGCCTCTGGAGTTCATTCCTATCAATGCCATTTTGATTGTGCAGTAAGATGAAAATTTGTCATTACAATCGTTACAGTGACAAAGAAATGCACACTATGTATCAAATAGCAAGGTAATGAAGCAAATTATAACACAGTGTGGCAACACACGAGCAAGTAACCATTAGAGTAACATTACTTTGTCCAGTAAATGCTTCAGTTCCACTTGTACACTTACCAATGATTTAAAGGGTTTATTATACATCTAGTTTTATTATACTTTGTACTAGAATTATCTCAAACATACAATATAATGTATTTCAGCAAAAAAAAAAAAAAATTGAAATTACAGATTATTTAAAACAGTATCAGTTTTCTATTCCTTCTCGTATACCGGTATACCGACATTCTTAACTGTCCTTGCAGTTGATGCAGAAAAGCCGCATGTCATGTGTTAGTAAGTGATGCCAGATACAAACGGTTTGGTCTGTAGATTTAACACGGAGCTGCACTGTGGCTGCAGCGAGATCATAATACACGATCTGTTTACTCAAGGTTAGACCCGTCGTGGGCACTTCTAATAAGTCAAGACTCAAGGTAACCACTGGAAATAAATGGAAGAGAATGGTGTCAGGAAATTGGTACATTTTGTCTCTGGTGAGCACAGGAAATATTGTTTAAGCACCGCTGCCTTGCATACCAACAGCACTAGAGGCGGGTTATTTCCAACGCAGCCTCACAAAATTGAGGAACAGTTTAAATATTGAGATCTAATCTATAGAATTTCATTAAAAAAAATCTGGTCTTCCCTCTGCACCTCAAACTTTTGTAACTTGGAGATAAAGTGTTTAGGTATATTTCCCCCACCCCCCAGAAATGCTCTATAAATAAAAAAAAAAAAAAAAATCAACCACATTGAAGAACATTAGGCACAGAGAGTAATGTGTTGGTTCTGAGCTTGCATGCTGGAGTTTCACTGAAAAGGTAAGAGAAGGGCAGGAGGTGAAGGAAAGGAGTTCACTTCTTTTTGCCAAAAATGCTGAACCTCTTCTCCTTGTCTTTCTCTTTGTCCTTCTCCCGCTTGCCAGGGCTAGACTCGCTGGTGATGGTGACAACGCTGGTGGGCAAGGTCTGTGCCCGGCTGGATGCTGGCGTGCTCTGGGTGCTGGCGGACACCTCGTGTTTATCAGAGGAGATGGCGGAGGAGATGGCCTGGATCCATGTGTTCATTTCCTCCTGAACAAAGGAGGCACAGGTGAGACTCAAGTAAGAGAGGTGGGCTCGAAATGCTCTTGCTCCACCTGCCCCACCAGTGTGCCTCCGTTGGTAGGAAAGCTTGGGAACACTGCATGTGGCCAACAGGGGCTCCTAGCTAACTGAGAAGCAAGCAGTTCCCAAAGAGGCCTGCGCAGAGTGAACACGGTTCAGCTCTCCCGAGAACTCGGTTTACAGTATCCTTCAGAAGTCACCATTCTAGTATGTGGACCTACAAACGTGGAGGAATGAGAAGACGGGTCTCCACTGGTAGGGGTGTCAGCTCCCACCTCTATAAATTCCTTCTTCTTTTACTTTTTTTTAAAAAAATGAAATATATTTGATATACAAGCCTGCATAAATTTAACAGAAGTTGGTTTTTCAAATCTAAAGCACTGCCCATGTTGTGGTTCCGTCAGCAGACCTTCTCTCCCTGCAAGGAGGGGTACAACCATGGAATGGTCAGGTAGAGGTGGTGGAGTGCAGCAGGGAGGCCCTGTGACTGGACTTCAGGATCCACATCCGGTCCTGGAAACACTTCACTGTGCCTCATCCACTGCAAGGGGAGTTGGGGGGTTAGGTGGGGGGAGATTTTCCACTGTCAACTTCAGGGTCCTGGTACTAGCTCTCCTGACAGGCAAAGACACAGTGAGATGCCATTCACTGCCCCCTAGAGATATAAGGGGAACCAAACAGCTTCCTGTTGTTAGTGACTGTGGAGACCAGATGACAGAAGCCATGGCTGATCATTACTTCTATATGGAACACTGTAGATAAAGCTTATCATGCCAATAAATACTTGCAAATACCTAACTACAGAGAGAAATGAATCTTAAAAACTTACATCATCTTTGGCTTGGAAGAGGTACTCATTGCCATCATTTAGTCTGTAAATTGAAGGAAGAAGTCAGTCACAATTTGACTTAGGAAGAAACAAAACCCTCAATTCCCAAAACCTATGTGGATATAAGCAGGCCACTGGAATCCTACCAGAACTGCCCATCAGAGCTCTGCATACATCACCAGCTGTGCCCAGGACCCACAAAGGCCAAGCAACAGCACCTTCAACATCAAGAAGTTATATAATTGGGCCAATATAATATACACAAAACTTAATGTTTCAATCCACTGGAAGGATAAAAAATGCCCCCAAAACAATCAACATCTGGCTTTGCTGTGACAAAGGAGCACCTGAATCATTGCTCTACACTGAATTTAAGAGAAAATGCTTTAAAAATTCTAAGTCCTTTCATTACATAACCATAAAGGGAACAATCCAACAAGAAGATGTAACAATTATAAATATTTATGCACCCAACATGAAAGCACCCAAATACATAAAGCAGTTAATAATAAACATAAAGGAAGTAATCAATAGTAATATAATAACAGTAGGGGACTTTAACACACCACTTACATCAATGGACAGATCATCCAAACAGGAAATCAAGAAAAACTGGCTTGGATGACACATTAGACCAGATGGATCTAACATATTCACAACATTCCATCTTAAAACAGTAGAATACACATTCTTTTCAAGTACACATGGAACATTCTCCAGAAAAGATCATATATTAGGCCACGAAACAAGTCTCAACAAATTAAAGAAGATCAAAGTCATATCATACATCATTTCCGATCACAATGCTATGAAACTAGAAATCAATCACAAGAAAAAAAAATCTAGAAGGAACACAGATACATGGAGATTAAATAACATGCTATTCAACAATTAATGTGTCAAACAAGAAATCAAAGAGGAAATGGGGGAGACAAATGAAAATGAAAACACAATGGTCCAAAATCTTTGGGATGCAGCAAGAGCTGTTCTAAGAGGGAAGTTTACAGCAATACAGAATTCACTAAACAAGGAAGAAAAATCTTAAACAACCTAATCTTACACCTAAAGGAGCTAGAAAAAGAACAAAACCCTAAACCAGTAGTAGAAGGAAGGAAATAAAAGAGCAGGAAAAAAAAAAAAAAGAAACTAAAAAAACAATATGAGAGATCAATGAAACCAGGAGTTGGTTCATTGGAAAGATCAACAAAATTGATAAATCCTTAGCCAGATTCATTAAAAAAAAAAAAAAAGGACTCAATTAACAAAGTCAGAAATAAAACATGAGAAATAACTGACACTACAGAAGCACAAAGGATTATAAAAGCATATTATGAAAACTCACATGCCAACAAAACTGGGCAACCTAGAAGAAATGGGTTAGTTCCTAGAAACATATAACGTCCAAAAATTGAATCGGGAGGAAATAGAAGATTTCAATAGACTGATTACCACCAATGAAACTGAATCAGTAATCAAAAAACTCCCCAAAACGTAAGTCCAGAACTAGATGGCTTTACAAGTGAATTCGACCAAGCACTTACTATTTTTAAAAACTTTTTAAAAGTTTATTTATTTATTTTGAGAGAGAGAGGGAGATAAGGAGACAGAAAGGGAGAGAGAGCGAGCAAGTGAGCAGGTAGGGGCAGAAAGAGGGAAAGAGAATTCCACACTGCCAGCACAGAGCCTGAAGTGGGGCTGAAACTCATGAACCATGAGATCATGACCTGAGCAGAAATCAGAAGTCTAAGTGACTGAGCCACCCAGCTGCTCCTCAACCAAACGACCAAACGTTTAAAGAAGAGTTAATACCTATTCTTCTCAAACTATTGCAAAAAATAAAAGAGGAAAGATAGTTTCCAAATTCATTCTATGAGGCCAGCATGACCCTGATAGCAATACCAGATCAAGATACTACAAAAAAAGAAACTATGGGACCGTACCTCTGATGAACATAGATGTAAAATCCTCAATAAAATATTAGCAAACCGTTGGGGTACCTGGCTGGCTCAGTCAGAAGAGCACTGGACTCTTGACCTTGGGGTCGTGAGTCTGAGTCCCATGTTGGGTGCAGAGATTACTTAAATAAAAAACTTAAAATATTAGCAAACCAAATCTACAATGCATTAAAAAAAATCACTGCAATCAAGTGGGATTTATTCCTGGGTTACATGGGTGGTTCAGTACTTGCAAATCAATCAACGGTGATACATCACATCAACAAGAAAAAGGATGAAAAACATGATTATTTCAATAGATGCAGCAAAAGCCCTCAAAAGTAGGTTTAGGGACGCCTGGCTGGCTCAGTTCGTAGTAGAGCATACAATTCTTTACTCAGGGTCGTGAGTTCAAGCCCCACGCTGGGTATGAGACCTACTTAACAAAAACAAAACCAAAACAAACAAAGTGAGAGGGAATATACCTCAACATAATAAAGGCCATCTATGAAAACCCCACAGCCAACAACATCCTCAAGGGGGAAAAACTGAGTTTTCCCCCTAAGGTCAGGAACAAGACAAGGGTGTCTACTCTTACTGCTTTTATTATTCAACATGGTACTAGAAGCCCCAGCCACAGCAATCAGACAACAAAAAGAAATAAAAGGCATCCAAATTGATAAGGAAAAAGTAAAACAGTCACTATTTGCAAATGACGTTATATATAGAAAACACTAAAGTCGCCACCAAAAAACTACTAGATCTGATAAACAAATTCACTAAGGTTGCAAGATATAAAAATCAATATACAAAAATATATTGCATTTCTATACATGAACAGAAGTAGCAGAAAGAAAAATTAAGAGAACAGTCCTGAGGTGCCTGGATGGCTCAGTCGGTGGAGCATGTGACTCTTGATCTCAGGGTTGTGGGTTCCAAACCCACGTTGGGTGTAGTGATTACTTAAAAATAAAATCTAATCTTTAAAAAATTTTTTAAGTTTACTTATTTTGAGAGAGAGAGAAAGAGAGAGAGCGAGCGAGCACAAGTGTGCACGTAAGCAGGGGAGGGGCAGAGAGAAGAGACAGGCTCTGTGCCATCAATGCACAGCTTGATACGAGGCTCAAACTCACGAACCTGTGAAATCATGACCTGAGCGAGATCAAGAGTTGGATGCTTAACTGTGCCACCCAGGTGCCCCTAAAAATAAAATCTTAAGAAAAAGGTCCCATTTACAATTCCACCAAAAATAATTAAAATAGCTAGGAATAAACTTAACCGAGGGGTGTAAGACTCAGAAAACTATAAAACCCTGATGAAAGAAACTAAAGATGACATAAACAAATGGAAAGATGTTCCAGGCTCATGGACTGGGGAAAACACTGTTAAAATGTCCATACTGCACAAACCAACCTACAGATTTAATGCAATCTCTATCAAAATACCAACAGTATTTTTTCACAGAACTAGAATAATCCTGAAATCTGTGTGGAACCATGAAAGACCCTGAGTAGCCAAAGAAATCTTGGAAAGCAAAAAACAAACAAACAAACAAAAAAATTGAAGATATCGCAATCCCAAATTTCAAGATACATTACAAAGCTGTAGTAATCAAAACAGTATGACACAAAAATACCGGCACAAAATCAATGGAACAGAATAGAAAACCAAGAAATAAACCCGCAATTATATGGTCAATTTATCTTTGATAAAGGAGGCAAGAATATGCAATGGGAAAAAGTTCATTCAACAAATGGTGTTGGGAAAACTGTACAGTAATGTGCAAAAGAATGAAACTGGACCACTTTCTTATACCATACACAAAAATAAACTCAAAATGGATTAAGGGCCTAACTATGAGACCTGAAACCATAAAAACTCTAGAAGAGAGCATAGGCACTAATTTCTCTGATATTAGCCATAGCCACATTTTTATAGAGATGTCTTCTGAGGTAATAGAAAACAAAAGCAAAAGTAAACTATTGGGACTTCATCAAAATAAAAAGCTCCTGAACAGGAAGCAAACAATAAGCAAAACTAAGAGGGAACCTATGGAATGGGAGAAGATATTTGCAAAGGACATATCCGATAAAAGGTTAGTAATCCAAAACACAGCAAGAACTTATACAACTGAACACCAAAAAACCCCAAAATAATCCAATTAAGAATGGCAAGAAGACACGAATATTTTTCCAAAGAAAACATACAGATGGACAGACACATGAAAAGACGCTCAACATCACTAGTCATCAGGGAAATACAAATCAAAATTACAGTGAGATATCACCTCACACCTGTCAGAATGGCTAAAATCAAAAGCACAAGAAACAACAAGTGTTGATGGGGATGTGAAGAAAAAGGAATCCTCACACACTGTTGGCAGGAATACAAACTCGTACAGCCACTGTGATAAACTGTATGGAGGTTTCTCAAAAAATTAAAAATAGAATTACCACATGATTCAGTAATTCCACTACTGAGTATTTAATCAAAGAAAAAGAAAACATTAATTCAAAAAGATATATGCACCCCTATGTTTACTGTAGCATTATTTACAATACCCACAGTATGGAAGCAACCCAAGTGCCCATCGATAGATGAATGTATAAAGAAGATGTGATCTATATGTATTTATACACACACACACACACACACACACACACACACACACACACACACACCATGGAGTAATACTCAGCCATAAAAAAGAATGAAATCTTGGTATCTGCAACAACATATATGGGCCTACAAAATATAAAGTTAAGTGAAATACATCAAAAACAAATACTATATGATTTCACTCATATGTGGAATTTAACAAACAAAACAATGGAACAAATGGAAAAAATAGAGAGGAAAACCAAGAAACACATTCTTAACTATAGACCACAAAACGATAGCTATCAGAGGGGAGGTAGGTGGGGGGACACATGAAAGAGGTGAAGGAGACAAAGAGGACACTTATCGTGAGGAGCAGTGAACAATATATGTATATAGAATTGCTGAATCACTACACTGTACACCTGGAACTAATAAAACACTGTATTGTTAATTATACTGGGATTAAAAAAATTATGATTCTTTTTTGAAATTCTGCTATAGAGCTGGCATCCCCCAATTTATAAATACCAGAGTTTTTAAATAGACATAAATAAAAGATCTAGATTTCTCTTGTTCTATGGTACACAGTAAAAGAAACTGTCCATACAAGGCCATCCCTGATACGGAAAAGTCACTAGTTTAGAGGGCTCACTCATTCACTTCACTGAGGTACAGAAGGAGTGATCCTGGGGGGTGGGGTGGGGTGGGGTGGGGAGGGTAAGTACCCTTTGCCAATATGCTAACCCTCTGAACCTGCATCAAGGGAGAACAAAGGGGGAGGGAGGCAGCCAGGGAGCCAGGCTGTCTGCGCCTTGTCTTACAGAGTGTAAACGTTCCAAGTTCTGAAAAGCCTGCCTCCAGTGCTCCTTGAAAGAGCTGAAGAAGTCACACCCTTTGAGACTCTCATTTGCAGTCTTCAGCCTATTCCAACTGACAGGACAGAAATGCAGAACTGAAGACCAAAGCTTTTCAGGTCCCAAGGCAATAGATCATATTAGTATTAAACTAATTAAAATTGTAACCACTACCATGTTTACTTTCTAGCGGATAAAATGATTTTTCTGTCCATTTCCCAGTATAAGAAAAACTTCTAAGCTTGGATCCACTCTGTGGGGAGTACAGGTGTGTGTTCTACAAGCTAAAGACACTTGGAACTAGATGTTACCAGAATCAGCTAGAACATCTGCTGGGCAAGTCAGGGGAGCACGGACACCCAGTCCTAAACATGTGCTTCCTACTTGTCTCCATCTGGCTCGAGGATGACTCAATTGACCCACCTCTAGGTAGCTCTTGAGCAAAGAATAGCATCTCCTGGGTCTGAATAAGCTGCAAAGATGGGTAAACTATTTTTCTAAGCTTCCCTTAAATTGTGAGATGTGAACAGTTCACCCTGTCTTAGGAGACAGTAAGTTCCAGCTTATCAAAACAAAGCTGTTTTCTTCAAGGTCGAGCTGTGCCATTAACCACAGGGAGGCCGGTGACTGGCCACAGTCCCTAAAGATCCAAACTGAGACATGTGCCAAATTGGCACTAGGTTCAGTGGTGTTTTTTTTCTTTTTTTTTTTAATATGAAATTTATTGTCAAATTGGTTTCCAACCAATTTGCTCATCCCAACAGGTGCCCTCCTCAATATCCCTCACCTACCCTCCCTCCCTCCCACTCCCCATCAACTCTCAGTTTATTCTGTTTTTAAGAGTCTCTTATGTTTTGGCCCCCTCCCTAACCTTTTTTTTTTTTTCCTTTCCCCTCCTCCATGGTCTTCTGTTCAGTTTCTCAGGATCCACACAGGAGTGAAAACATACGGTATCTGTCTTTCTCTGTATGACTTATTTCACTTAGCATAACACTCTCCAGTTCCATCCACGTTGCTACAAAAGGCCATATTTCATTCTTTCTCATTGCCATGTAGTATTCCACATTGGTGTTTTTTTATTTTCTTCTAATGGCAGAGAGAAGGAACTGACTGATCGCAGTATCTGCCTAGTAAAACCAACCCCCAGAGTGAAAATAAACAGGGGCATTACTCTTGGGAACCAAGGAATGCAGCACCTCTCACCTTAGCTTGAACACGTGTTTCTTCTTCTTGTAATCAAGGGCCACTTCACAGATGGCTTCTTTCAAACTCACAGGGACCTCGCTGTGGTAGGGAATTCCAGAGGCAGCAGTCTTTGCATCTTTGTAGAAACCCATTTCTTGGTTATTTATGACACAATAAACATTGTGCCAGGACCTGAGCAGTAAAGAAAGAAACGTCAAGGTTCTAGACCACACTTCCTTAAAGAATTAAGAATTTGATTAACATGAAAACAATCCACACACAATGTGATGTGACCCACTGTTAAAAGCCTTTCCTAAATTCTGCTAAAACTGAACCGTGGAACAAAATTCCTCCGTGGGCCACTGGGACAGTGTACACGTTGGTACAGTGGTAGGTGTTTCTCAGAGTCTGGGGAAAAACACGGTACCCTCTTCTATTAAAAAAATACTCTTGGCTCTGATGGTAAAGATTTTTTGCTGGTGTGGATACTCTCTGCTGTACTATCCTCTTGTGGTGATGCTGTACAGGGAAGGCTTCTCATTTGAAACATGCCTGTCCTTAAGCAGCTCCTCCAGGACCTCAGCTTTAATCCTGATGTGGCCTGGTGATGTGACAGGGAGGCAAATCCAGAGCCATTAGCACATGTGGAAACTCGGGATGAATCAGAAAAGGATGGCCTTTCCCGCCACGATATGGCAAACTGTCACGATTTACTGATTTTATCAGAAGTTACTTTACTGCCACCTACCTATATTAACATATAAATTTATGTTGTACTCAATGTGGATGGCAGCTTAGATGGGATTTCCTGGTCTAATGTTTGACCTATACAACTGTAAAAGGTGGTCTCAGGCAGAATGGTTTACTGGTTAAGCACACTGGCTTTGGAGTCAGATAGGAATTTCACCCCAGCTAATGCCATTTACCAGGTTTCTAAAGAGTGGGCTTTTTTAAACACACAGAACCTCCATTTCCTTATCCGTAAAATAATAAAAGTAGGGTTTATTGGGAGATAGTGAATATAAACACCGACAGGGAGATATATCTGGGGAAATGAATGTCTTAAGAAAAATCTCACAAGAAAGAACACTTCACTTTAACGAAGATTCCCCAGCCTCCATGTAGCACATTCCTTCTCAGGAAGTACTAGGAAGGCCCCTTTTTTGCAATTCTTGTGCACACTTAACTAACCTTCTTTCTGTGAATAAGAAGCACTTATTATTATTAAGTAATAAGCACTCTCCTCCCAACTTCCAATGTCAGCCCTAAGAAAAACGTGACGCCCAGGAAGCCAAGAACAAATGGATTTCACAAGCAACCCCCTGTCCCTCCAATTCAACACGCAAGCGGATGCCTCTTTCTTTAATGGGCTGATTTCCCATCTTACTGCCTTAGCCTTTGCTGCTGTTACCTGCTTGAGGCTTTCTTATTGTGAGCCTCCCACTCGTGCTTCCGATTCAGGAAGCCTTCCATCTGGGCCGAAGGCGTCTCCTGGGTTCTGGCCGGCAAGGTGGCAGCACTCTGGGCCGGGAGGGCAGTCTTGGCTTTGCGGTCGGACGTGGGGGAGGGGATGGGGCTAGACTCCTTTGAGCTTGTTCTTTGCTCTGCGGCGCCGTTGACCATTTCGCTTGTGTCCACCGCTTCTGCCATCTAGGGACAGCGGAGAGGCCATTCAGCTAACCCCGTGAGCCACAGGGGCGACCACATACGCTCTGACTCGCACACGTGGCTGTGTATAAATGCCTGGCACAGATCGAGGCAGTACAGTAAAACCATTGCAACATCCCACAAAGCCAGCTGGACACCAAGGACATTAGAAGGTGGGAAGGGATTAATGCCTGCCCGCTTATGGGAAGATGAGAAAAGCGAAATGCCAGGATGAGTTTTACTGCACTCTGCTCCTCTGATCAATCCATTTTCTCTAATGGAACTCAGATCATTTCCTCTTGTGGTTACTTTAAAACAAAAGGACAACAGGAACAATCACACATATTAAATATGAGAGAGTGGACGTTATACAGCAGCCACCTTACAACCAAGGACGTCACCAGAAGAGCTGGAAGTTGAAGCGAAAGGGCATTCACAAACAGGTCGACAGACAACTCTATCAGAACTACACAGCATTCCCCCAGAGTAAGACAAGGAAAGACCTCCGGTTTCTGAAAATGCTCTCTGACTCTCCTCCCCCACCCCTCAACACATCATCATAAACACATGCAGAAATTAGGATGACAATCATGCATTTCACATCTACCATCCCAGTTAGATTTTGGAACTTAAGAGCTGGAAGGAAATGAGGCAAGTCAACAAACATCAATTTAACCACATCTGCCGGAGTTGTATCGTGAGTGGGTTGTAGTTTGTGTTAAAGGAGCTGGAAAAGCCAATCACAGTCACTCAACACCACACGGCTATTTACCCCCAAACACAGACAGAACCAGGGCCTTCCCCATCACGTGTTGGTTGATCACGGTGCCTTGCTGCACTGAGACGAGAAAGCCCAGACACAGCCAGGCTTCCCGCGGCTCTGACCGGCAGGCTGGAGACGTCTTCGGGAGCTGTTCCTTCCCAAGCTCATTTATATTGTAACCCTCAGGGCTTTTCGGCTTTGGAAATGCAGTAGGGTCTCGGTTCATTATTGCTTTCAGCCTGTGTACCATCAACTGTGTACCATTAACTGTCGCGGCCCCCGGCGGGTACACCCAGGGCATGGGATTAGCAAGTTACTAAAGCTGGGTGTGGCTGACGCTTTAGTGGATTACAGACAACCTGCACCCCTTGTACACGGACAAACATGGAGGTGTCAATGGCAACATTCATTAGATACGTCCCCCACCACTGCTGCCCAGAACCAAAATGACAAGTTAGCAGCAACAACCTCAGCAGGATAAATGGTAGAACAACCACCACTGCCTTCAACACTCAGATATGTCAACTCTCAGGAACTGGATTGCTCATTCAGGTCTTCTATCTACGTGGCTGGGTGGGAGTCAGGAGTTTCTATTCCACATACACAAACTATCACTGCCACCATCAGGGTTTAGGGTGAGACGAGAGGCTTTGCAATTTAAGGGTGTTTGTGACCGGAACCCTTTACCCACAAAGCAATGTGGAAAATGGAGTCTTAGGGCAGGAAGACACGGGGAGAGGGGGTGTACGTGTGATTATCCTGGTCTCGTGACACCCTGTAGACGCGTGCTTATGAGCGACAGGCTATTTAAATATTTCTCTTTTCTTTCACTTTTAAAGGAGAGATGCAGGAAGAGAAATAACAACCAAAAAACAAAACCCTGAGTCCAAAGAAAGTGAATGGATTTTGAAGTTGACAAATCTGTTCTAGTGTGGAATTTCAGGAGACTTCTGATGGGAAGGAAGTGTGAGTTTGGTCTGAAAGGCCTGTGCCAGGTGAGTCCAGGGAAACATAGGTTAGTGTGTATAGAAACCAGGTTAAAAAAAATTAGTGCTGCAGCTGTGACTTAAAAACTGCTAGTGACAGCAGTGACCTGGACGGAGTAGCATTTGCTGAAAAAAGGCTAACATTTATAGCATTTAGTCAGACTTCAAGGTAGGTGAAGGCCAGGGAAGCCTCTTCTGGGGGAAATTCTGCAGCAAAAATTTTTTTCTTTAGAGTTAGAAGGAAAGAGAAAACCCCAAACCAGTATGCAGAGATAATTAATGTTTATGCAAATGAATCACTAAACCAAGAAAACAAGGGAAATAAAAGGAACAAAATGAATTTTAATGGACATGTGCTGAAGCATGCCAACAGACAACACATCACTAGAGACAAACATCAAAAGCAAATCATAGCGCTATGACCATACATGTGACTCGCCCCCCCCCCCCGCTCCCCCCCCCCCCCACATTGCTTCTCTTTAGCGATTAGTCCAGAGTGCTTTAGTGGCTGGGTACACCTGAGATCTTTAAATCAGGAGGTGAATGAGCATAAATGCAACGTGACAACTAGTAGCACAAGAAACACCTGATTGGTTTTCTAAGTGCATGAAGCAACACTATTTTCAAAGTTCATTAACTTGAGTCTCTGCACCACAACTCAAAAGAATGAAAAGGCTTTCCTTTTTCCATTATAATAAAAAATTTGTTCTGGCAAACTACAAATTTAAAAATCTAGATAAAAATAGGCATGAGAACAAATGCCAAAAACATCATAGCACTCCTTCTCTGTGCTTATGTGGTTTCTTTTTTTTTTCCTTTTTTTGTCTTCTGAATACAAAAAAGCATAAAATTGGGTGTTATTCCAGATGATATAAAATTTAAACATATATATATATATATATATGAAACATCACATATATACATATAGATCAATGACACACAGAATTTGGAGCCAGAAACACACATCAGGGCTCCCTAATGACCAAAAGATAAAGCAGTAGTTTTTTCTAAAATGAATTTTGGTGTGTTTAAGGCAGAGACCCAATAATGGTGCACACTACCCCCAGAACATAAGAAGCTTGGCATCTATCTATATACCCATCTACAGTTACAAGTAGATAGATATGTACATAGAAATAAGGAAAAACAAACAAGATGCTATATGATGTTATCCTGACAAAAGAAAAAAAAAAGACATGCATCATGAAATGAAAAGACAAATCAGACTTAACTCATGGAAAACACATATCAAAACAGGTTTCTGATTTCACTAACATCTAAATATGGCAAATGAGCAAGTGACTGTCTCACAAGGCTTTGATGTAGTATGGATTTGGTTCTGTTCTGTCTTTATCAGTACCAGGAAATCCCCTTTCATAAGCTTTTATTCCTAAGGAATAGAATTTATGTTAAAACATATTCAATCCCTGCTGGTGGTCTGATAAATGCCATCCTAAAAGACTCCTTATTGGAGAACTCCACAAAAGGTCGTGAGAAAATGAAAAATAAATGAGAAGATCCATATGAGACATACAACGAAATTTGTCTACACAGACACTAAAATTACTCCTGAAGCCAAGCGGTGTCCAACGGCTCCTAGGGGTGGTCCACCACATTCATGGTTCAAGTAATCAGGGTGAACCAGAAAGGCTTCTGTTCTGTTTGTTTGAAAAACTTAAACGGTCTGACACCCTGAAGTCATCAACTGAATGAAGAGGCCTGGAAGTCTGAGAGGCAGGCTTCCGAAACATGCTGGGAGCCGCTGCCACCCGCCACACTGGGCGTCACGGTGGTGCCGACAGTGATCAAGACGTGGGGGGCGCGGCAGAGGTCAAAAGGCACTTCACTCCTGAGGCTGGCTGCGTTATTTGCTGCAAGTAAGCCTAGAAGTCTCAATTCAGGTCTTGGCAGAAAAAAATGAGAGGAATTCATTTGGAAAAATAAATAACCCAAGGGTCTCAAAATCATTTCAGATTCTGCACCTAAAATTAATAGCGCTTCCCAAGTAGATCCAACCACACCCCCCTTTTCTTCCTTGCTCATTTTCAATGAATAAAGGCATCCTTCATGGAATGTGACACAGGTGACTTACAGTTTTAATCTTAGTACTAAGAGTCTCCTTCCTCTTATCCCAGTCTTCCTAGTTCCTATTCAACTATTGCAGGTTAATAACATCTGTAAAGGCGGCTCTGTGTAGTGCAGTATTGCACCCTGTTAGTATAACTGGATGTGTCATACCTGTCGGATTCTAGTTTTCTTCTTCATTTTGCTGTAATCTCATTTAATTTCAATTACTCATGTAAGGCTTTCGCTGTAAAATCTTAATAAAGTAAAAAGCTCACAATAAATAAACAAAAAATTAAGAATGTTGCTTTAAGGCAACTGAGCATCCATCATTAAAAGACCCAAATAAACATGAATTAAATGCAAACAAATACGAAACCAAGGAAGCCTACGAATTAAGGAAAATTTTAACACTGTGGGTGAAGTGGAAGCCAAAAGGTCAAACCAACAGGATTTGGAAAGAGTGGTTCTTGACAAATGGTAGTGAACTTCACAGTCCAGACCACGGCTGGTCACTGGCTGTCCGTCTGCTATTAAAGTTTTTGTAGTTTTGGTAGGTTTGAGAGCGGTAACTAACCCGTGGAGATCCCTGTTCAGTCGGCAAACCGTTCTGGGAAACTTGCTCTCCTTTTGAGGTATCCCTGTTAGGTAAAGTGGGGAAGGAGGACAGAGGAGGGAAGGGAGGGAGAGGGAGGAGAGGGAGAAAAACAGAGGATGAGAGAGAAGAACATCAGTCAACTTTATTATAGATTTTCTCTTAGAAAAACATACGCAACCCCCTTTTACATAACGTAATTTCTTTTTAAGAACTTCCCAAGTGTTCCAAACCAACTCTAGGTAGAGAATAAGACCACAGGCATGCTTTTTCTCCCCAATAAAGGCAGCATTCAGGGTTGGCATGGGGCTCTTACCACAACACAATAATTAGCTTTTCAGAAATAGACAATAATTTCTGTTCTTTACGTGAAGGACATTCAAAAAGTATCACCACATAATCACTGGCCTGAAATCTGGGTGGTTCACTCCATCCATTTAGTCACATGGAAATATTGAGTGAGGGTGTGTTTGTGCGTGCGTGTGCAGGCAGTTGAGTGAGCACTGTCCACGCTCCACTTTTGCCGCCTACACAGTAGCAATGTGACTGTGGATAAGTCCCTGTTCTCCAATGTCATCCTGGGGTGACTGCACGGATTCTAAGTACTCTACAGAATTAAGAGGAAGGGCATGTGGCAAGGCCTAGCATAGCACAAGCTTAGAAAAGATGCTCTCCAAACCTCACTTGCTACTGAAACTAAGACTTGAGGAGGGCAGTCTGCCCATGACTCACCACTGCTGCTGGGACTCCATCTCCTCGGAAGCCTTCGTGCTCGGCTCGGGAGAGGGCGGCCGCCTCTTCCTCTCCTCTTCCTCTTGCTGTCTGCGCACTTCCAGTAACTCCAACTGAGAGAGAAAACGATAATGTTCAGCAGAGCCCCAAACTTTGCTCCAATTAAGGAAAGCGTTCTAGAGGAACCCAGAAAGCCCTCCTGTCTGAGTTTTCCACACTGGATCACGCTGGACAACCAGAAACTCTAACATCCAGCAAGATGGCACTGGGATCACAGGATCTGCAGCTACAACCCCAAACTACTGCAAACAGAGATCTGTGTGACACACAGTCCTAATCCATGGGGTTTGCATGTCCCCTGGGACATGGGTTTAATTTCTAAACCAACTATGCAGCTTTCAACTTCGTTTAGGAAGAAAGTACCTGAGCGTGAGCGTCCACGTTTACTTCCCATCAGAGCTCAAACACCAGACACAGAGCTACAATAAATCTCAATGAGGCTTCTTGTGCTGTGGTAGGCATTTGTGTTCAGCTCAAACCCAAATAACACATAAACAAAAGCCACAGGGTAGTCTAATTGAAACTAAGCCATTCCATAAGCAGTATGTACGTACTAAAAGTATTCCGTTTGACACAAAGTATGCAGGTATGTTTTAAGTCCCCAGACCTGTAGAAACCAGGAAGAACACCATTTTTGTACACCATAAAGGATCAGCTTTCTACCAGGAGTACAAGTGTCATAGGAGAGGAAATACCAGTGAGTAAGCCCTATTGTAAAGCTTTAATTTTAATGGTGACAGAAGAAACAATCAGGAATGGGGAGAATTTTCAATGGTTTGGGATCCAGCTATTACTTGACAGAAATTCTAATTCTGAAAACCTGAAGAAAACTGCAAGACTAACAAACTCACCTAAAAAGCAAAGCTTTCATGAGATATAAGAAGAAAAACAGATGAAAAGAGAAAAGCAAAGCCCACTCAATCAATTCCCCGGCAGGTAGCTATCGTAAAAGTGATCACAAATCTAGGTATCCAGGAGTAACTTAGGGAGTAGTTGTCCTGGATAGTCTCCCAGGTCCTGGATCAAGAGAACAACCATTTCAGGAAGGTCCTCACTGTTTCTAAAAACAGAATAACATGAATTCTCTGGTCTAGGTGGTGAGCAGACAGAAGCAGCTGCCAATGGAAACCAACAAGCAAAGCACCCCCGGCATCCAGCAGTCACTTACCGTTGTCAGCCTTTCCAGGGCAGAGAACCTCTCATCCCAGGTTGCTGCAGACTTTTCAAAAGCCTCGTGGCGCTTGATGAGCTTCTCCACCTCATCCACACTCTGGCCTATTTCTCGGCTGGATAGGTATGGCTCTTGTCCGAGCAGCCAGGCCTCGGCCACACTGGCGTCCCGTGAGAACTGGTGGACCTCCAAAACTGCACAGAGTACCAAGAGTGAGTGCTGGCCAGCAGGGTGACCTGGCAATCAGGGAGGGCACTGCCCTCTGGTGGCAGCTGCCCACACAACCAGTCTATAGTCTAAATCTGCGCTGTCCAGCAAAAATGTAACGTGACCGACATATCCAACTTTAACTTTTCTTGTAGCCACATAAAAAAATAAACTGATGAAATTTAATAACAAGCAGGTCAAATTAAGAAGTATATTTTAGATAGCCTAATATATCAAACTAGTATCATTTCAACATATAAGCAGTATAAAAAAATTGAGAGATGGAACGTTTTTTCCTTATGCCTTTGATATCCAATGTACATTTTATACTTATAGCACCTCTCAATTTGGACCAGCTCCATTTCAAGCTCTCAAGAGTCACTTGTGGATGGTAGCTACCACATTGGACAGAGAATAGTGCAGGCCTAGAAGGTATGCTCTACTCACTCAGCTCTACACCAGGGAGACAAGCCTCAGAGCCCTGAAGGAATTCAGTCTACACACAAAGACTAGGCTGATGAAGGAGGCATTCATCAACCACCCTTTCTGGGATGGTAGTTATAAGTTTTATTTCGAGGGGCTGAGAGGGAGGAAAGGATATGGGGAGTACTCTGGAAAGTGGGGACAATATGGGCTAAGGCTTCTGCTTTCCTCATTCTCAAAACATATAGACCAAATTCTCATCCAAAGAATGTTCAAGAGCAGGACTTCTTTTCCAAAAGAGGGCTCTAGCCCAAAGGGTAACGTGCCTTCATTTGGTATTTTATACACATTTTACAAAAGGCCTCCTGGGTTCTGTTTCTAGTGAGCACCCTTGGTGTCTGAGAATGGGGTTCTAATACATGAACAGAGCCCAGAGCCCCACACATGCAGAATGGCAAAGTATGGCAAATAATGCTTGAGCTGGGCTACCTTCAGTGTTCATACCTATTATTAAATGCTATTCCCAATACTCTATGTTATAAACTCTGTGGTAGCTCACATATTCCTTTATAAAATCAGATGAAAATTACAATCTACCTCAGAGGTTCACTTGAATAAATGCAGAAAAATATATAAAACACTTAAAATAATGCCTAGCTCACTGCAAAACCTTTATAGTTGGTTGCGTTTATTAAGTTACCAACCTTCTTCTAAGAACACCAGATATAAGAGGTAATCTGGCCAACTCTCTACCATCTTGACTGCAGTAATAATTCCTCTTAAAGATAACTGGAGGAGGAAGGGACTTCAATCTGCACTCTTCTAGAGGGATACTAAGTTGTCATTTCCAGTCTGTTCCTAAAGAACACCCAAATCCCATTACAACACTGAGATCAATCATGGGATAAACAGTAATAAATACACCCCAGGGAACAGGGAACTACTTAAAAATATTTAGCATGAAATGGTGAAATAAGGCATTAAAGAAGAAGTATTTAGAACTCCAGAAATCATTAAGTGATAACATCACATCAAATCAATTAAAACAGGAAACTAAACTTGCATGCTTTCAATGGACACCCAAAAAGAATGGAAAAATTAAGTATGTCCTTACTCAGTCTTAACCATTCCCATCGGTCTTCCCACTTGTCAATCATTTCTTTTCTCTTTTCCGTCAACTGCAATAGCTTTTCCTTGATCTTGAGAAAAGAAGGACAACAGGGACAGCTTAACAGATTGTACCACATCCACCTAACCTCCCCTTGATGGGCCACTTCAAAGAAGAAAATACATTTTCTGTAGAGACCACTACTAAGCCAGGGAGTATCTAAGGACTACTCAGTTAATTTGTGTACTGGAGAGAAAAACATGACAATGTGCCTTCCAGAAGGGACTGAGACGAAGGCTGGGCTCCACCCAAAGCTGCTATCATGAGGAGGCCAACAATGCACTGAGCCCTCTCCAGATTCTGGAGCTCCGGAGGGTAAACACACTCAGGAAGAGGGGGACAGTGAGAGGTGCAAAGCCCTGACTTCTTTGAGAGAACAACCTAACCTTTCATCAAGTGGGTCACACATGCTGACTCATCATTTACCCCTGTATTACCATCATTCTAACTGGAATTAGCAACCTTCCACTAACAGCAAGCTGACCTAGAGGACATGTGACAGATAAGGAGTGGCACCCAGGGTGAGTACTGATGGAGGAGGTGACAGAGGATGGAACTCCAACCTGGGGCCCTCAGAAATTGTCTTTTGTGCCAGACTCATTGGCTCTGGGCCTAGAGTCTTCTTGTGTAACTATACCACACACACAGGAGAGCAGCAAGGAAGTTTGAAATACATGTAAGCATATCTATGTATGAATGCACATATATATTTCTCTGTATGTGTGTACATGCATATATACACATACATACACACTCACAATAGAAAGTTATCTCATGTCTTAACACCAGCTGCACTCACCCCAGGGCCCTAAAGCAAACAGCGTCCTACCTCCTCAGATGCATAGTGCTTCCTCGCCAGTAGGGATTTCCCAAGTTCAATGCAAGTTGTAAAGCTGTCATTACGAGCATCGATTTCAGCTTTGATACCTTGATGATTATTCATTAATAGTTCAACAGATGATACATCCCTAAAATTAGACAAATAATACCTCCTTTAGGAGATCAAGTTTTCCAAATAAATGTGCAGGTTTCAAAATACGTCATCAATTTCAAGGAACTGTTCACTAGCACAATATACAATGGTACAATATGACTTTCAGGTCTGATTTACAGTCTGAGCTTAGGCTGGGTCACTGAGTTAAAGCATAATAATGGACTAATTCAGGGCCAGTGATAAAACCTAACATTCAGAATAAGGTTTCTCTCATCTGTGTGTGTGTGAGCACCTGAGTAATTCAAAAAGGTTTCCAGGCAGGTGCCAGGAAAACCACTGGATTTCTGTTCAAACTTTTGTACCCTAATGGGTTAGTGCCAAAGGTTCAGGACGTGTTCAGAGCAGCAGATATATCCTCTCCTAATTCAGAGACATAAAGAGGCACCCAGAGCTGGAACCAGCTTAGAAATCAACAACTGTAGAGCTGTGAGAACTTCTCATGGATCAAAACCTAAAGTCCTGATCTGGGAAATACAGCTGCTTTTATATATATATATATATATATACACACACACATATATATACATACACACACACATATATATATATGTGTTTGTGTATATGTCTGTATATATATATACATACAGTAATAAGAACATTTCTTCTCTATTACACTGGGGGGTGGGGCTAGCAGGGGTCAACTGGAGTTGTGCATGTACCTGCCTGTTCATCTATTAGCTTCTCTTCACTGCTTTGCATCAAACATGGCCAAAGAGAAGATCTCAAACAAATATTAAATACTCATCTCAAGATGCCATTTAAGCAGATGGTAAGGAATAAGAGACATCTTTTGTAACATGTATGAAAAGGGATAGAGTGGTTTTTAATCTAACAGATACAGAAAAAGAACTAAAAAAAAAGCCATCTCATTCCAATGATGAAGTAGAGCTAGTCATGCCCAAGGCATATGGCTGCTTGAAGCATGAGGCCCAGAGAGAGCAAGAAGGCAGCAGTGAGTGTGGAGCATGGGGATGGGGACATATAGAGGGCTTGAAAATACTGTGCCCTGTTTCCCTGGCAACTGTGTGCTAGAGACAGCTAAAGCAATGGAAGCTGTCCCAAACTGCCACCAATCCTGTTCTGGCCTTGAAGCTCTCCACAGAGGTCCCTGGTTCTCCCGAGAAGATCTCTCTCGAAATCACCTGGGGTCAGGAAGCCGGATCTCCTCCCACCCAGGAGGCCACGAAGGTTACCTTGGCTTCTCCTGGGCTTCAATCTGCCGGATGACGTCTTCCATCCACAGCATGAGGTCTCGTACCATGCTGAAGAAGCGGAACTTGTCCCCCGTGTCCACCAGCCGCACCCTGCGGCCCTCACAGGCATCCAGCAGGGCCTTCCAGGCTTCCAGGACCTCATTCTCCCGCTTCTGGATGTCGTCAGCCTTGTCACCCGCGTAGGCTGCCTGTAGACGGGCCGCATCCTCCTGCAGCTGCCTGACCTGCAAAGCCACAGTGGGGAATGAGCCAGATCGGACAGGCGGGCCTTCTCTCCATTGCCCCACTGCTCCCTTCATGCACACCACATGCTGTTCTGCCCGCCCACTAATGGGACCACCAAGTCAAAACAGGGCCCCTGCATCCCAACAGGCTCACAATTTCACCCACATTGGAAAAATCAAGTTCACTATAAATGTACTGAACTAGATTATTGAGTTCAGCGTAAACGGTGAGACAGTGAAATACTACAGGACTGTCTCTAGGCAGGACACCTTGGTTAGGTCTACTGGAGGTTGCCTGGGATGTAAAGACAGTACAGAAAGCACAAGGTACATACTCAAATATAGTAAAAAAAAAAATTAGCATGTAATCTGTTCCTGCAGCGTACAGATGGTACTTTTATCATGAAACAGGAACTGCCATGAAGAATTCACTTTGAAAACAAGTTTTCCATTATTATGTGATGTTGCTCATGAAAACAACGTATGAATTATCTGTAAGAGTGCTCACATGTGACAGTTCAACTTGAAAAACAAAAATACAGAATCTAACGTAGCTCAAAAAATTGACCGATGCAGGGGCACCTGGGTGGCTCAGTGGGCTAAGAATCTGACTCTTGATTTTGGCTCAGGCCATGATCTCACAGTTTGTGAGATCAAGCCACACTGGGCTCTGTACTGACAGAGTGGAGCCAACTTGGGATTCTATCTCTCCCTTTCTCTTTGCCCCTATCCTGCTCACACTCTCTCCCTCTCAAAATCAATTAATTAAAAAAAAAAAGCTGACTGATGATGTCTAAGAAGGTGAAATTTTCACCAGCCATATTTCAATAAAAACTTTGCAGAACAAGAAATGCAAATGGGCATTAGGAAAAGATGCTCCATGGAGATACTAGAATTTGTCATCTATTAGTTGGCAAAAATTCAAGTCTGATGATGTCTCTGCCAGTGAGCTGATTCACGAATGATAGGACAACGGTCTACAGCTCCTGCAGAAGGCATGGGCAGTATGTATCAAAATTACAAACATAGGTACCTTCTGATATATGAGTCCACTTTGGGGAATTTATCCTGGATAGAGTTATGCACATTTAGGAAATGAAATATACATCATTCATTGTAGTAGTGTCTGCAAAAGCCTAAGACTGAAAATAAATGTTCATCAGTGAGAATCCGGTTGCATTAATAAGGCTCTTCCAGAGTCATGAAAAAGAATGAGTAAAGGCCCTACATACACATGAAAAGTGTTCCAGAATGATGGCTCTATCAAAAAAGCAAAGTGCAGACAGTGCACCTAATATCTACTTTCTATGTGATAAAGGGGGAAAACAAGGATCAGCTTTCACCTTCTTTTGAGGAGGGAATGGAATGGAGATAGGCTTTTACAAGAGAAAGTAGATTTTTCTCTTACACATTAGTAGTGCTGTACTGCATACAACATCTAATTAAAAATACATACATATGGGGGAATAGACATTCAATCTTTATTTACTGAGGCTATGTAATCAAAGTTCGCAGACAACTGTCATCCAGGACTGCAGGAGCCTTTAGAGGTCTGTGAGGGGAGTATGCCGGTAAGTATCACCTGGGGATGTATGTGGGGAGAAAAGGAGCAGGGATGGACAACACTGGGGCTTTCAGGGAGGAAGATACTGACCCAGACCACACAAAAGGACTTTAGGTGGTGGGAGGTTAAAGAAAACAAATTTCTACAAAAGATTCAGTGAAGTTTGTTTTCCCTGATGATCTGATTTTCATATCCTGACTTCTGCAAATCTACAATTATGGCTCAGGTATAATTCAAATTACAATGAGCAAGTTCCTAAGAAATTATTGAAAAGCTAATTTCCTATATGACTAACCAAATCTTTCCCTACAGTTAAAAAAGCCCAAACAAAAACCCAAAATCTTTTCCGGTGCCTCTGGTTGTTTTAAAACAAAACAATCCAAAACCAACCAAGTGAACAAAAAACAAGGTGGAGGAGGGATAGCAAAAGTGAAAATTCCCACACAAATGAACCACTGCTTTAAGAAGACACTGAAGACCACCACTGCATGCAAATGTCCTAAGGCTCCAGTGCAGAATGGAGTGGGCCGGTGTGAGGGTTAAAGGGCCAGGAAAGAAACACCAATGGCTTCTGGGAGCCTGCACCAAGTGCCTTCCCTCTATTCTGATTCTGTTACAATAAACTGGATTGGGTCGACATTTGCAGAAGGGGCATGCATACTATTAGAAATGCAAATGGCCTCATCCAGCAGGTATCGTGAGGTGGAGACTCTCAAGACTCAAGGGAGTGTACTCCTGTCCACCCTCAAGATGAGATGGGCACCCTCATCAGTCTGAGTCTCACAAGGTGAAGGGATTTAATGAAGAAAATAAGAGAGCAACTCCATCACCTCTGGGGTCTGCTGAAGTTCTAAAACTAAGTGATTTTTACAGGTACAGAGGAAAGACCTCCTGTTGGTAAGATGTGTTCTAGCTCTGCCTCTAGGGATCTCAGAGCTTCTCCCAGTCAGAGAACACTTACAGAGCTCTCACAGGGACGTATCTTTTGCAAACAACATCTCAATCCTCAAAGCATTAGGGAATGGAAGCCTAGAGAGGTAAATTAAACTTGCAGTGATACAGAGCAGCAGGCCCGGTTCAAACTGGCATCTGCCCCTCTACGGGGGGGCCTTACTCCAAACACAGGTGAGACTGCATTGTTATGGATCCTCATTCATTCACGTGGTGCTCCAGGACCTCATGTGCAATGAAAGCCTCTGAATGTGAAGCTGACAAGTTGTCACAGAGCTGGGGAGTCCTCCAGCTCTGAAGGAAAGATTGGAAACGCTTAAGGTACATGGTAGACCCTCCTAAATTCTGCTTCATACAGACCCTCGGCCACTCCATGTACCTATTTTCAAATATTTCCTCAATACGTTCTATCTCCTTGGTGGAAAAGCTAAAGTCACTTAATATACATGGAGCCCCATGCACAACCCCAACTGTGATCTGTTTCTAGTAGGTGAGAAGACAATGGTGGTAAAGGTGGTTCCTCCAGAGAAAACCCCAAAGCAGACCAAAGAATGGTAAGGACAATGGCACTGGATAGGGGTCAAGCCCATAGTCAAATCTTGACCATGTGTTTTCAGAAATAAAGATTCACTGATACGCAGTCATGCTCCTTCATTTTCGTATTGTCTAGAGCAGCCTATGCTACAATAGCCACGCTGAGTATTTGCAACAGGGACCATGCATCCCACAAAGCTGAAAATATTTACCATCTGCGCTTCTATGGAAGAAGTTAGCCGATCCATGCCCTGGATTACCAACGTGCTCTTAACAGACAAGAACAAAACTCCTAATCTACTCTGGGCTGGTATCTTTAATAGAACTGCCTTCTTTTTTAGAACTATGAAGTTTAGGAGAAAAAGATACAATTTATTTTTCATCTAAAAGTCAGAAGACTGAACAAGACACTGTGCAGAGATTAGAGAGGGAACTAAAGCATGATTATACTATAAGTTCTTACTGCTATACTGTTACCACTTTGTCAAACATCTTTTAAAGAAAGTCTTTCTGTTAGGCATTTCAGACAGGGGCAGTGGGGAGACCAGGCATATTAAAGCATTAGACTCTTGTTTTCCCTCTTTCCAGACATATAACTCAGACCCTGATGGATGGAAAATAATAAGATATTATTTTAGAAATTATTCTGGGTGAATACACTAACATAGTACTAATTCTTGCTGAGAAGGTCTATAACTTGCAAATGTTTGCAGGTGCATCTGGTTTGTTTATTTTAATTGTGGGGATATTCACTTAATAATGTCTGTACATGTGTCAAACTGAGAATTTTATGGACTGAATTCTCCTAAATGGAGCATAATAACAATGTGTGTGTAGAGGTGTGTGTGTTTAATTTGGGCAATTCTTTGACGCATGTTTTGAGGAGCCAAGGAATGGAGAGAGATCCTCAGTGATGCACAAAGATGCTCCCCACCATCCATGGGCATCTCCCTAACCCACCTGAGTGCCCAGAGCCTGGATGTCATGCTCAAACGTGGTGTGCATTCTCTGTAAGGTCTCCACTGTGTTCTGATCTCTCCCAAGCTCCTCGGGGAGTTTCTTGTGTTTGTCCTGTATGCGCCCAAAGATCTCCTTGGCATCATGGTAAAACTTGTGCAGTTCATAAGAGGCGGCGAGAATCTGTGTTCTCGTGTCGATGAGCTCCAGGAGGTCAGCCCAGGCTTCGTTGAGCCCATCCTTCCACTCGGCGATGGTGGCGGCATCCGAATGACCAGAGTTGATGAGCTCATCTGCCATGTGATTGACTGTGTCCACACGCTCCTGTCCAATGTTCCCTGTGTCTCTGGCAAATTCCCGGAATCGTTCTTGTAACATCTGAAACAGGAATAAGCACGAAGAAAATCGGTAAGACTACTATGAACATTTTATTTCTTGATCACATGAATGTCCTTTGGAAAGAAACAATATGTGTGATGTCACAGGTCTTAGCTCTAAAACTCAAATCAGGCTTCCTTCCTGCCCTGTGTCGCAGAGCAAGGCCCTGGCTCCATCTCTTTTCACTACTGGAGAAAGGCATGGAGAGGTCAGACAAGCTAAGTCAGAGTTTGCCTGGCAATAAAAAGCTGAGCTGGAACTAAACCCCGTGACCTCTGATCTGAGTCCAGGGTGTCCAATGTGCTCACAGATAAGGAGTCAAGCAAGCACCCCTGCCCAGTGCACCCTGCATGGCCACCCCTGCTCTGCCCAGGGTACTTGCCGTGACATGCTCGTAGTCCTGCCCCAACTCATGCGACCCTGCGACCACCTCCCTCTCAGCGATCCACTGCTCCAGGTCGTCCACCTCCCGGTTGAGCTGGAAGAGCCTGTGCCTCTCGTCCAGCTTGCCCCTCCGCTCTTCGGCCAGGTCTTTCAGACCCGCGTACAGCTTGTCCACTTTGGACTGCCGCATGCTGATGCGCTCACTGGAAACGGGGGTGGGAGGGGCAACAGGTAAAGGACCTTAAATGTCAAATTTTCTTCAGGGAGAAAACAAGTGAAGGGAAAATGCCAAGAAAACATCTTACATAAAATTTCTCAAAGGAAACTTCCGATTCACCTATTTGGCCTAAAAAATAAAACTGAAATTTGACGAGTAATGAAGAGCCAACACATAAAAAAAAAAACAAACAAACAGTAATTAAGGCTGATGGCCATCCTGTGATGATGGGGGGAGGTGGCGAGGAGGAGAAACCCTAACTCTCTGCACTGCTGGCTCTGTTAAGTCAGGATTTCCTTTGACATTACAAGTTAATGAAAAATCCAGGAGCTATCTTCCTCTCTCAAGAACCATGCTACTTAAGGGACAAAAGATAACCCTGTCTGGCACACACCTCCACCTTCTCTGGGGTGTATGCTCTCCCCTGCCACTCCTGTCAAGTGGGTCCTGGGAGTACTGCATCCCCCTCCCTCCCGCGCCCCGCCCCCCCCCCCCCCCCCCCCGACGGTCTTATAACAGGAAATCAAAGAGACAAGGACTTCTTGATGCCGGTCCCTAGAGACTAGGAAGGCCACTTTCCTGGGACTTCTATCATGAATACATGAAGGACCCCCTACACCAACACAGCCACCACTGACTGCATCTTCAACCTGCCTTAGTTACTACACAAAGCCGATTCTCTTCCTGAGTTACAAAGGCAGTTACATAGCAAGCCTAAGATAACTGCCATTGAAGTCAACCTGTGAACATGGTATAAAATTGGCAAGTACCACACACATATCTTCTGTAATTCCCAACGTGCTTGAAGGACTTGACATGCAAGAGTGAGGAAGCGGTATCATCCTGCTCTTTGTGGGAGCTCAATTATTTTACAGGTCTGTGCATTCTTGTTCACCGCTCCTGCTCAAACTCATCATCATTTTCCTAAACTGGATGACTTTCAACCCAAGGGTAGGTTTTGATAACTTGTATCTATGCAAATCAATTTGTAGTTTTGCCTCATGACACCAATACTTTTTCAAGAGGGCCTAGGCTCACAAGAGATATTTAAACCACAAGAGCAATTTCCTAATGTAATAGTTCACCCTTCCCATTCAGCACAGACCTGTTGGGTCTATTTTAAAAATGCTTCCCAAAGACCTACATCACCAGTTACTCAATGCTGTCATCCATTTCCTTTGGCATTGGGACAGAATAAAAACCCTCGCTGGGAAGAACCAATAGGCCAGTCTCTTGATAAAATAGTACTCACCTTTCCGGATGGCTGTCAGCCACCAGGGCCCGGCTGGTCTTAGAGAGCTGATGCACGGTCTCTGCATAGTCCTCCACGGCTTGTTCCAGAATCTGGTGCTTCTTCAACATGGAGACGGCGCTCTGCTCATCCTGCAAAGATGGGGTCACAACCACAGTAGCCCCCTTTGACTGACACCACCTTAAGGCAAGACCAGCTGACTGCATCATGGGTGGAAGGAAGAATCATCAGAAAGAACAAAACCATAAGGAGCATCAGTATGAACTGGACTGTATGCACGTGGGAGGCCTCTGTGAAAGACGAACACGAGGATCATACAGAATGAGTGAGACCCCTCTGAGGTACAGGGTAAAGCCCAGGAAACCAAGTGTATCCTGGCTGGCTGAGACTCCTCACAGTCTAACACCTGTGTAGATGACTGCATCTTGGAACTCTAAAAACTTTCAAATTGTCTCAAAAGCATCTTGTAAAGTTTAGGTGATTCTATTAATTAAAGAGAGCAAAAAGGACTCTAGCAAATATCTATTTAAAAAAAAAAAAAGAAGAAGGAAAAAATGAGAAGAGAAACTCAGTCTTAATGACATGTCAGGACTCACACAAGAAGATTCTGTGTCAAGGGGAAATAGCCAGATTCCAGCCACCTTAATGCATGTGGTGCGCTCCCACCTGTGACACTTGAAGGCAACAATGAAATGTTTCACAAAGACACAGCCACCGGCAGAAAACAAGCTCGGGGTCTGAGTTGGAGGCTCTTAGGGAAAAGCTGGAAACGTCTCTCACCTTGGCCTTCTCCTCAGACATCATGTACAGCTCTTGCTCGCTCATCCACGCCTCAGCCTCAGCAGCATCGAAGTAGTACTGCTGGGCCCTGTGCGCCTCCTCAAGCCGCCTGTGACGCTTCTCGGTCTCCTCAATGAGGAGACCCCATAGCTCCTTGAGGTCAGCGAGCCTCCGTCGAATGGCTTCGGCGTTGAGGCTGCTGCTGTCGGTGACAATGTTTTGGCTCCTCTCAAAGATGTCATCAATGCGAGGCTGGTGCCCCTGGATTTCTTTCTGGAGGGTCTGTGGGAACGGGGAACACACAAAAAAGGCTTGCTGAGCCGCAATGGCAGGCTGTTTCATGAGGGCCAAGGGGAAATAGTGAACCTTCAAAGCTCTCACACATTCTCTGCTCTGTAATTTGGAGCAATTATTTATCAGACTGAGCTAGCCCAAGCAGAAATGCTTACCTGATTTTTCTTTATTAACAGCTGCACAGTCTGGAGGTTGTGGCCATGATCTGTGGAAGTTGCCAAAGGCATCCTCTCTCCAACCCACAACTGGAAAAAATTACAAATTTAGATGGTCAGGACCACTCAAAAAGAACAAATACTTGATGCAAACAAAAGTGCAATAGAAGATTAGCAGGGAGGCCAGCTTGAGAGAGAAGGCGTATTCGATCCCACTGGGAAGGGCTGCCCGAGGAGCCTGCCCTTCTTGCCCAGTACAAGGTGAGGGCTAGTCTTTCAAAGCTTACTTCATCCTCGCTGCTGGATCCCCTCGAGTCCTCACCCTTAATTTATTTTTAAAACTACTATTCTAGAGGCAGTAAAAGCCTAGAACATCTTTAGAATGTCAAAGAGAACAGTAGAGTTGCATTTTGTATGAATATATAAAAGCATGGGCTTTCACAGCCCAACTCACCAATGCAGCTCAAAGTGAGTCTAACAAAGAAGCAAGAATGTCCTAATTAAGGCAGGACAGGTAAGGAAGTTTATGGAAAAGCCCCTTGCATAGTGATGGTCTACTTACAATCTCATCCTCCACATCCCTGTTGAACTGATGGATCTCTTTAGAGGCCAGCAGATTATGCTTTCTTTCATTCAAGGGCTCCAGCAGTTCCATGAACTTGGTCTGCACAGTGAGGCGCTTGCTGTCCACCTCATCAGTGCTCTTCCCCTCCTGACTCAGGGCCTGGGCCTGGCTCTGGAGCTCCTCGATCTCCTTCTTCCGCACCTCCATCTGGTTCTCCAGCATCTGAGAACAGAAAACAGACCAATTGTCACACCTGAGACAAGGGAAAACACACACAGTCCACAGTCCTATAAAATGTTTTGAGCACTGGCCAAAATGGAAGACCGAATATTAATTTATATAATGGAGAGCCCAAGAAAGGATTCTTAACATCTATGAAAAATCATTAATCCCTTCCCAGGATTTTTAAACTCAGGAACAACACTCGAGTTTATCCAGGAATTCAGAAGGCAAATGACAAGAGAAACAAGAATTAATTATGGGGAAAGGACAGTCTTCATCTGCTTGTTCAGATGCCATAACGATGCTGGAAACCCATTTAACCATCAGGAAAAGGTAATGGAACTTAAGGTTCCAGTTCTTTTAGGCAAAAGGAATAGCTAATGTCATCATCATCTCTCAATTTCTTCAATCAGGAGGATGATTATTCTTTTTCTTAAATACTGGATCAGCAGGTGAAAACATACTAACTGCTTATCTACATGAGGAGAATGAGCCAAAGTGAAAGCAGAGTCGTCTCAGTCAGGGAACGACACACTGGGAATACCATACGCTAATGGTTGAGAAACAGGGGGGTCCCCTCTGGGAACAAATGGGCTCCTTTCTTAGGTAAGGAAGTAAACAGCCATGAGTAAAAACTACCTGTAGCAAAACTCCTTAATGCATAATAGTGTAGCCAAATAACTGCATCAGTTAGCAAAGGGAAGGGTGGGGATCACTCTGAAGAAACAGGCTTCAGCACTCGGCAAAGACACTTCCACATTGACTGGTTCAAAGCAGAACCATTGGGCTGGGGACTCGGCTGCACAAGGCAAAGCTAGCCAGGGAAGCCACTGGAAGCTTCTGCCACCAACCTGCTTTTCTTCAACCTCACTGAAGCTGTTTTCTTGCCAGTGTGAAGTAAATTCATTCGCCTTTAGAATGCTGTACCATGACGTCCAAAAAACAAGTACATAAATAAAATTTATGATCCAAAAAGTACCCTGACCAACTCAGATAACTGATACATACCCACTAGATGTTATAGAGCAAAGTATGTGAAAAGGATTTCCCTGTGTAAACCTCAGAACTGAATGAAATGCATATTTACTCAACTATTAAATGGTGATACTATCCGTCAACTAAGATGATGACAATAAAAAGAAAAGCACTGCCATGCACAGACACCCAATATTTCTACTAATATGTATCTTTCCAGTTGATTCTGGAAATGTCCCGTGACTCTGTCAAGACAAACACTATGCTGGGTTAAAACCCCTCACAGAGAAGGCAGGTGGTTGAGAACACAGTGGTGAGTTAGGGCTATAAGGATGATGGCAATGAAACAGAAAGAGGCCCGAGTATGTGGCTGCCTCGCCCACTTGCCTGTTGCTTTTTAAGCAGGATGTTGACGCTGGTAAGGTCTTTGCCATAGTCATCAGACTGAATCTGACTCTCCAGGCCGTGCAGCCATTTGTCCAGATCTGCACAGCTCTGGGTGAAAAGTTCAGCCTTGTTTGCATCAAAGAGCCGCTGGGCCTTGGTCTGGGTGGTGGACTCGAGGACTTCCCACATGTTATGTAAACCAGTGAGTTTTTCCTTTACCACAGCTTCCGTCTCAGGCTTTTCTGAAATGAGCTGCATTCCTTCCTGGAAAACATCAATAAATACAGTTTGCTAGAGAACAAAGGGCAATGTGAGAAACAACCCTACGATATTTAATCTGTGATTCACCTATTCATTCACCTAAGGTTATGGCTTAAAAAAATGGACAAGGGCCTAGTCTATGTACACTACACGGCTTTCCAAAGAGTGCAGCAAGAAATGACTGTTGCATGATGAAATACTTTCAACAGGGGCAACGGGAAAATGCTAATGACTTATGACTTCCACTGCACTTGGCTCCCGAAGATGGTAACACATCACTTTAACCATTAAGAATCTGAAACAATATAAAAAGTCTGAGGAAAAGAAGGAAGGGTGGGGAACTTCACCTTCATGTTCAGTTATGCTGCAGAGAATCTCCCTGTGCCAAGATGATACATACTAAGTTACCATAGTGCCTGGTCACACAAGAAAAATCGTAATACGTAATATTACTACATTCTGTGTAAATCATCAGTCTCTGTCACAGTCCAGGACACATGCTGTGATCAAGAAAGTGGGACTCTGCCCAGGAGGCTCACAGCCCATCATCTGCAGCAGGTGAGAAACAAATCGAACAACTAGTACTTACTAAAAGACAAACCAAGCATTTTGAACCACAACTGGTTGGGTTTCTGCTGTTCTCCCTTCTAGCAGGTTAAAGCTGGCATTTGGTTTAGTGGGAGAGGCCCTGCTTCTGGCAGGGTAACTTCTGTATGGGATCAGATGGGACTTAAAAATGCAGGAGAATGTGCTGAAGAGAAGAGCTCGTTTCCCACCTGGTTCATTTTCTTGCCATGGCCACACCACCCAAATGGGAGTCTCATCCAACATTTTAACTCACCTTCTCAATTTTGTCAAGCCATTCTTTGTTGGATGCAAGTTCTGCCATAAATGCTTGATGTTTTAACCATTTACTATGCAGATTTCTGGCTTCATCGTAAGACATGTCCTGCGCAGTAAGCATCTTTTCATTGATCCAAAGAGATAACTAGGAAAAACAAAAATCAGGAAAATGTCAGAGATTGTAATCACAGACATCAGCCTTTTTTCTGCCTGGAAAGAGTTGTGTTATGTTGTACTACACATACTGCATGTTTCCATGTCAACTGACAACCAAATATTTACTTTACAACTCTGACCCGTCATGACAGGTTATCTCCATTGTACGGGAGATGTACCTGAGCCTTGCTCCAAAGTATCTAATGTTAAATCCATAGGTACAAAAAGCTCTGAGCCAGCCTTCGAAGGGTTTGGCACGCACAACCAGCCTTTCCCCTGAAGGCTTGTGTTTAAAATTCTGCCCTAACCAGTCCAAGTCACTTCTTTTTCTTCCAAATACTTGTGCCAGCTATACCATGTTAATCGTGATTAACTGTCTTTTACTTTATTCAGTAATCTTTTTATCCTTTTAGTTCTTTCTATTACGTATTAAAAAGACCAAACACAAAACCCCACTCTTTGATCCCTCCCCTCCCTTCACAGCGTATCTATGGGAATGCCAAAAAAGCATAAATAACTTGCTCACTGTAGGAGCAAGGCAACAATGATGCCCTCTTAAAGTTTCCTTCAAGTTTGAGTCACCTTCACCCTTTTTTTCTATAGCCTCTATTTCTCTAAAGAGCCTTCCATTCAGACCGAGAACACTCCACAGGATTTGATTTTGAGACCCAACATGTCTACTTGGATCTGAACTCTGCAAAGCATCACAAAGCCTGCCAGCTGCTGACAGATCTAAGAAGGGAGTTCTCTCACGAGGCTTGGGGTGGGAGGCAGCCCAACGCGAGGCCCTGGACACACTTCTCTTGCTGGCTTTCATCCCAATTTGCTCGGCTCCTTACTGCCTGCCTGTAGTCGGCCATGCCAGGTCCTAATTCCTACCCCATACACAGCACTAACCCAGGAAGAGCTTTTTGTTTGCCCAAGAGAAATATACACAAAGGAATGTAGGATCAGGCCAGAATCAGAAGCAAAGGTCTTCAGAGGCCATGTCCCTTCTCCTGTGTGACCATAAGAAGCCCACTTCTTACACCAGTCGCTGCCAAAACAAATTTGCACCCTCATGGTCCAATCTTCAAGGTTTAGAGATTTCTGTGCCAATCTCCAAGGCATAGAAAACCAAAAGAACACTTAAAGGATCAACATTTCTAAGACCATTCACTCACACTCGGGGCTACTGCTGGGAAAGGCTTCCCTGCAAATGTGTTTAAATAATAGCAAGTCTGTTCTTTAAAAACAATGTCAAGGAGGCTGACACAGGTCACAGGAGCACCCTTGGATCTGAAGGTGGGTGAACTCCCAGTCACCATCTCTACTTTCTCAGCATATTCACCCACTGTACAGAAGGGGGTGGAGGTAGAAAGCAAAAGGTAGTGAGATCTTAGTTGTTATTCTTTTTTTTTTTTTTTTAATTTTTTTTTTCAACGTTTTTATTTATTTTTGGGATAGAGAGAGACAGAGCATGAACGGGGGAGGGGCAGAGAGAGAGGGAGACACAGAATCGGAAACAGGCTCCAGGCTCCGAGCCATCAGCCCAGAGCCCGACTCGGGGCTCAAACTCACGGACCGCGAGATCGTGACCTGGCTGAAGTTGGACGCTTAACCGACTGCGCCACCTAGGCGCCCCTTAGTTGTTATTCTTTATTGAGGTGAAAAACCAGTGAAATCTCATAAAGCCCTTTGTAAGCTAGGACCACAGATTGGTTACACAACAGAGACAGTAAACTTCCTACTTTAAAAGAATTATCTATTTTCCAGTTACCTGAGTAGGCAAAACCTGAAATACTATGGCCATTCATTCGGTCCAAGGGGGAAAGAGGTTAAAAGGAAACCAAATGGTAAAATTTTCCCCGTGTTCCACACACACAGATTATACACAATAGAAGGCATTTATCCAAAGTGCAAAGGACATTCACATATTTTCGCTATTCATAACCACCTACCCAGAGAGATTAAAAAAAAAAAAAAAAGAGCTACATAAAAATCAGAGGCTTATAAACAAATCTGCTCTTTGCTGAACATCATCCTACAGATAAAGCATCATGAGATACAGCACAATGAAATGGATCTATGGAACTTGCTAGTTCATCAACCCTTCATCAGCACTCTGGAATCAGAACTGCAGTTATTATTTGTGGGCATTTACAAAGGTCATTTAAGAATATACTCATTCTCTGCAGAAAAGAACACTGTGCAGATTAGAAAAGGATAGGAAAAATGCTTTGATCACTGAATCAAGCTTTTCAAAGCAAAGCAACGGAACTTGCTATCCCTGGTGCCACATGAGTCTAGCTTTACTGCCCTCTTAAAAAAACACATCAATTTCTGAAAACAGGAGTTATGGTATGAGAGAATAAAACAGAAAAGCAGTAACTTCTAAATCATTTTCCAGGAATACACATCAAAATAATGCTACAAAAATTATGATGTTCTTTATATCCCCATCTACAGCTGGGGATAGGGGAGCCCCTGCAATAAATTTCCCCATCTAGGCAGTGGTTAATGGGAGTGGCAACCAAGGCAGATCTCACAACTCCTGACTGCTCCAGCCAAGGCACTACAAGGAAGGGACTACGACAGGGACAACTTGGATTCCCTAGACTTGGATGATACCAGTAGCCAGCAACGGTACTAATTCTGACCTCTGGGTGCTCTCTAAGTTTCTAGAAGCATAGAAGGTAGATTTTCAAATGCAAAGCTAGTCCATACACAAACTCCATTCTCAGAGATCCTGGCTTAAAACGTACGTATTTTAATGATGCTGAATGATGCAGAGCTCACAGCCAAAGAAAACTACATACCAATGCTTTGCTTGCACTTCTACACCAGGGTTTTGGAGTCCCCAAACCTGCCCTAAATTCTGTCACTACACAGAAACTGTACATGCTGATGTGGGAGGGATTGCACCCCCCACCCCCAGCATCTATGGTTCTACTAACTTTTTATTATTTATTTTTAGAGAGAGAGAGCGCAAAGGGGAGGAGAGGGGGGGACAGTGAGACAGAATCTTAAGCTCTATGCTTAGCTCAGAGCCCAATGTAGGGCTCAATCCCACGACCCTGGGATCATGACCTGAATCGAAATTGAGTCAGATGATCAACCAACTGAGCCACCCAGACACCCCTAGATGTACTTTTTTTTTTAACGTTTATTTATTTTGAGAGAGAGAGAGAGAGAGAGAGAGAGAGAGAGAGAAAGTGAGTGTGGATGAGAGCGTGCATGTGAGTGGGGAAGAGGCAAAGAGAGGGAGACAGAAAATCCCAAGCAGGCTCCCTGCTGTCAGCACACAGCCCAATGAGAGGCTCAATATCATGAACCATCATGACCTGAGCCAAAATCAAGAGTTGGACACCTAACCTACCAAGCCACCCAAGCAACCTGAGTTGTAGTAACTTAATGAGGCTAGAAAGAAAGGCTAAAACAGGAAGACTCAGCAGAGCAGTCACAAAGAGACCTGCACATCATTCCCAGGATGTAAGAACGCAGCCAAAACCTTTCTGCACATAGGGGAAATCCCACTAGGACTGAGCCCTTGAGGCATGCCTAGCAGTCACTGGTGCATGTTAAGGAGTGAACTACTTGTAACCAAGGGTGCTAATTTAGAACAAGTGCTAACAAAGCTCTAATGACCTAGTAAGACCATTTCCTGTGATTCTACTGGGAAGGACTATTATTTTACCCACTTACTTTTCCCATGTTTCTACTTATGAATCCACACATGTGTAAATGGAAAATAGGGAAACTCCAAATGGATTTCTTTCAAGGGTTCCTCTCGTCTCCTCACCTCCTGCTCATTTTCCAGCATTCTTGTTCCCAAATTTAACCTAGGTTTCACCATGCTGAGGTTCATAACTTTCATCTCATTAAACTTGCCTTTTAAGCAAGAGTATGGAATCCTACTGGCTCCCTGCTTCCCCCTATATGGGCTGAGGTTAAAATGAGTCATCGATGGTACTACAAGGGAAACATCAAGGGATAATACAGGGACCTCCAATGTGTGGAAGGCACAGCCCAGGCTACGGACATCTCCTGACCCCTCCAATGAGAAAGAGTCACTTGGTATTCACTATGGCACAACATGTGGCCCGATACAGCTAACTTCAGATCCCATTACTCTCCTCTATGTCCTGTCTGGGGACACAAATACCTCTTTAAATAAGCATCCTATCCAAATGGGTTATTAATGCTTGGGTGCCACTTGAAGAGGCATTCCTGTTTTCTGCTTGTCTGGCTCCAGGCAAATCCCCCAGAGACCTAGATTCATCAGAGTGGCACAGAAAACTGAAAGACCCTAAGCTACACAGTTTAGGGGCTTTCCTTCTGAAGGTTTAGCTGCTGGAGCATATTGCAAGATTCAGAGTAAGACAGCAGCTGAATGGATATGAAGGATCGCTTCTGTCACACACAATCTAACACGACTACTATTAGGGCTGTATTACTTCTAACACACAGCCACACATTTGCATGCAAGGTGTTGTGATGATTTCAGTCACATTCTTTGCACACGACCCGATCCCATCCCCACACCCTCCGATACCCTTCCCCCAAGGCCCCTGCAGTTTCTCTTGGATATTCTTCATCCCATTTCTGCCTCCGAGTGGATTTAACCTAATAAACCAGAGAGAATAGAGTCTCACTGTTATTCTCCGGCAGAGAGAAAAAATGCAATGTGCTCCTGAACTCACACATGTGAAGGCAGCCAGATGCTTTTCTCCAATTAGCTTGGAGAGAGACTGCATTTTTCTGGCTAACTTTAGCTTTCCAAGTTTGTTTGTGCACATATCAGGGGAGCATGAAATAGTATGAGAATCATCAGATTAATACCACATGTTAAAACTCACAAGTTTGAAATCAGGAGTGCTGCTCTTGGCATGTTAGACATGTATTCAAGGAGCTTGAAAGATGGTTATTTCAAAGTCTTCAGTGAGTAAGAAACTCAGTCTGTATTTTTTAAATATTTGCTTTTTACCTAGATAGCCAGTTCCAGTACTCCTTAGTTCTTTCCTTCCACACCAGTAAGCGTGTATTACTTTAAATAGTTAAAACACGGCAGTAAATGCATTTACAATACAGAATATCCTAGGGTGTCACTGCCTTCGACAACTGAAATGTTCTAGATCTGCACTGTCCAACGTGGCAGCTGCTAATCACAGTTGGCTAATAGATGTGATAGAAGACAGAAGAGCTACACCTTGATATGTACAAAAGAAATAGCCCCATGTGTGGCTAGGGTCCACTGTCATGGATAGCAGAGTTCTGGACTATTCTAGATTAGAAGAATCTAGTTATTCTAAGTGGTAGCTTGCAGGCTGGAGAACGGATGAGAACTGCCACACTGCCCCAGCAGGAAACAATGAATTTCTGGGCCTTGATTAATTTTATAATTCAAGGGCTCTTCTGTTAAGTGCTCTGGATCTCCTCAGAAGCAAGGAAGGGAGGCATACCTCCTGACAATCTTGCAGGAATTTCTGAAGATCCCGGTTGTCCTTCAAACGCATCAGAAGCTCGCTGGCTGCCTCGCGATTCTTCCTATGTCTGTTTATAATAATAACAAAAATAACTTTTAAAAAAGGAGACAGAGAATCTTGAAATACTGATTTTACAACTCAATGTCTTTCCTGGGTTTCTATGACGACAGCGGTATGCCTGTACGGTTTTAATTATGTCAAAAAGGCAAGATAAACGAGAGAATTTAGCATCCTCCAAATGAGTAAGCCACGGTACGAGAGACCAAAATACTGTCCAAGCCACAAAACAGGCAGAAGAGGCTGTCAAATGAACCATATAAGTCCAATGCTTCCTAATCTGGTGCTGGGGGAAAATCTGATCATGTACTGTGTACAAATCTCCATTTGGGGCACTGAAGGAAATTCTGAAACTTACCTTTAAGACACTGGACTAAGAAATTATAGACAACCATACAACCGGCTTTAAACTAACGTCTCCTAAATAAATATTCTGTCATCCTGAGAAAAACTCCCTCCAAATGACAATTAACCAAGAATGACAATTTTGAGACCTGTAAGATTATTTATCTACTAAATCCCACTTTATTAACAGGCAAGGGTAACCAAGGTTTAATGCAGCTAAAGCACAAAACCTTAAGCAAAATTGGTAGGAGCTGCTGAACTTGGTGAACAGCAAGGAAAATGGTGTGCTCACTCCCCACCCTGAATGCCCACACTTCGCACACACCGATGAGGCTCCAGAACTTATCAGCAGACTTCCCTCATGTGCCCGGTGGCTTAGGCTCACCAGAGACGGTGAAGAACAGCCATGTGAATACTGGGAGTGCCAGGAGAAGGATGGCCTTGACACAGTTCTGTGGCAACAGGGGAGCCACAGCACACCAAGAATCAAGCAGTGTCATTCTAATACGGCTTCCCTGATATTCCCGAGGAACCTAAGCCCAGCCAGCCAGCCAGCCAGTGAAGGACATTAACTGGGGGAGATGAGGACGCTGGGTTTCCATTCTGATTCTCAAAGTCATCTCCTGCTGCATTTGCCGGGGCAAGGTCTCTCTGGTTCGGCCCCCATGGAAGGAGGAGGAAGACCACGACCTGATTCTCTATGATGCCCAGAAAGAGCAGCTCAGGGAGCACTAGCTGCTGACTGATGTTCAAGAACCTTCCTTGGGAGCAAGAAAGATCATACAGCCATGCCGTGAGTCACACAAGCTCTCAGTGAGTGCTGGTGGAACAAGGAACCGTGGCAACACTGCCTCTACCACGTGCCTGGGGAACGGAAAGAAGGGCTCTCAGCTCCTACAGGCGCCAGTGACTACAGAACAACTGGAATGATATGAGCTGAAGTAATGCTGCCAGGTATATGCTAGTTACATAAAATGACTTTCTAATTTTTTATTTTTAGTTGAAAGGGGTTTTATAGCTTCAGAAACAGGGGTCTTAGTATGTTTAATCACTTAGGTAAAGTGCAAAAATAGAAAAATACTTCTTAAATAATGCTCAATGGAAAGTGTATGCATGTTCAGTGGCACAATTAGAAAGCAGAAACTGAAATGGCAGGTGCTAGAGGTGAGATTCATGGCTGTAGCTTCTCTCCCAACATTTTTAACGTTCTGTTGTTTTCATAACAAAAAATAAAGGCCAAATCCTCTTAACTGCAGTGATATCCTTTCTCGGATACCAAAAATTAAAAAAAAAAAATCATTTAAAGACTGTTAGTGTATTTGGGCTAAAGGAATTAGGTGTTTAAAAACAGGTAGGGAAGGAATGTCCAAAAAAAGTTTTTTAAATTCCCAAACCTCAAATTTCAGGCACTATTTGTAGGGAGTTTTAAGAATATAAAGCCAATCCTTCAGGAGGAAGGTTAATTTGAGTTGGAGTCAGGCACAAAACCCAGGAGGTCCAGCCTTTACTCAGAGGCCTTGAATAAGGATCCTAGTCCTTTCCACAGTGTCACACCCAAGTGCTCAGAAAGCAAGGAGGAACCAGAAACTGGCAGCTATAGCAGGACATGCATCCTTGAAGCTCAAGGCAATAGTGGAAATAAAAATAACTTCAAACACTGAGAAGACTCACCGAGACAGAAACAACCAGACAGAATCCTGAATGTATCTTACATATTCAAGTCACACACATACAGCAGACTTCTGTCCGGCCAGTCTCTCTCTTCTAGTGGGACCAGGGAGAAGAGAAAAGCCAAATGGTGACTTAGGGCCCCGTGTCCAAATGACACAAATCTACGAGAGGACAGGATGATGGCTTTGGAGGGATATGCTTCTCATTGTAAAAAACAGTTACACGGGCAGTGGACATGGTTGCTGACTCAGAGAACCCTCAAGAGAAGTCAGTGTGGCTTCATTGCTCACCAGTGGTAACCAAAGGCGTTCAGAGAAGGCCTTTCAAGGCTGGATCATCAATTTAACTATAGGAAAGGACCATCTAAAACTTGGCTATAGTTTTCCATAGTCCTAAGGGTACTTTTTGTTTGGGGCAAGGTTAAATCTCTTGCTTTGTTTCCATCTCTCACCTCCTATCCCTATAATAGGACTCAGAAGCTCCTTCATCCTCTGAGGCGGATGCTGGGTCTAACTCTGGTTCTTATAAAAAGTAAAGAACCGCAGGTGCCTGAGTACAACAGACGGGTAATATGTAAGCTTCTTTTCCCACTGAGATAGGGTCTGGCTTTATGAAGCTAGATCCCATTTTCTTGCTCACCCAGTACTGCAATGTGTCTGGAACTTCCTTGGAGCCAGGAAGCTCACCCAGTCACACCCCTGGGGCGGGTTTGGACAGCAGGCTACTTTCCAACCAGCCATGAGCACTTTAAAGGTCACTTGTACCCCACCCACATCTGTTAGGAGCCAGTGTCTTTGTTCTGGTACTTTTTCATTTCAACAAACTCAGTGGTAATCGACAAGATTTCCGGAACATAAGCACATTATAATGACTTTCGCATTTTATGAAAATAGCTTCACAACAGCATCAGAAAGTTTCTGGACAGGGGATGAGATATGAAGATTTAGATATTTATACTTAGCTTGCGTCCCCATAGCACCTGGAATTCACATATTTGTGTATTTTGGTAACAGACAAGTATCCTCTGAGGTCAGTTTCTGATCTTGAGGCCTCTGGGGATATTAAAGTGAAACCAGAATTCATTTAACATCAGCTGAGGACAGCGTAGACCTCCTGAGGGCAGATCAATGGAAAGACCTTTCCCGCATCCATCTTTCTTATGTTTATGGACAGTATTTCCCATTTCTTGTGCTTTTTTTTTTTTTTTTTTTAAGTAGGCTCCTTGCTCCATGTGGACCCCAACAGAGGACTTGAACTCATGACCCTGAACTGAGCTCAAGAGTCAGATGCTTAACCAACTGAGCCACTCACATTCCTCCATTCATCCTCAAGACAGAAATCCTAAGAAGGCTTTGGAACCCCTGGAGCTCAGGTTCCAAATCAAGGGCAAAAGGAAGGTTAAACCGACTGCTGCTGAAAAGTTCTGTCATACACAGGATTCTCCATTGACAACGTCACCTGCTTCCAACAACCCCTCACAGCTGCAGCACCAGGGGACGTATAAATACATGCAGGAAACTACAAGGCGGCTGCACGTCTGCCTCGAAGCACGTGTCCCTAACGGCCAAGCCCGCCTTCAGGAAACCAGCTGTGTGCATCTGATACAGATGAACATGAGGTATTATATTTACAAAATAACTGGAGACTTAACATTAGGAAGAAAGGAAATAAATTCTTTTTCTCTAAGTTAAGAATACCTGGCCTAATTTTTATTTTTCACACTCACTCAAGGGTTTGGTGGAGGGATTTTTCCCCTTTTTTTGTAGCTACTTAAAAAGCAACAGACACAAAATTATAATTAATATATGTCATACCTTATTCAACAGTAGCACCCTCAGAATATATGGTTCAGGCTCTGAATCAGTGAAAGAGACAGATTGGAAGTGCTAAAGCCAAAAGCTGAATCGTCATGGGGAGGGAGTAATTTCCCCCTTTCAACCCATATGGTAAAACATTAATCTGGCCCAGGGTCTCAGGAGATGCACTTGGACATGGTAAGCAAGGAAACGCTCTCAGCAAGAAGTTCTTCCTTTTCACTGCACTTGAAAGTCAGAAAAGAAGCCTTGAGGAAGAACTTGCTTCTTGATGACATCGGTTTCACGATGAGCCCTTAAAAATCCAACCCAAACCGGGACCAAGGAAGACTGACTGGAACAGAGGCTAGGCAGCAGATGGGCCAGACCAGAACCGGCCTGTGCTGGTACATCCAGATCTTGATCTGCCCTGACCTCGCACTTTAGTAACCACCAAGGCAGGGTAAGAATTAAGTTACAAACAGAGCGCATTGGCCCTCAGTCAGGGAGAAAAATCTTACAGAACTCCAAATAAATGAGTAAACAAATAAAAATTAAAGAAGAGCATCCAATCTTGGAGATGTCTTGGCAGAAGAGGAAAGGGGCTCTTCTCTCATCAGAAAAAAAAAATCCTATCAAGGTATTATCCAAGCCAATTTTCTGAGAAGGGCCTGATAACATTCCTTTGTGGCTGTGCCAGGTACGTAGGACAAGGAAACCTCGCCCTCCCTCGCTACTCCCTCCGAAAGGCTTCAGAGGAGTCCTGTGTGGATGAAGGTGAACATGGGCTTAGCTGGGGAAATGTGGCTCTCAGAGTCCCACCAGGTGACAGGCTATACATCAACTCTCCAAGGGCATGGCTCATATCCAACTGCTACTCGGCATCATGAGGGCTCTTACAACCCTTTGATTTAGTATTAGTTTGGCTTCTCACAGCTTCTTTTCTTTTGTGGACACCTGCACATGCTTGACCATAAGAACCACAGTGCCAGGTAGCCATGCAACTGCTCACTGATTTTCTGTGAGGTAGGGAGATTTTCTGATAGATTAAATTTTGCCAGCTGCCCATACTTCACTCACTGGGAAATTTATACCCACAGTCCCAAGGATGTCTGGCCAGTGATCCAGAGGCTAGAGAGTCCTAGGGTGCCAGACTCCCTCAGGAACCTTGGAACACTGTACCTGTCATCAATGGAGTCCACCTTCTCCTGGATGCGATCTGAGTTGATGTTTCCATCGCTCACCAGCCTCCGGCCTGTCTCCACGACAGCATTGATCTTCTCCTCATTGGCATCCATGGTGGTCATGAAGTCCTCTTGTTTTTTAATAGCTGCTTCAGCTCCTTCCAAGGTGGTAGGCATTTCAGTATGAGCCAAAACATACTCCTTTTTCAAAGAGAGAAAACCAAAATCACAGCAGGATGAAATATGAAATATGAAATTCTCATTTTGAGAATAATGAGAGCACTGTTCCCATATCCTGGGTTTTTGTGTAACCTATTTCATTACACTTGCTTCATTATTCTTAAATAAAATAATCTACTGAATCAGAAAAAAACAGAAGTTGGGAGGGGAAAATACCTAGTGGGACACCATAAGGAACTAAATTTCCTTAAGTGGTTCCATGTGCTAAATTTTTCTCTAAAGTGAGTGAGGACAGTAACCAAAGCTTTGTGCATCAGCCACCAGGGTCCTCTCATATGCTCATGAAGGCAATAGTGACATACTCTTCAAATGCTCTCTTAAAAAGAGAGTAACAACCCTGATGTTGGCCACCATCTTCAGCTGTTTTCTTTCCTGAGTTTCTGACTCAAAGTCCCTCTTATACTAGAGCAAGGAAGACAGAACCATTTACTCCTCCATGAAAAAAAAGACAAAAAACAAAAAACTCAAGCAAACAAATAAAAAAACCAATCAAACAAAAAAATCCCTCACCGCACCTTTCAAACTGTCAAACTGGATTGCTCTCTCACAGAATATTGCCAATTGACGTGATACCATGAGGACATACTATGAATGTAACAGACCCTCAGAAGCAGCTGAAACAGAAGAGGACTCTGCAGATGAGGAGCTCCCGCAGGGACCCGCAGCTCCCATCCCCTACACTGTGATGGCTTTCAACACTTTAGAAGTCGGGGAAAAGAGCCTCTCAGATACCCTTCTGCCTCCACACAGGGATGCTTTGAAGCAGCGGCCTGCTCTACAAGGAAGGAAGCAAAGGCAGTGAGGAGAGGTACCTGGTTGTTAAGGAAGGCCTCGGCCTGCTTCGTGTCCCTAAGGAACTGCTGGTAGGCATGTGACTGGGACAGGAGATTCTGCCTGTTCTCCCACATTTTGTGCAGCTCGTTCCACCCGGTGTCCAGGGCCTGCAGCCGCTGCCGCAGAAACATGTACTGGGCGTCGGTCTGTCCCTGGGTGACCATCTCGCCCATGTCCCTCATCTTCTGGTAGTCCTCCTCGTAGTTGTCGATCTCGTTTTTGATGTTCTCATGCTGCGTGAGGAGCTTCTCTGCCTCAGTCAGGGTGTTGGGCATGTCCTCAGAGGCGATGGCCGTCTGGGTCCGGGAGAGCCAGGACTGGAAGTCGTCCAGATCCCGCAGGAACTGCTGCAGCTTGCTGGCCTCTCCCAGGGAGGCCTCGCGGTTTTTCAGGGTTGTCTTCATCTCCTCCCACACGTCGCTGATCTCGGCCAGCCGAGACAGGATGGCCTGAGCCTGGTCGGGGTGCTCGGACTCGAGCTTCTCCGCCTCTTTCTGCAGGTCGCTCAGCTTTGCCTCGATGGCCACCAGGTCCCGCTCCATGCCGGTCAGCTTGCGCTGCAGGGCCATGACGCCGGCCAGGTCGTTGCCCAGGTCCTGGGTGGACTCGATGACCTTTGTCTTTTCTCGAATCCAGGATTTGGTTTCATTGCACTCAAGGTGGTAGTTCTGTATGCTCAGGGCAGAGAGAAGAGCGTCCTTCTTCCTGTCGACCAGCTCTCGGAACTGACTCCACCTGTGAGTGCAAGGCCATGGAGAGAGAGTCATGTAAGAGACAGGCTGACAGCCCACGGCTGGACAGTCACATTAACTGCAGTGGTCATTTCCTCTCTCAATCTCTTCTAGGAATACATGCTTTTTGGAAAATCATCTCACTCTGTATACGGATACCAAATATTATCAAAACAGCTCAGGGACACAATATAATCTGAAAAAAGCCAGTCATGAGAGGCACTTGTTCAAAGAGCTCCAATGGAGCTGTGACAGCAGCACATCTGTCCCCCAAAGAGTCAGTTACTTTTCTGTAACTGCATTTCTGCCATGTGCATTTTACTCACCTCTGAACTGCAGCTAATGAACATTTTCCAAACCCAAAACCTGACAATACCTTCAGAGCCAAGGCCACCACAACCTAGTCAAATGTGTTTATGCAACAGAAAGATGACAAGGGGACAAAGGTCTAACTTGATAATCAGGACTTTCACTGACCAATTAGGTCTAAAACATGCTAAAACCCTGTCCCAGAAAGATTAAGATTAAAAGGGACAGTAGAGGTGCCACCTTGACGCTATGACGCTCCACTCTTGGCACAGGCCTCACCTTAACATCTTGACTTCTGATGCTAGGGGCTAGGCTGCCTTGTATGACACCACCCCAAAAGATACTTCTTGCAAAACTAGGGGATGTTGTAAGGCACATGCCAATGCTGTGACATCAGTGCCACAGTATCAGTGAACCTTTGTAGGAAATTCCTGACAGCAAGTCTCAGCAAGTGACCTTGCCCTCCCTGGCCTCACACACTGCTGGCTGCACGCTCACCTTGTGTTGAGTTTGTCCTGCTGGGCTTTGATCTCCTTCTCACTTGGGTGGCCACTGTGCATGAGCTGTCGTGCAATCTGGTTCACCACTGCGACCCGGGAAGCCTGGTTGTTCATTTCAGGCTCAAGGCTCTCAAATCTGGAAAAGCAATTGAACAGGGTAGGTCACCCTCTTGGTCACAAGTGGTGATGGGGGGGCGGGTGGTGGCCTCAGCACTGCTGGCAGCTCTTGCACTCACCTGTGCTGGATGACTTCCAGGTCCTCCAGTTTTTCTGGGATCTGCATGTTGTTGAGCCACTGCTCCTTCTCGTCGATCCAGAGCTCACAGGCATCAGCCTCACTGAACATCTTGTACAAGGCCAGGGTGTCCTGCAGTGCCTGCTTCCTCAGCCGCGTCAGCTCTGCCACCTCCTTGTACCGTTCCTCGATGCCTGACAGCCGGCCCCTCACATCTGGAGACTCGGCATGCTCCTGGGGGAGGGCGCTGGCCTGCTCGTGCAGCGTGTCGATGGTGGGCCTATAGTTGGCGATCTCCTCTGCCACGTCCTTGTGTTTCTTGACCAGAGACTGCGTGGAGTACTCGTCATGGCCCACGTCATTGCTGGAGACAATCTTGAGGATGTCCAGCATCCACGCGTCAATGTCGTCGGCGTCTGCCTGGAACTGGTGTAGCAGCGAGGCCTCCTCCAGGCGCTTCTTCCGGATGGCCGAGAGCTGCTCCAGGTTGGCCCACTGCTCCCGGATGTAAAGGATCCGCTCTCGGATCTTCTCTGACCCAAAGTGCTCCTCCGCGATCATGTCTTCACCTTCTTTGATGGCCTGCTCGAAATGGCCACTGCGGCCGCTCATCTCATCCTCGAATGCCCGGTGCTTGCTGAGCAAGCGCATGACGCTGGTCAGGTCCTTCCCATAATCGTCGGAGGACAGGATCTTCTCCTTCTCTCGTATCCAGCCCTCCTCTTCTGCCATCTCCCAGAAGAACTTCCAGAGGCGACGGGACTCTTCCAGTCGAGCCCGGCGTTCGGCTGCCAGCTGGCAGAGTTCTTGGTAACAGAACTCCATGTGGGCCACGCGGTCTCGGATCACCTGAGGGTCACAGGGCTTGTAACCTGTTTAATGTCAAGGAAGGAATGTGGGAGTATGACAGTTTAGCAGAGGTCCCTGTTCGTCCGCAGGCAGTGAGCTATACCCATTTTCTCACCATGAGATTACCAGTTCCATTCTCACTGCAGAGCCAGATTATGAGGCAGGGGCAATGAGAAGTGTCATTTTTTGGCCCAAGTGCAAAGTCATTACTTATGAACCAAAAAAGGCACATAAATTATAAGAAAAAGGGCAGCTACATTTAATTGTTTTGCAAATATAAGGAACACAACCAAATCTTTCCAAACATCCTCTCAACAAGGATATGTACAACCAGATGTGAAAAAGCCATGAGATGCTTAAACAGCCACACCAGGGTGTTGGTATGAATCAAGTGTGGTCTAGGTCAAGTCTGACTGCCAAATATCACCATTAAAAACCAAGGAGCACTTGGGTATTTAAGGAAAACACCTGTCCGTTTCAGAAAAGCCAGACAGAGTTAAATAAAGTGTCCATTAGGCTACCCCACTGCATCTTGTGTACCCATGATGTGATAGCAGACAAACCCACTGGGAACCTACAATGGCACAGTAACTCCAGTTACTGGAGGGACAGTGTCCCTGCTGGCACACACCACTTATCTACTTCTATAAAAATGGATCTCCGGTGATGAAGAAGTAATGTCTGCAACAGTCCATCCTCACCTTCCCCGTCTGTTGCGAACTTCTGGGCAGAGGCATTGACGCCTCTCACTCGCTCTGCCTGGATGCCAATGTCCGCTTCAACCAGGGCGTGCTTCTGTAACAGGTCTTCCACACCAAGCAAGTGCTTGCCATAGTCTTGAGACAGTAATAGCACCTGCGTGCCAGAGAAAACAGAGAGGACATCTATGCACACAATCTTGACTTCAGTGTCTTATAATCTTTGGACATGCCGAGAGCCAGCAACCATGCTACACCCTCTCTCCAGCCACCCTCCCTCCCTGCATCTCAAGGGGAGAAGGACAAGCAATTCGGAGCAGAAGGACAAGCAATTCAGAGCAAAATCAAACTAACCCAGAAGCTTTCATCAGGACAGACATGATAAACTAAAGGTGATTTACCCTGGAATAAGCAGGTCACAACTACACTAAGAACAGAATAGGAAAAAAAGGGAGCAGTGGAAAGCGGTATGGCAGGTAACCTGGGGCTCGAAGACTCTATCCAAAAAGATAAGAGATAAAGGTCACAGAGTTATTCACTTCAAAGTTTAAAGAAATCTCCCAGAAGTTGTGGACCTCTCAAATGGATGTTTGCCTCAGTTAAAAGCTTACTGTTATGCCTCTGAGATACTTCTATCATCAATGGGAGAACAATCTAGTTGAAAGCTTACAAACCACACCTTTAACCAAACAAACACAGGGTCAGGCAGCTTCATGCTTAGAAGGGCCTGAGCAATTTCTTTGGTTTAAGTTCGAATCCATTACCATTTTCTTCTTTTCTTCCATCAGCTCAACTTGGGGGCCTCATGAGACCTCCCCTCCAGATGGAACTTCCACTTCACTCCTACTTCTGAGGGAAATCTCTGGCCCCAAATCTGAACTATAATGTACAACACGATTTATAAAATGAAAAGCATATCCCTGTTAGATTTTATGAACATTTCTACGTTAAAAAGTCAATGCAGACCACACTTGAGAACATAATAAATCTTGGACAATAAGAGGCCAAACTGATGTTATGAGGTGACTCTGCCTTGCCGCCAGGGACAGTTCAAGAGGTGAGGCAAAAGACGAAGGCTTATATCCCAGGAAGGAAATCCCCTGCATAAGGTCAAGCTTGGGAACACAGTGTGCTGAGATAAAGGGGGTTTCCAGGGACTGTCTACAAACTGCCCTGTTCTGTTCAAGCTATGAAGCCACGTGCGTTCCAGCTGGGGGACTGCGTGACATGGACGAGCCTTCTACCACTTGCAGCAGAGAACACAAACGGGCGTGGGGATTTGGCACAATGGCAGGTCTCCTCCCGGACGGGAGGCAAGCTTGGAACTCTATGCTCAGGGCTGTCCAGTGAGGAAGGGGAAGCACAAACTGGCAGTGGCAGCCACTCTGAATCCACTCTGTCCTATGATGTGTACACATATTACCACACTTAGTCCTTGCTACAACGGATTGAGGTAGGTGGTCAGTGCGATCTCCACTTAAAAACAAAGAAAGGAGGCTCAAGAAGACTACACAGCTCCAGCACCGACAATCTCAACTGGTTCCCAAACACACTGCCTACCACTCTCCCATGTGCCCACATTATCTTCCCAGGCCCCTCCCCAAACTAGAGCCACTCACACACAGATCAATGAGATGGAAAGCTAGTTCAACTCTCAAAAATCAACAACATTTGATTGACTCGCTACTGTGGAACAGATCTAAATGAAGTCTAAATCACTGCAGCTGACCTCTAGCTACAGAACTCATCTTTACACTCCACACGCCATTTAACTCTTAAACTAACAATCTTCCCACGGGTAATGTGGCCCCTCTGTGGCTTCACAGAGAGGGCAGTTAGACCAGTGGCATACTGTACAGCGTGGGTTCCAGAAAAGGGAGGCCCCATTTCATCAGCTCTGGCCTCCTTTCACTCAAGTTCTACCTTCATTTCGTCCATCCAGTCCATAATGTAGAGCATTTCCTGGAATATCTTTTGCAGCCCCAGGTTCATCTCAAGACGCTGCCTCCGGGCCCTGAGCAGTTCCAGCAGGTACTCCCAGAGCCGGATGACATTGTCTTTCCTTGCTGTGATGCGCTTGATGTCGTGGTAGTTCTCCGCCTCAAGCTCCCTGGCCACTGCTACCACCGCCTGCACACGTTCCTCGTATGCGGCGATGTCTGTCTCAATGGCCTCGTGCTTTTTTGTGGCGGCCTCAACAGCAGGAAGGTCAAAACCAAAGTTGTCCTATAGAGAAATGGGAGGAAAAAAAAACCCCACAAAATAAAAAAGCCATCCAGCTGGAACAAAGAAACCAAGACGGAGGATGAATCCTGAACACCACCTCTGGTGGTTCTAAGGCCACACTGACTTGAGCCCTGCCAGATGCTGGTCTGTCTCCGCCTTCCTTAGGACACTTACAACACCTTAGTCGAGCTAGGATGCCCTCTCCAAAGCCAATCAGCAACTTCTCATTTTACACTGGAGTCCAAGCTCATATCTAGACCTTTATACTTATGTGACTGGAGCAGGTGACAGTTTGCGTTATGCTAAGTAGAAAAAGAAAGCCACTTTTATTTATTTCATGACTAGTCTAACTGCCTTGAATGTCAGATGGTCAGAGACAGAAGGTAAGAGAAATTTCTAAAAATTATATAAATGTGAGCAGTTCACACTCACTCACTGGCTCTAAACAAACTGCTTGAGCTGTTTTCAAATCTATGAAAAGTTAGATAAACAGAAGACAAAGTATATTAGAAATGATAAACATCCTCTTCATAGGAAGTGAGCAAGAGGACTCGAGTTACTTCAGAATAGTGGCTGTTGATAAGTGGCTGTCCTGCAGTCCTTGGGTATGGTCTACATTTCTAGATGACCCCAGGAGTGGTTCCCCGAAGAAGGTCTAGAGCAGAACCTGAGACACCAGACGCTGGTTTTCGCTCAGCCAGGTCTCCCTCATAGCTGCCTTGCGATCGAATCTGCGGGCGAGCTGTTCCAGTTTCTCCTGTCTGATGAGCTCGTTCCGCAGAGCCAGTTCTCGCTCGTGTTCCGCTTTTTCCAGTCTTTCCCAGGCCTACAGGGGCGAAAAAGAACAGCTTCCTGCAATGTTCAAGGAACTTTCCTTGGCTACAGTCAATGGCTAGTACTTCTCATTAAGACCTGAGAACTTAAAAAGGGACATCCTGTTTCCAGCCTCCCTGACCCTTAAGCCCGGAGAAAAGAAATCGTTTTCTCTCAGTTGAGCCACATGGGAACACTCTCTCCAATCTTTATTTAAAGGTCTGCTATATTTGGAAAACAAAACAGGGCAGATATGGAGAAATATAACTAAATTATAAATCTCTTACTTTGAGAGGAATCAAAGTATCTTCAACAGCTCTGATCACATAAAAAAGACAAATCCTTTTTCTCAGAAAGAAATCATATTATGAATCTCTTATTCACCCCACAGTGGGCCATTTGTTATTTTTTTGCTTTGTTTTTTTGGTTCAACATTTTATTTATTTAACTAATCTTTATGCCCAACGTGGGGCTCAAACTCAACCCCAAGATCAAGAGTGGCACACTCCACCGACTGAACCAGCCAGGCACCTCCCATGCCCTCCCCCTTCTTTGTGTGCCACTTTGTTTTTAATTCACACACCTAGCATTTTTTTCAAAATCCTCACCAAATGTCCACATTAAATTCATTTCTATGAAATATATCTTACATTAAAAAAAATGTAAAATAAAATAATCTAAATGTGTACCACTGACCACAGTTCTACATTTTTCAAATTTCTACTTGGAAATAATACCCACCACGAAATTCTATCATTACAGACAAAACAGGCAAATAATAGAAACTTTTGGACAGTTTCTCTGATAGAAACAGCCCAAATCCTAAGCTCAAACCTCCAGAGGTTCATATATATTCCAGATATATGAAATAAGGTTTCAAATTCTCCCTTCTGCAATTTAAAGATGCTGTAGTTGGGGTGCCTAGGAGGCTCAGTCAGTTGTGTCCAACTTTGGCCTCAGGTCATGATCTCGCAGTTCATGAGTCTGAGCCCTGTGTCAGGCTCTGTGCTAACAGTGTAGAGCCTGGAGCCTGCTTCAGATTCTGGGTTGCCCCCTCTCTCTGCCCCTTCCCCACTCTCTCAAAAAACAAACAAACATTAAAAATATATATAAATAAATAAAGATGGAGTCGATGGCCTTGAACAAATGAGAGTAACAAGGTAAAGAGAATGAACCAAGACCAGTTTGATAATATCTAACATTCCCTCACCAAACTCCAACGGACTAGCCCACCTCAAGTATTTGCTTGACCCCCTGCAAAACCCCAGCCACCACTGTTACTCTTCAACTCAGCAGGCTGGGACAGACCCTTTCAGACTGCCCTCTTAGCAATCAAGACCTAGAACCTGAAGCAATAAAGCAGGTCAAGGCCCTAACAGGACCAGATGGATTGATTGGCTTTACCTTGTTAATGTCAGAGATGAGCTTGCCCTCCCGGGGCATGTAGACCTTCTGATTGTTGGCCCTCATCTTGCTCTGAATAGTAAAAAGCAGCACTTCCAAGTTCCCCTTCTCAGTAAACCTAAGCACAGAAAAAAAAAAAAATATGCTGTTCCTTCAAGGGGAAAAATTAATTTGCTTTTGGAGAAAAAAACATTTCCCACAGCCACACAATCTTAAAAGCCATTTATCTCTGGTCAGATTTATGTGCAACTCAGGTTAGAGAAAACGCAGTACATTAGTTTTTGGGTATTATAGACCTCAAAAAATGCACCTAACTGTGGAATTTTGGTGGGGTTGGTTGACTGTTGTTACTGAGATTTATATTTGGGGGCATACAATACCAGTCCTTTATTAATTACTTCATTCAAAGTTTAGATTATATACATCCCGGATGATGGGCACAGCTGAAAACATTCAGCAAGAATTACTTCAAATGACTACCTACTATAACTTTCAATGGGTTTCAGAGACCGCAGCAAGGAATTCTCAACAGAGCACGTTTACAGAAAAAGGAATGACTTTCCAACTATAAGAAGGGATAAGGTCCATAATCCTTATCTGACAATTAGAATTTTCAAAAAGAAGTGAAAAATCAAATTTAGGGGAAGTGAAAACTGATCTGAACAGATAGATATAAAACTATATATTATTTGTCTTTACTCAACACAATGTGAGTATTTACACATTTTGCTACACACGTCTCAGTAAGCCTGACAATGGGTTACTGCCTCAGGTCTACTGGGAGTCATATAATAAACAATATCCATGCACTCAGCTGCTTCTCTAAAATCCACATCAAGCATGAGGGTTTGGTATAAGGGACCTGTACTATTTCTTAGGATTCTCATGTATCACATGTATCAGACCAGGGACACAATCCACTGGAAGGGCTCACAGAGGGCATGGTTTGTAATAAAGTTCAGCCACTCAGGGTCAGATGAAAAGGAGTAAGATAGGCCACTGGTGACAGGCATTCATTAAGTGAGGAGATCACACAAGTCAGAAAGCAGGGGTCCATGCTGCAATCATCTTTCTTTCCACACTAATTATAACACATTCCAATCTGCATCTTACTTGGGTGGTTTCTCCACAGTGCGGTAAGTGTTAAAAGCCTGAAGCTGTTGTTGAACCCCAACCAGAGAATTGGCAAATTTGCGATTGTTCAATATAATGATGGTTTGTTCAATCCACTCCAGAAGATCAGAGGCAAGTGACTCATACTTTTCAATCATTTTTTCTGTTTCAATAGCATTGTCAAGCACCTGTAAACAAGAGTTAGAAAAACGGGAAAGATTGTGTTGCCAAGTAAGAAAAACGTGATTATAACCCTACATGAGCACATGCACACTTAATGGACTGGCTCTGAAATAGTTCTCTGCTACTCTGGCCCAAGCATTTCAAACTAGAGGAACTATTTGTTAATAGGCACTCAGACTGCAGCCATTATTTGTGAGCAATGACAGCTTAACTCAAGTGTAATTGGTTCTGTAACCTCCCAACCCCCAGGCAAAGGGTTTCAGATTCTGAATGACTCCTGTTGCCTAAGCTCCAAAATTCCTAGAAAAAACGAAAAGGGCTCTATTTTGCTTGGTCCTGTCCCATGAATGCCCTTGAATTTTCTGAGGTGTTCTGAAATATATGGTGGTGAACATCAGCCAAATGAGAATTAAGAAGCATAACAGTGAGGCCTTTTCAACCAAATAAATAGGATTTCCTACCCATGACATCAACCGACTCAGATTTCCAATACCCAATCTTCTGATAGGGTGTAGGGGAGGGCTGTCTCTGGGTCTGAGATGCCCCTGAAATCCCTCCCTAAACACTGTAGCTACTCCTACCTCCTGTTACTCTTAGGGACAAAGAGGCTTCCTGCCTACTTCTCTGCCACCAGAAGTGTCCACCACAAGCTGCTGCTGGCTGAACTGATGAGTGCACGGGAGAACAAGGTGCTCGGTGGCAGTACATTAAGACACGAGCTTTAATCATGTCTCACAACTTATAAAATTGGTGTGAACTCACCTTTCCAATTCGTTTTCCTTCAACAGCCAAAGCCTTCATCTTAGAGAAGTAGTGGTAATAAGTCACCACATAAGTGATAATGGACTTCTCATCAGGGTGGTCCACACTGATATCTGTAACCCGGAGAAGATTTCCTCAGTACTCTGCTCAGAGTGCTACCACCCAGGCAGCAGCAACAACCCAGAATGACCGTCTAATACTGACACAGGTCAGTGTCTCCAATTTTTATACTTAGAGTTCTGCCATCAGTGCAGTAATTACAAGGCTAATGAGGATGAAACCATCTCACTGACTCTTTTATGATATGAATATTCATGAATGCCTTCTACTACTGCAATAAGGACATAAAAGTCTTAAGAGACATGATCCTTTCTCTTCAGGATCCCAAGCCATGAAGAAAACAACATGTACACAAAACAACTAGAGAAAAATGAAGAATACAGTAAGAATTATGTCAGAATTCTTAGCAATGTGGCTACTATCTAGCCACACCACGTTCATCTCCCTGCCCAATTCTACTCCCAAACTGGGTTTGTGCTGCTTGAATCCTCATTTATGCCAATGTCACCTGAATTTCTTCCAATCATTCAGTCTTTGGACATCTTTACCTTGTTGTTACCTGTTATCCAGTTAGTCACCAAATCTGAGTCCAGATGACTCTACTTACGGAGTCTTTACTGTCATTTATGGTTCAGACTCTCATGGTCACATAACCAGATATGAAGCAATAGCTTCCTCATTGGGTTTCCCTACCACCCAAGTCACTTTACACACTGTACCTGGTTGATCTTCCAGAAGCATAGCTGTGAACACTCTTTCTCCTAGCTCAAAATTACTCAAAAGTGCCCTACAATTTACAGAAATAAAGTCTAAGCCCCTTAACCCTCTGCCATAACTTTCCTTCCCTTCATTCCATCCATCCATCGAGTATTTATCAGGCTCCCTATAAGAGCCAACCACTGTTCTAGACATTTCTAATTCTATAGCCTATTATTTATTCTCAGGCATAAGGAGACTCAGGCATAAGGGGGCTATTCAACACCCCCCCACACACACACACATTCCACAATTCCTAATACTCCTTCCCTTTACTCACAATATCCCTTTGCCTAAGACATCCTTCCCCACCCCATCACCTTCTTCCTAACCTTCAGCTCCACCTGAAGATACCACCTCAACACAGTTCTTTCTGATCCCTACAGTCAGAATTAGTGTCTCTCTCCTAAGTTCCCTTAAGGACTCTGTTTACATGGACACACAGTCCATTCTCTGCCAGGTATTATAATTCAGTACTCATACACACTTTTTTTGTTTTACAAGACTAAGTCCCCAAGGGTAGGAACCCTGTGTCTTGGTAAGCCTGGTGCTGCTCCACCTCTCAAATTCCTGGTGTGTTGTGTTGCACAAAGTGGGTAGTCAGAAAGTATTCACTAAGAGGGGGAATAAATGCATGAAGATGGCAAGTGTTTGAGGTATGGCAATACAAGTGAAGTATTAAACTCAGGACAGATGGAGAAGAGAACACATAGGATGAATAATACATAGGATAATCAGGCTGCTTTTCAAAATGCATTCACACATGTGCCTTCTATCTTCCTGGCGCCCCTGTGTGAGGCAGGATTGTTTCTCTTACTTTTAAGATGAGAATACTAGGGCACAGGGCAAGAAAGCTCCCTGCCAGTGTCACCGAGGCAACTGATGGCAATGGGGCCAGCAGAGCAGCTACTGTTTCCCCCCCAGAGTCCCTGTGGCCAACTCTGCATCTGGCTCAGCCCCATTCAAGTATGCCCCAAAGAGAGAGAAATGGATGAAGGCCAGAAAAAAAATGCTGGTTCTGTACACAATACAATAAACACAAAATGTCAACATGACTGGGAAGATGTGAGCAGGCAAAAACCTTGTGGTTTTGTAACTAAACTGCAATCTTATCTTAGCTGATGCTCTCTGGGGCACTCAACAACTAACAATAGCTAAGAACAACTAATAATCAAGATCAAACCGGACAAGTGACATCAACTGCCTTTTTTTAGCTCCTTGTCTTGTGATCTGGGAAACATCAATCCCCTTTTCCATACTGGGAAGTGATTAGAAAGATTAACTAATGAGCAAGTTATTTAAAAAATATCTGTCATAGTGGTAGGAAAAAAAAGGTTATTTAGCAAAGCACAAAGAGCTACAGCTGAAGAAGAATGTCTTCCCATAGTTAAAGTAGGGGTTAAGAAGGAAGATTAATCACAGCCCAAGGAATTTTAGTTTTCTGTTTATATTAAGAAATCATTTAATGGGTTAGCACAAAGATAATTTTATCTCCACTTCCTGTATAGTGAATTTATCAGTGAATCTGATGCATTGGAAAGAGCAAGCCTGCTTGGCAGCCTCATGACCTCAATCTGTCCTTGGGGAGTTCAACTTCCTGTTCTATATTTATAAGAACTTTAAACTTTCACTCACAGCTTTCTCTGTAATATCTGCTCGCAGCTGAGAGCCATGATCTAAAGAGCTCCAGCACTACAAACAAATCCTCTTATGTTTCAAATGCTTTTCAAAATAAGAAAAAGTACCTATGACAGTTCACGCTAAAATCCTACAATTAGGATTCTGTGTGAACTAAGGGAGTTATGGCCTGAGGGAATGCCCCACACCAGTCGACTCCAAGTCACCTGCAGTCAGTCTCTGGGGTCCTGCTGCAGGGACTGAGAGTGGAGACAGTGGTTTCAGGCAGAAGCGGTCAGCCGTAAGAAGGGACTAAGTCTTAACATTTCTTCCATTCACATGTTCTCCTTCCTGATCCACCTTCTTCACCTAAGTTGTTCTTGCTCACAGCAAACACTGAACAGCCTCCTAGGAGGCACCTTCCCCACCCCCCACCCCTAGTCTTGCACCCATTCATCCCCCATGGCTGCTTGCCACCTTGGGATGAAAGTAGTCAACAAACATTTGCTGAGAGTCTATGGCAGGTTCTCTTCCTTGAGCACAGCTTCTAAGAACTTCCAGTGACTGCTGAATAACCTCTAAAAATTTTAGCCTGTAGAGCCCTGACCCACCTTTCCAGTGGTAGTTCCTATTATTATTCTAAACACCATTCCCAATGAACTGTTAGTCCCCAAACACACCTTCCTAGTTCTGGTTCCACACCTCTGCTCACACAAGCACCTCTGCCTAGCAAGCCCTCCCTTCCCATCATGTTTAAACCACACTCATCTTTCAAGGCCTTTTTAAACAGAATCCTTTGCACAAATCCTCAAGTAATTCCCACCCCAAAATTAAGCTCCTCTTCCTTCAATAATTCCCAAAGCACACTACACAAATAAAACAAATTGACAGAAAGCAGATTTTATATAAGCCCCCCAATACCATCCTACCTTTCATCCCTCACGTCCTTACCTTCCGGATCCAACAGTTTAGTGAGGCCAAGGTGCTGCTCTGCCAGATTAAACGCATTCTGCAGATTGTAGTGTGCATTGGATTTCTTTAGTTTGTCGAAATCTATCAGGTCAGGCCTATGCAGAACAACAGTGGAACATGACAAAAACTATGGCTTGAAAACACATGTGACCAATGAGACACGATCATTACTCCAAAAGCCGTAGAAATCACCCCTTAGAGTAAAACTCTATAATATTATTTAATCATCAAACAATGAAATCTGATTTTTGAATAAACACTTCAAAGTTTATTAAGACAGCTGAAGATAGATAATGGGCAAACTTGTCTGTTTGGGAGAATTTACATATTCTCTCACATTTTCCTCACATGGAATGCAGAATTCTCACCGTGGTGCAACATCTAAGGCAATGGATATGAGGATCAAAAGTCACCCAGATCTGCTAACAGAAGAGTGTCAACATTCTACCCCCAAATCGTTAGCATGATTCCTAAGGATCTGACTTACCGGTGTTTGTGTATCAGGGCATTGAAGGCCATGCCGTCCCTCCAGCTGGTGGTGAAATTGTGAATGTTGACGTTCGGGTACCTAGCAGAGACCAAGCACAAGAGAAAAATCAACAGAATTACTAAATAAAGATTTACAATTTTGTGAAATGCAGTGTTTAAGAAAAAGTTTGTAAGCACTGTAAAAATGTTGAGGCAGTAAATGTCAAAAGGACAATTAAGTCAGAGCAAACACTGTTTCAACTTCAGTATGCTATAAAATAAAAAAATACACATCCACATGGCTTTTCTTTCTTGGTAAGTAAACTGGCCAAAAGACTGTGAACTGTGTCCTAGATTTAAAAACAACACTTAAAGAGGAAAAAATGACCACAACCCAGATGCCTAGAGGCCTCTCTGCTTTCACTGGCCGTCTACTCTGTCAGCAAAGATATCAGGAGTCTGCAGTCACTGAGATCTGAATTCACAAGCTACTTGGGGGAGAGGAAGCAGCTGGGATTCACATGACACTTGGCTTTCTTGCTTATTATCACTGACTTGAATAAAGTCTTATAAACCAAGTATCTCCCTGAAAAACTTCCCTATGTTTGAGACCTACCCCTCATCACTGAGCTATTCTGTACCATACTGCACATTACTAACTTTGTATCTGTGGTTGACTAAAGGTTTATAACTAAGTTGATGCCCTTATTAGACATATACTCTTGATGGGCTCCATGCTTACTGTTAATTGATCATGTCCATTAGAGTTGTAACTGTCCTCAAAGTAGTTCTGACAAAAACTCCAGTTAACCAAAATCGGTGCTAAGTATCATGAATCCTAGCAATTTTAGTGAGCAACATAACAGGGGCAGTGCTCTAAAAGTATTTTCACTAAAATTTCACTAAGGAAAACTGAGATAATGTATAAGGACTGCTCTTAAGTTTATCACACAAAGCTCTCCAACAGCAGCGAAAATTAAAGGGAGGAGAAAACCCACAGTTGCTTTTTAAAAATATCATGGATGTGTTTCCTAAACATGGTTTCTTGATTTTAAAATTCAAGATATACTGCTCTCTGGAGCGTCTTTAACAAAGAGAGGGAAAGTGACTACAGAGATGACAGGTCCAGAATATAAATCAGAACTCCTTCCATGTTGTGAGCTAGCTAAAATGTCAGCTATCAACTGCTTATGAGTTAATAAGATTTCTCAATGGAAGCAGTGGAAGAGATACTTGTCAACACCTCAGAAGTGATGACTGCAGCGGAACCTTGTCCTGGGCGCAGTGGCCCCTGATCCCCTGTGAGTTCACACTCACCCAGCTGTCTTCATCTGGCACCACAACAGCAATGCATCCTTGGCAGATTTCTTCTCTTTGTTGTCTTCAGTTTCTACACTGATATCCTGGATCTGAGATTTACAAAGAAGTATTAGTCAAATAGATGGGTCAAGCTGTCCACGACTGCCAGAGAAGAACAGGTCTTATACATGAAGAGTAAACTTCAGATCACAATCCAGTCCTGCAGATTTACTTACTGTGCCAAAGAAAACTGCTTTCTTCACACTTCACCTAACAGAAACACCAACTTGGTTTTCTACTTTGCATGGAGGTAAGAAGTGAAGACTACTTAACCTGCATGACTTCTCAGAACTATCCACTGGGAGTCACTTCTAACCTCTAGGTAGCCCATCTTTCCAACTACAAGCTAGCACAGTGGTTCACATTGTAAATAACTTGAACCTTGTCAGATCCCAGAAAAATACCTGGTTCAGTTTTTTATAACTAATTATTTTTTCACACTAGGGTGTGTGTCACTCATAGATGAGGATAGTCTATATTCCTTTTCCTAAAAGGTGACCCAAATTCTTGGAGAAAGGACACATTTACACTCTGTGCTTCTATAGTCTGTGCTATGGTCTGAATGTCTATGACTCCTGCAAATTCTTACACTGAAATCCTAACTCCCAAAGGTGATGGTATTAGGAGATGGGGCCCTTGGGAGGTGCCTAGGTCATGAGGATGGGATCCTCGTGAACAGGATTAGTGCCTTATAAGAGAGGCTCCAGAGAGGTCCTTAGCATCTTCCACAATGTTAGGACACAGGGAGAAGTTTGTGATCCAGAACAGGGCCCTCACCAGACCATGCTGGCTTGATCTCAGACTTCACCTCCAGAACTGCGGGAAATGAATTTCTATTGTTTGTAAGCTACCGTGTTTGTGGTATTTTGTGATAGCAGTCCAAATGGACCAAGACAGTCTGCATTCATAAGCTGCTCACTGGCATCATAAACGCAACAGTATACACAGAGCTTGGTCTACTTGCACCAACATCAGACAGCCTAGGTCTAAAACTAGGTTCCACCACCAACTGTGTGTCACTGGGCAAGTTCCTTAGCTTCCCATCTGAGGAGTGGCAACAGCAACAGTGGCTGTCTCACAGCACTGTTGTGCACTTAAATGAAGAAAGAATATCAAGTGCTGACTTCATAATAAAGATCCATAAATGATAGCTCTTTAGATTAGGGGCTATCTACCAGTTATGTGATTTTAGAAAAATGCTCTATATACCCTCTGTCTTTAGGTTCTTGCCTATGATACTACAATGTGGGATGGTGGGTGGGGGTAAATGGTGGTGGCCTAGCAGGCCCTCCATCATCTTTTAGCTTTAACCATTCCAAGTTTCCCTGCCTTCTTCCCTGTTAAAGGTCTTCCCATTTAATCTAGAGATGTGCCCCAGCATTCTTTTTGGAAAAGAGACAGGAGGAGGATAAAATATATAAATAAGAGATGAAAAAGTCAGAAACTTTCAACTAGGAAAAACACCTACAAATTGAAATAATTATACTTCTAAAAAAAATATCCTTTTTTAACTGTGGTAGGTATGTGAGGTGAGTCTGCATAAGCTCCAAACATTATCATTAGGATCCTGAGTTCTTATGCACAAAGTAAATGTGAAAAAACAAGCTTACTCAAGGGATAAGACACAGATTCATCAGGACAGACAGGTGGAATCCCACACACTAACCCCTGTCAACCTCCTTATGCTTCAGGGTGAAGAAGGGAGTCTATTTCCACACTTGCTCATTTAGAAACAGTCTACTCTTCTGCAATGAAGACAGCTCCCTATCTACACAAGACAAACTCAGAGGCCTTCACTCCAGTTTCTCACAATATCCTTTACTCTCTTTTAAAGGGACAGAATAAAACCTGTGTGTTATCATTAGTATTTAATGGATACCTACTATGCACAGACAGGCCAGGCCATGTCCTGGGAGTTCTGGGGCCACACACACACAGACACACACAAAGAGGGAATGTAAGATGAGGCTGTATATTCAGAAACTGGGAGAAAGAGATTTCTGTAGAACGTGGGGAAACTTCACAGAGGAGGCAGAAAGCAAGCTGGGCCTTGGCTGACGCAGAATCAATACATATTTGTGAAATGGGTGATGATTCAATAAGCCTGTTGGAGGAAGCTAGGTCATGTAAGACACTAACACTGCAGGCCATGCAGTGACATCATCAGCCTAAATTTCTTGCCTCAAAAAAAAGAGAGAAAGTATGTATCAGCATTTACAAGTTCAATTACAGAAAAAGGCAAGCTGTCAGGAAGCTAATTAATCGATGACTTAACCCCATTCATGCTGAGAATCCTGGAAAGGGCTGTGTGTGCCAGCTCACCAACGTGGGCAATGACCCGATGTGAAGAGAGGCCACCATCAGGATGCCCCTCCACGCTCTGATTCCTACAGGCCAAAGGCAACAGAAATAGAACATTTTACTCTACAAAACTGAGGTGAGGTTCAAGGAGGGTGCTGTTAATATCACCTCTGTTGGCCTCAGAATGAGAGCTATTATTAGTGAATTTAATGGTATTCATTTTCAAGTCATTCAGGAACTAAATGACAGAAACCTATATAAGAATTGTTTGCAAAATAGTCTTTGGTTGTTGTAATTAATTCCATTCATGATGTCTTCTTCAACAGTGGTCCCTCCTTAAACCCACCTAAATAGAATAGTTGGGAGTGTGGACAGGGGAATCTGAATTGGTAAAAAGCTTTCCCAAGGAGTCAGATGATCAGCCAGACTTGGGAACCACCATTCAGGGAGCTTCTTTGGATAGCTCTTTTTGCTCCCACCTCCTCCTCCCACATACACACCCAAAACACTGCTAACTCAAACCCACTCCCAGTGGAAATGAGAAAGAAAACAACTGGTTACCCGCTGACTTCAGAATTTTAGGAAGAATACAAAGAGAGCTATAATTTGATTTCTGGCTTTGCCCTTTTTTGGTGAGATTTTTATTTAGCTAGAAAAATCAATCAGACTTTATATCAAAGGGGTGGAACAGGAAGGAAAGGCACAGAGAACACAGCCACCCAGGAGACAGGATTGTTAGGACATTTGTTTGCAGAGTAACCTGACGCTTTGGTTAAGAAGTGTTTCCTGCATTTCAAATTCTAATTGAAAAGCAAGAGCATGAAGCATTGCCTGGAGAAAGAACCAGTAATCAGGCCAGAGGTGCTCCACAGTGCTGAAATTCTGAGCTCTCTCCTAAAGGGTCAGAAGTATGCATTGCAGCCCTGACTGGCCTTGTAATCCTGGATAAAGCTCCTCCCTTTCCTCACAAAGAAACTGGACAGAACGACCTTGAGAGTTCCTTCTGGTTTAGACATCTATACTTAGAGCCTTCCCCTCAAGTATATCAAACCCAAAGAATTGTCATCGATTCAAACAAGCGTAAGGTTTTTGCATATTCCCCCTGAAAATGGCTTCCTCACATCCAAAGGAGAATGAGAAAGTGAAAACAGAGTGCACACACATATCATAATCCTAAACAACTTCTCCTGAATATATTCCATGACACGTGCTACAATCTGGTCAAGTTCAGATAGTCTGCTACCAGTATCCCAGCATCAACCACATCCTTCTTATCATTGCTCCTGAAAGACTAGTGGCAGACACCAGACATTTAGAGGAGGTACCAGTGAAACGATGGGTGGGGATGTAGCCCAGAAACTCCCTTATCTGACAAGAGAACCAAGACTTTCAGGGGCTAGCAAGACTGAGGGAGGATGTGGTAGCTGCAATGTGCCTATGGGTGTGGGACCCAGCGCTCCGCACACCTGACTTGGGGATGCCATTTCCACAAGGATGCTCCTAGCCAGGGAGAAGGCAGAACCTTGGGAGCCAAGCCCTTACCTGGAAGCGCAGGATGATGGTCCAGATGAGGCCGAGGGTCAGCCGGTGGTTCCCATCCACGATGTCATGGGACCCCATGTTCTCAAGATGGACTCTCTGCTCCTTCAGGAACTGAAGGGCCTTGTCCACATTCTCCAGACAGTGGATACGCATTCGTCCCTTGGTGGGTTTAGGCTAGAAACAGGAGAGCAGAAAATAGAAACAGATCATGTAATGGGGCAGAGACAGGCTCAGCTCAGAGCTACTGCCCAGAGTTCACACATGCCTGCTCATGCAGCACTCTTCTACCCAAACCAAAACATTAAAAACATGTATACTCAGTACAAGGACAGTATCTACCTAACATCCTTATGAGAGAGAAGTTTACTTAACGGATGGTGATCACTCTTCAGAGGTTTAATTATGCAAGTGACACAATTTACAAATGAGCAAAGAAGCTGGAAGGTTAGAGAGAAAGGAACCCCATTTCCATCAAGGATTTCAGAGCTACTGCTGCCACCCACACAGTTTTCTGCAGATGCAGGGCAAAACACTCGATTTTTCTGACTGCTTTAAATGTAAAAGTAGGTTTGCTACCTGCAGGTTTGGGCTGTTTCCTAAGGCTGGCTCAAAATGAAAAGGGGATACACCACCAAATGAGAATTTCCAAGTGGCAGTTTTGTGAGAGTGATGCAAAGGGCTGAGAAAAAGGGTGTGACCCCCTGAGGATAAAGGAAAAGAAAACGAGAGAGTAGTTTAATGTGAATACCTCAATGTCTCTTTTTTTACTCAGTTATATCTAATCCAAGAGGCCCTGGGGAGGTGAACATTTTAAATAAGTAAAACAAAAGACAAAGGCACACATACAGGAAATTCTCTGTGCGCCTCTGTCCTCTATGGGGTCTAGAGCAAGCTCATGCCTCCACCGCCTGGCTCTGTCCCTCCCCTCCTTTCTATTTCCCAGCACAGCCCCCTCTAGCACAGGCAGCACCTCAGACTGACACTTCCTTTCACGTCCTGAGGCCTCTCCCTCTCATCTCTTTTCAATGACTGTGCACCTGACTAGTAAGACCTGGGTCCGCTGATGCATGCTGTTTCAGTCCCAAAGTGGCCTGCAGAGCAATGAGGACAGGACCATTCTACTAAGTGCAGTACAGTCTCCCAAGTGTGCCTCAAAGGGGACAGAAGAGGTCATTTCCTAACTGAGGGTGAGAGGAACAGTGTGGATGGAATCAGAAGGAGCTAAAGAGATGGGGAAGGAGTAGACTGGGGGGCTGTTGGTATCTTCCCAGGCTCCATCAGGTATAACCACTGTTCTTTCAGACTTTATTTTAAAAAACTCAATCGCAAACACACAAGGCCTTCCAAGCCTCTACTCTCTCTCTATAAAATCTCAGTGGAACCTGTGCTCCTTTCCACATGAATGTATATACAAAGTGTGAGTGGGGGAGAATGGTGATAAAGGTCCACTTCCCAACAGGTTGATCAAGTCTAATGCCACCTCGCAGGGACCCCATGTGGATGTGACTGGCCAGGCCAGATGAGCTTTGGAATGGTTCACTAGAGACCCAGATGCAACTTAAGTCCCTGAAAAGCACCAGCCATTGGAAACACCAGGGCATGAGACAAAGGAAGGAACTAGAAGAAAAAATTCAGACAAACCTCTTCAGGTAAAATGGTCAGACTCCTTCAAATGGTTAAAAAATAAACAAATCTTATGAACTTCCAAAACCCAGGAAAAAGAAAAAAAAAAAAAAAAAAGGGAAAACTTTAGGAACCAACCCTCTTTTTTGCAATTCTCCCCAAATCAAACCAAGGCGGGGGTGGAGTTTCCCTTTCCCTAAAATTTCCCTACTGCTCATGGCCTCTTCTCTTTTAAATCATCAGGCACGAGCAAACCAGCCCTCTGCGGTAAGTTTTTGTTGGACAGTTGAGTATAGAAGATAACAACTGTAATGTTGAAATACCTATGTTCAAGCTACAATTTCCCCATTTTCTGGCAAATAAGAGCCTCACTTCTCAACTGTTTACCCATAAATTGATCAGAATACCAATAATTATCTCAAAGGGCCGCTACATAAATGAAATGGTAATCTAATCACTATAGCGTTCTCAAACACACAAAATGTCTCGTTACCAGCAAAGGGCACCTCAAGTATCTTCCTCCCAACAATTCTACTTAAAACAAAAGGGGGAAGACTCTCCCCTCTCTCTGTGTTTAGGTACAACACACCTCTCTGGAGACAGCAGCAAATTTTTAGGGTCTAGACAGAACTTGCCCACTAAGAGCCTGAAAAGTTGAAAAGTTAACATACTTTAATTTTTGAAAGGCAAGTTTAAAACTGGAAGAAAATGTGCCTCTAAACAGTGATGATAATACCACTCTTCTAATCTTGACACCCAAAATTAAATTCTGGACTGGAATGAAAAGAAAAAGTGGTAGGGAAAACTGACTGGTTGGTGTCTTGACAAAGGGGAAAGGACATGAAAATACCCAAACCTCAACACTTGGGGCTTCTGCAATAGTGAGGACTCTGTAGTTCAAAGTTTATTAGAAAACAAGTCTAAGAAACATGATTTACAGAGACATTTTAAATATTATTACTGTAGGGGCACCTGGGTGGCTCAGTCAATTGAGCGTCCGACTTTGGCTCAGGTCATGATCTCTTGGTTTGTGAGTTCAAACCCCACATCAGGCTCACTGCTGTCAGCACAGACCTGCTTCCAGTCCTCTGTCCCACCCCCTTCTTCCCCCACTCTCAAAAATAAACATTAAAAAAAGAAAACTAAATAAATATTATTACTGCTCTATAGCTGCTAATTCAAACTCAGCTAACTACCATATAGTAAAAATTATCACTCTACCACCTTTCCGTTTCTCCAACGCTTTCCCACATTTCATCTCAGTGGAAGCTCACTCATCTTTGGTGGCACTTGTTAAACTCCTTCTCAACCAAAAGAGTAATAAACAAGACATGGTGAGGTTAAAGGATGGTGGCACGATACAAGGGAGAGTAAGGATCAAGACTAAAACTCAAGTATCCGGGTTTTCAAGTCTCGTGTTCTGTGTGCTTCACAGAGGGGCTATAAAATATTTTCAGGCATAATACTTGGGCACGTTTAGAAATGACTACAGGAAACTAATTTTAAGAAATATTAATGACCTCACAGAGCTATACAGTGAAACACATCGGTCATTAAAACTGCAAAGCCCCCTTAGGGGCACCTAGGTGGCTCAGTTGGTTTAGTGTCTGACTTTGGCTCAGGTCATGATCTCGAGGTTTATGAGTTCAAGCCCTGCGTCAGGCTCTGCGCTGACAGCTCATAGCCTACAGCCTGCTTCAGATTTTGTCTCCATCTCTCTGTCCCTCCCCTCCTCGCTCTCTGTCTCTCTCTCAAATATATAAAAAAAAAACAACACAAAAACAAACAAAACAAAACAAAACAAAACTGCAAAGCCCCCAAGATTTAAAAATTCTTGGTGGCCACTGATAGACCTACTATGTTAACCTCTGTTAGGTGGTTAATAACTGTTATTGCATTTAATCCTCACAGTAACACTGAATAATAATTACCATCTTATGGATGAGAACACGCTGGTTTAGAGAGATGGAGTAATCCATGTGGCTAGTCCCTTTGTGGCCGGTAAGGATTCCAAAGCTCACGGTCTTCATGCTACACCGAGAACCAAGAGCAGTACACATTTCCACACGAAAGGAAATAGACTCAGTTCCCATCTAGCAGATAGTTTTCATTTTTTTAAGAGCTATTTTTATATCACTAAACTTCCATCCTCTTAAAAGGAAAAAAGAGATAACAATGGAGAAAACTGAACACAATGGAACTAGGGGGAAGGGTGCATTTCTCAGTAATAAACACTTTCTTAAAGCCACGCCCCAAGAGCGGCTGATTGTGCCAAGAAATGGAGTGCTCCCTGTCTTGCCTCCATTAATTATTGTCAAACTTCTAGTGTGGCATTGGTGTGTTCCCACAACAACATGTGCATTTCTGTTCTGTAGGTCATTTCTGATGGGGAAGTCTGAAATGCCATTAATGTGGAGACAAGGATCAATACCAGACCCATATGTGACTCAGAAACAAGCGGTGGTGGTGGTGGCAGCAGGGGTGGGGGGTGGGGAGTGGGGGGGTGGGGAGAAGGTTCCTCTGAGGAAATGCCTATTTTTATGGATCCTCCTGGAAATCATTTTAACAAGGTGGGCACCTGGGTGGCTTAGCCGGTTAAGCATCCAACTCGATTTCAGCTCAGGTCAAGATCTCGTTGTTCATGATTTCGAGTCCCGCATCAGGCTCTGCGCTGGCAGTGTGGAGCATGCTTGGGATTCTCTGGTCTCCTCTCTCTCTGCCCCTCCCCCACTCATTCTTACTCTCTTTCTTTCTCTCTCTCTCTCCCCCTCCCTCCCTCCCACTCTCTCTCAAAAATAAGTAAACTTTAAAAAATAAGCTTTCCTGCTCCTCCCACAACAAGGCCCATGTTCCTGTATTTTGCAGGCACTTTTCCTGTTTCCCTTCCCAAGGTCCCTTCTAGTCCCAAATCTTCAACCACAGCTCCATCCTACATTTCACCCCAGACCCTTCTTTTTTCAGACTCCAAGTAAGGAGTAGAAATTATAGGGCTAAAGAACCACCTCTAGCATCTGACAACACAATTCTAATTGCTTATTAGAGCAACTTATCCAAGCTCTGCCTCTGAGAAGCGGTATGGCCTTGGGCAAATCTGCCTGAGTGGACCCAATGCCTTTAAAGAACAAAGGAGCTGGATGGTGTCCAGGCCACCACTCTGCCTCCACTGTCTGCCCGTCCTTGAGTTTGAATCTATTATACCCTGCAGGGCATCAGGATTTGCAGAACTACAGAATAATCACAATGGCAGCGTTTTTGTCAGAGTCTAGAGATAGAAAAGAGAAAACAAATGTTTCCTAGAGCTAATTTCGCCTCCTTGAATAAAAGAGGAAAACATAAGGGAGGGTTTCTGGCAGGGTGTTTGGGAGGCCCCCTGGGAGCTGGGCCATGCTGTTCCACCCTGGTAACCCCTACTTCCTCAGATACTTTCCATGGGTTTCCAAAGTCACCTTGAAGCCACCTGGAGCAACAGCTCTCCAAGGGTTGCAGTGTGACCAGAGAACCAGCCCTGGGAAGTGGAAGAAGCAGACTCTAGGCCTCTATCTGCCACACACTAGCTGGATGGCCTGGCCAGTTGCTTTTTCTTAGTATGAAGGGATGAACTTCCAGCTATAAAACACAATGTATATGTTAGAGGTTGCAAGGCTTACTAACATGCCTCCTGGTCTCTTGTTCAGTTGAAGAGGAAATGGAGAAAACACACTAACTGGTCTCCACCTACCACTGTGACTGACACTTATGTCTTTGCCTTTTTTTTTTTTTTTTTAATGTTTATTTCTTTGAGAGAGAGAGTCTAAGTGGGGGAGAGGCGAAGAAAGAGAGGGAGAGAGAATCCTCCCAAGCAGGTTCCATGCTCAGCACAGGGCCTTGATGCGGGTTCGATCCTATGACTGAGATCATGACCTGAGCCGAAATCCAGAGTCGGACGTCCAACCGACTGAGCTACCCAGGTGCCCCTGTCTTTCTTTTAATCACAAATGGTTCCATCACACGCAAAAGGCTCTACTTAATATAGATGGTGGGATGGGAAGCATTTATTCCAGTCTCCTCTAATACAATACACAGCCCAACTCACTTCACCCTAAGTCCCCAGTCAAGTGTTAGCTTTAATAAGAGTATAGATGATTCTCGTCCAATTAAAATCAATCAAGAAACAATACACTGTACTAGGTCCTGCCTGGCTCCTCACTGGCTGGGCCCTCTCCCAGTGAACATTTCCCTTTAGCAGGGCTCAGAGGGAAAGGAAGGCACCAACATAAACAGGAGAATGGACTGGAGTCCACGTTCTGTTACTTACTAGTGATACTGGCCTTGGGCAAGATCCTGGTCACCTCTGCCTATTTCTTTCATAAAGCCTAACTGTCCACTTCATTAGACTGTGAGAACTCAGTGAGATCATGCATGTGACAATACAAACTAAAAGCAACAGACCCTCAAGTTACCATCATCACTCTTTCCAAAAATAATCCCCAATTTAGCCAGGATACTTTCCTACACCAGTTCCTTCCTAATGCCCACTGCCAAACTTGCTCCTTCACTCTCCCTCACAGCAGACATCTGACCCTTATCTCCTCGGGCCATCTAAACCTAAACCCCTCCTCCTGGATTCCGATGAAACCCCACCCACTTGCTATGGCTTCTTGATAAGCCATCCAAAAGGCTGGTTTCCCCTTCTGAACTCTAGGACTCGGGGACCGTTCACTTGGTACTTGATCATATGTACCTATTACTATTAATTCGCTCTTTGCATTTGTGCAATTTAGACTGCAACTTAATGGTGCTTTCTTCTGTGGCCATATTTAGAACAAAAGCAAATACTCCCAAACAAACAATATTACAAACAACAGGTAGGTTCTGTGGCCAGTCCACAAAATCCCATTTCAACAATACATGCCAGTATGGCTCTCCTAACAAAGGCTTTATGCAAAACTCACTCAGAGCAGTTCAATGTGGGATTTAAGGCTTAACAAATCTCGTGGTAAATCTATCTTCCTCACCTAGCTCAGCCTGTTCTGGAGTTAACGGTGGCAAAGAAAAAAAAAATCCTTTTTGTTGTTGTTGCTTTCTCTTCTTTGACACTGATTAACAGAGTAAGAAGACCGAATATCAGGAAAACAACAGGCAAGCAAAAACCAGTGATATCTGCTATTGGAAATGGCAGGCAGAGGTGTTCAGAAAACCTTGTCCTCTCTGGGTCAGAGGTGAGTGCCCTGTGTGGCAGGAACCGGGCAGAAAGCTGGCAGTCTTACTTAGAACCATCCCTCACTGCTGAGGCCCATGGAGGAAAGGGGGCAGGCACAGGCAAGCTTCAACCCTGGGTTATGACCCGTGGGCCCCACTTCACCAAAGTCCAAGCCTGACAGCATTACTCCTGAGGCCCTAAGATCTGGGACCACTGACAGAATGACTGGCACAGCTTCTGTGCTCACAGCATTTATGTGCTCAGGTGATGTTAAAGTTAAGGGTGGGTCTGTATTTTTAAGGGAATTTTAAAGCAAGCAACGCCTGTATGAAGAGCTATAAGCCACTGTCATTTCAGAGTAAGATATTGAGGAAAAAAATGGTTTTCTTTGTCATCAACCCAATCCCACCCAAGTAAGAGAAGCTTCCTAGTTCAGTCTCAAAGTTTCCTCAATGCTCCACAGGCTGACATATTTAAGGCAAACAAAGGGACATTTCCAGACATGGATTCTGTCCAAGCCTTGACCAAAGAAAGGGATTTCTGCTCTCTTGACGCTCCCAATACAGCAGAGTCAAGTGCCTCGATAACCGAATGTCTGAGTGATACTTGCTCAAATGTAACTCAAATTTTATTGAGTCAAAATGCAGGATGGGGTTAGGGTAAGAATTATCTGGAGCTGTTGTTTCTCTGAACTTTACTCAATAAAAATCAAACTTTCTCCTTTGTAAAGAAGGATGAACTGGCTCCATAGATCTATTATATTTAAATACTCTAGTTCCTCCTATATTCATCTGTTACTCACCGTCAACCTGATGGTAAGGCTGGGGCTAAAATGCTGACTGAGATATAGGCCCAGACAGAGGGCAAAAATGTTACCCAGGGTTTGGGACCACTGGTGCAGAAAGCCCAGAGCTCACTAAATGCTATCTGACCATACACATTTAGCTGTGGACAAGAATTTACCCAAGCCTGGAAGCTCTAACCACAACTCATTAGTTCTGTACTCTGAATATGCAAGGATTCTTTGGGGCCAGACCTCAGAGAGGTCATCTGCTGCAGGGAGGGTCTCTAACTTGAGTCTCTGGCAGCCTCCGCGGCCAAGAGCAGAGAGTAGTTTGCGTCCCGTCCAGAAAGTTCCATGAAACAAATAAACCATGGGGCCAAACAGGCTAAAAAGTCTCAGTTCGAATGAACAAGAGTCTTAGCTCACTCTATCTATGGTACCCTTATTTTTGGAGTAAGAAGATTAATCAGACTGCCCAACCTATAATCAGGGTTGGCTGTGAGGAACAGATAATGAAAGAACTCGAGGCACTTGGGGCTTCACAAAGGGGTATGTTATTGCTAAACACCATTTCTAGCACTGACTGCCTAAGAGGTTGGAAATGGCTCCCATTTTCTGTTTTTCCCCATTCCTACTCTCCTAGGCCTCTGGATGACTGCAAGAAAAAGAAAAAGAATAATGGAAGAAGAAAAAGAAAAAGAAGAAGAAAAAAAGTATTGCTAACAGCAAATAAAGAGAGGAGTGGGACCCACACATAACTAAGAATTATGCTTTGCTGGTTGCTTTCTTTTTCCCTAGTAAAGTTTTTGTTGCCCTGTTCAGAATAAATGGTAATGGGACTGATCCCATTTATTATGTGGACATTATCAAGGACACGATCTTCTTGGTATTAAAGAACCATGGACCTTCAAAGGTGAATACTTTGCTCCCTAGAGCCTGGAAGACTCGACCCTACTGGAACCAAAATAAAAGTTCAAGTTAATTTTCATCCATATGACCTTTAATGATTTTTAGCTACTTTCCAAACAACATTCCAAAAAATAAAAAATAAAAAATAAAATAAAATGAAATAAAATAAAATAATCATACTAAGTTAAACATTGAAGAAGGGGGAAAAAAAGTCTGAGAAGTAGGGGGAAATGTCTGGTTACAAAAGTGAAATTTAGGAGTGCCTGGCTGGCTCAGAACATGCAACTCTTGATCTTGGGATCGTGACTTTAAGCCCCATGTTGAGTGTAGAGATCACTTAATAAAATTTTTAAAAAGGGGAGGGGGTGCCTGGCTGGCTCAATCAGTAGAGCACTCAATTCTTGATCTCAGGGTTGTGAGTTCAAGCCCCACATAGGGCGTGGAGCCTACTTAAAAAAATAAATTCAAAAAATGAACAAAAAAATAAACAGGAAAAACAAAACCAAAACCAAAAACTATATTTAAAGGTGCATATCATGGTAATTCTATCCTAGGTTCTCACACAGGCTCACTTCAAAAAACAAGTCAAGGGGCGCCTGGGAGGCTCAGTTAAGCATCCAATTTCCACTCAGGTCATGATCTCACAGTTAGTGAGTTCAAGCCCCGCATCAGGCTCTGTGCTGACAGCTCAGAACGTGGAGCCTGCTTCAGATTCAGTGTCTCCCTCTCTCTGCCCCTCCCTGGCTCACTCTCTCTCTCTCTCTCTCTCTCTCTCTCTCTCTCAAAAATAAACATTAAAAAAAATAATAAAAAAAAATCAAAATGCAATAAATGAGGGGTCTTACATCCCCTCCACACGAGCCCAACTGCCCCAACTCCTACCCTATATACCACTTGTGAGGCAGCCATCATGGGCTGGAACAGAAGCTCAAGTTTAGCTTGAGTTTAGTTCTCTAGTTTAGCTTGACCCACAAACTCTCAAAGATGAGGTAACAAGACCTGCATCTTGGGGAACAAAGCACACAGACAAAACTCACTACAGATGAGACAGGGCTTGCCTCACTATCTTTTAAAGGGCTCTGTTCTTGAACGTAGGAATGCGAGAGAGAAAACTCTGTGCCTTCACCCAAGCTCAAGAGGCAATTCTGTTGGCAGGCTAATAATAGAGCAAGGTACAACCTTAGCCCCTTGCCTGTGGTCAGAGGTGTGTGGGTCGGTCTGCCTACAGACCCATGCGGCTGTCAAGTTACAGGGTGGAGCTCAAGTTAAAAATAAGGCTTTCTGGCAGCCCTGCCAACCACCAGCATCATATTTTCCTGGTGATGTCACTACAGATGTGGGACTCTATCCCTGGGCGTCAGTTTTTGGCTCTGTCCCACCACCACCTATGGAACTACATGTGTTCTGGTACAATATAGCATCTATTTTCAAACCAAGGCGAGACAAAACCTGTTGGGTCAGTTACAGTGACTGGTTTATGGTTCATAAACAAAAGTCACATCACAGAAAGCCAGAGTAGCTCTGAGAAACAAAATGGGAAGAGAATTTTCACTGTAGGCTGACAATTCCCCTGCCCAAAAAGGCACAGTGAATTCATCAGAAGCTGAGTTTCCAAGATGACAAAACACCAGCCTCTCCTTCCACCCCCAAAATATGAAGTATGCAGGGAAGACAGCAAAAAACATCAAAGACTACTGAATTCAATTCCTGCCACCTTGTAACAGCAGCTCAGATTTTCCAGAGAATCAATAAGAAACAGATTTAAAATTATTCCATGATCTTGTGGGATACAGATTCATCCTGGAGCCAGTGCCTACGTCTGGCCCTTCCATTTCCAGTGCTGTGCCCAGTTTAACAGGGGACACCAGCCAAGATCTTTCAGACCAAGGGTAGTAACCTCACAAATTACCAGAAGGAGGCTGCTTTATTACAGTTCAAAAATATCACCCAGACTCACAATGGTACACAGGAGCTTTTCCCAACATACTCATCTCACCTATCCAGATTCTCGTTCTCAAAAATATTAGTCATTAACTGCAAAATTCATCAGAAAACACAAGTCCACACTTGATTTTTCAAAAACATTTTCCGGCCTATGATGCAAAGTCACTTAATAACATTCCCACTTACCAGTCTCTCTCCAGAGAGAACTTCCAGTAGCTTGATGAGCATCCGTCCATCTCGAAGGTCAGTGTACAGGTCTGTGATCCGGCAGGACACCCGGGCGAGGTGGGAATTGACCCACTTGGTGAAGGTCTTCTTCTGCACAGCTTCACGCTCATCTGCAAGCAGAAGAGAGCTCGTTTTACCATCAATCACATGGCAACAGCAGCTTTGTGCTAGCAGCGTCACAAGAGCCCAGCCAAAGGAAGAACAGGAAAACTCAACTCTAACTGAAACTGCTACTTAGCTTCTCTGAATCATGATAAACGCTTGAGGAATGTAAGAATCATACAATCCTTGAACATCTGAGCCCCTATGTGTACCACCAGCAGAATATTCTTGCTCTCATTCATTTCATTTTCTCTCATCTCTGTTGAAGAGTCAAGAGGATACAGCAGATCACAGTGGGGTCCTGTGCAGCCCTGCCCCGTAGCATAACATTTGGTAAAGTTTCTAATGTGTATGTTACAACTACTATTGTTCCTTCAAAACATGAGTATTAGGGAAGCACACAGTACAGGGAGGGACATGGGGTAAAAAAGCTAAAGCAAGAAATTGCTTCTCTCATATACAAAGGATCAGAAGATACGGGGTGCCTGGGTGGCTTAGTCGGTTAAGCGTCCAAATCTTGGTTTCGGCTCAGGCCATGATCTCACGGTTCATGGGATAGAGCCCTGCATTGGGCTCCAGGCTGACAGCGTGGAGCTTGCTGGGGAATCCATTCTCTTCCTCTCTGTCTGCCCCTTCCCCACTCGTGCTCTCTCACTTTTTTAAAAAATTTTTTAATGTTTATTTTTGAGAGAGACAGAGACAGAATGTGAGTGGGTTGGGGCAGAGAGGGAGGGAGGCACAGAATCTGAAGCAGGCTCCAGGCTCCGAGCTGTCAGCACAGAGTCTGACAAGGGGCTCAAACTCACGAGCTGTGAGATCATGACCTGAGCCGAAGTCGGATACTCAACCGACTGAGCCACCCAGGTGCCTCAAATGCTCTCTCACTCTTAAAATTAAAATAAACTTAAAAAAAAAAAAAAAAAAAGAAGACAAATTCACTCATGACCTTGATCTGCAATGACCCTCTCACCTGCTAAATCACACACCCATGAACAACAGAGAAAATGGCAGTCAATGTGGTAAGGTACAAAGAGATCTGGCCAGGCACTGGGAGAGCAGGGCCTGGGCCCAAGGTTTCACCAAAAATGTGCTGAGATACTGTGTTCAGTGCCCCCTTCTATAAGAGGACTGGACAGCTGTAATCTCCAAACTACAACCATTAGTTGAAAAGGCAACTGCTAGGGGCACCTGAGTGGCTCAGTCAGTTGAGTATCCAATTCTTGATTTCCGCTCAGGTTATGATCTCATGGTTCCTGGGATGGAGCCCCACAACGGGTTCTGTGTTTATGACACAGGGCCTGCTTGGGATTCTCCCTCTCTTGGGATTCTGCCTCTCCCTCTCTCTTTGCTCCTCCCCCTACTCATGAGTACACATACATTCTCTCTCTCTCTCTAAAAATAATAAACGTTAAAAAAAAAAAAGGCAACTGCTAGTTTATGGTCTAAAGTGTAGTAGTAGTACATCCAAGTCATCTAGGAAACAACACTAAGTTTTTCAAGCCTCAGTGATCAAGTTTTGTCCAATTCAAAGCCTAAAACTCTAGACATATCAGCCCAACAGGCTGTTGAAACCTTCAACAGAGATCCACATAACATGCCCTGTACACATTCATATTCACTGACTGTTTTCTATAGAGATACCCTTTTGCCAGTTACTCACCCCACTTCTGGTTCTGTAGCATAAATTTACGTCAAAAGGACCCAAGATCTACTCCCTCCAGTGTAAGCCCTAACTCACCAAGACGTCTATGCATTAATCTACAAAAAAGGGAGCAGACCCCAATAATTTTTATGTATTTCGCCACCAGTTGGTGACAACTAAAAAGCCACCCTTGTGGACAAGGGCATGTATCTGGTGGCCTGGAGATACTGGGTTCCCGGCCTGGCCGGAATATCCCGGGAGTCTGCCTGGAAGGCTTTGCTGAGGCCTCCAGCCATCCCTCCACAGGAAGGGGGCCAGGCAGAGACAACACAGGACAAGCCTGTATTGCTGCCAGCCTGGCAGGTGAGGCGGCTGGCCACCTGCTGCAATGAGCAGCTCCTCCCTGCCCAGCCTTTCCCTAAAGGAACAGTCCGTCCAGCAGAAAAGAGGGCCTTTTTAAGGGACAAAAGCCAACCCAAAAGAAAGGATCAGAAAGGGCAGGATTGGGGGAACAAGAAAACGGTAGTAAGGGGCACAGTTGCAGATGAGAAAGGAGTTGTACCAATAACATCATGATAGGTCACACAGAGAAGATCACATGCATTATTAATCACACAATCATCATGATGGATGGCAACTTCAAGACACTGACACAGGGAGCTGTATTTTTTTGCCAAAGGTTGGCTGTTTTGAAGAGGAAGTCCAAAGCAGAATACATAGACATTAAGTACATTTCAGAGATGGCAAGTAACTCCTGGTTCAGACGTATTAGGGACAGCTAATTTTTCAAAAAATTCTAATACATTTTATGTGCTACACTGGAGTTAAAAATGTCTTTAATAAAGCCCTTGATGGGTTTCGAAGCTGTTATTCAAGGGTTTGGGCTCAAAGTCACTACCACACCCAACCTATCAAGGGAACAAGATCAAAATGAAAACCTGCTTAGATTATGGTATTTCTAAATAAACAAGCACAAAGGTGTTCCTCAGCCAACTGTCACTCTTTTAGATAAATCTCACATTACAAAAATACTCCTGGCTTCCTTGAGGTTCTGAATTCACAGGTTCCCTTACAAACAAGGAGATTCGAAGGATTTGCTTCTCAAGACAGTAAGTACACTCCCTCACTACCCAGTTCTGGGAGTTATAGTCGAACCCAGACCCTCCTCCCCCTGAAGTGGGCAGAGAGGTCATAGGTGGGGCAGAGAACTGAATGGAAATAAAACAGGCTGAGGATCTGTGTGAGGAGGGCTACTTCCATCCCCAGAAACTCCAGGAAGGAGGGGGAAAAGAAGATGAAGAGAACTTAAACAAAAACAAAAGGAAAAGAACAAGCCCTTGCTTTCTTGTCCTCGCTCCTGTTTCCTCTTTCTACTCTCCCCACACAGCTAAAGAGCAGGCCCCAGATCACGTAAGTGTGCTAGAAGAGTCACATAAAGCCTAAGTTCCTCTGGCTTGCGCCACTGCTCTGGAAAAGACATGGAAGATTCCATCCAAGGACTGGACCACAACCAACACTCTTATGACACACGAGGGGCAGGAAACGGGCTCAGCAGTGAGACACAAAGTCCAGTCAGCTTAGTGTGTCTTCTGACAATGGAGGGCCTGGTGAACAACAAACACTTCTGAGGCCGGAAGGAGGGAAAGGGAAGGAAAGAAATCTACCCAGCAGCCTAGCTGAGGATGAGGCTGTGTGTCCTTGGGGACCCCGTCCTTTGTTCCACCCTTCCTGGGAAGGCACAATGACATCACCCCTGCACTCACAACCCAACGAGACAGGGGCAGATTAAGCCAGATGCCTGCTTGAGGAGGAGCAGGAGGCCCTTGGCACAGATGATGGAAGACAGTCCAGAGGCGTGTTTCCAAGCTCAAGCTGCTGTCACTGTGCCAGAACTGTGTGAGAAAGTGGTGGGAATAGCTGAGAAATGAGAGACCATTTCAGCTCTACGGGTATGAGGCAAATCTGGTACCATGAAAAGGGAGCCCTTGCAAACTCCATATTGATTTGGTTATTTACAGCAGTAGTTCTCAATTCCCCAAGGGACATTTAGCAATGTCTGAAGACATTGTCCCGCCCGGGGGTGGGTGCTACACTGGCAACTAGTGAGTAGAGGCCAGGGATCCTGGTAAGCATCCTACAGTGCACAGGACAGCACCCACAACAGCAATCATCCAGCTCAAAATGTCAGTAGTATCCAGGTTGGGAAATCCTGGTGTACACATCCTGGTCTTCTGCCAAAAGGAGTTGGCATTTGTAGTGTCTCAGACTGCACTCCCCAGAGAGACACCTGACTTGGGGTGCTGTTCATTTCACTATTCTCTTAGCCTACACCCAAGGTTTTATGACCCCGATGGTCTGCATGTTGGCCGCAGCAGGAGAAATTCTCTACCCTCAACCCCACTCATTCCACAAAGCTCTTGCTTACTGCTTCCTTGTAAGAAAGAGCAGCAGCAGCAGCAGCAGCAGCAGCAGCAGCAGCAGCAGCAGCAGCTGTGTCTGCCTCCAGGACAACCAAAGGGTAGGGCCCAGTGTGACAGTGGGCATTTCTGTACCCCAAGCCATTTCTGTTCTCCTTGTACCTTTTTAGGACCTTGTAAGTGCTGTTAACCAAGCCAAATCATGCCTGCATCTGCTGATGTCTGAGCCTGACACTGGGGCAGGTTTAGTGCCCCCCACCCGCCCTAGCCCTGCCCATAACCTGGTAAGTGCTGCCTCCAAGGAACAGGCACTTCCATAGCTCTGTTCCCAGTGAGTGTCTCTCAGGTATTTGTTCATCCCCCTCCCACCCCCACCATTTATTTATTTAGAGGGACTGACCTAAGGTCGCTCCAGCATTAGATGAGAGGAGGTCAAGTGCACAGCAAAGTGCCAGGCTTGTAACTATCAGCTTCTTCTGCACTGCCCCAGTACAGCAGCACTCTCATTAGTTCAAACCATCTGAGATCCAGTATCATGGAGCCATATGCTCTCAGGGTAGAACAAGGCTTTGAAAGTTATCTAAAACAACACTCTTTTTTAAAAGCAAAAAATTCCCTTCTACCACACCTGGGCCAGCTATTTAAAAATCTCAGGAAGGGCGGGGGGAACTTTGTATGTGTACATGGCAAGAGGTTAACAGTCATACAGAAGAAAACAGCTTCTTTCCTTTTTATTAAAAAAATAAGAGCATTAATGTGACTTCCTGTGTCCCAGGTACCTATCTACATGCTTTACAATCCTTGTAATCACTCTATGAGGTAGAATTAGTAACTTTCCAGATGGGCTGGTTCTAAAGCCTGGGTTTTCAATCATGTAATAATGCCTCTAGCACAACATTAAAACAAAAACAAACGTGTCCATGATACAAGATGTAGAATCACCCACCATCTCACCATCCTAACTTAAGTCCTTATTTTGCCAAAGGGTCTGCTCCATTACTGGGTAACTCCAACTGTGTCCCTAGCAAGTCTAGATATGTCTCTATGGCCCAGCAAGGCTCACTCTACCCACAAAGCTACAGAGAATATAGGTCTCCTCACTCCTCCACATAAGGGCCTTCATGTTAAGCAATCCTCATTGATGCCTCTTTGCAATGAGCATCATGATGTGGTAGGCAGAGTGGAAACCAAGGTGGTACACGAGGACGCTACCACCTCTGGCAGCCTGGCATCAACTCATACCGACCAGTGGAAGTCAACCTGCAGTGTCAGCAGCCCAGAGACCAGGAATGTGGTGAACCAAGTGAAGAAAGGGCAGAGAGAACCAGCAGCCCCTCACAGGAGGGGGTGTGGTGAGTCTACATGTCAGTGCAGGAGTAGGAGTCAGAAAGGGCTAAAGTGACTCCCAAAATAAGCCTCCCAGAACTACCAATTCTACCAAAATGTCCTCAGAACAGACCCCCAGAACCAGAAGTGGTTCCGGGTGAGATCTAGCCAGCTAAGTCTTTGTCCGCACAGACACAGAGAAAAATTAGCCAACCACCTAGAAAATGAGGACTATTGAGAAGCAGAAGAGAAAACCCAACCTTGAGTGAGAGGCAATCCCTAGAAGCAGTGAACTGTAGGTGAAATTCTACTATGGTGACCTTTCTTGAAAACAGAATTTGACAAGATGGTGTGTCTGCAGTAACACCATCATGCATCCCAACAGCAATTTGCACTTTGTCTGCACAGCAACTCTCTCAGAGAGGTGGGACACAAGAGGTATCTCCACCAAAGCTCAAGGCCTGGTGAGCACAAGGGCTGCTCTGCAATGCCAGCCAGTAGAGGCACAGCTGACATACGCTGGGTGTCTCTGGGCGTTGCTCAGTCTCTTCCATTGTTTAGTCAAGTTAAGACCAATTATTATGCATGGCTATACCTTCTTGAAGTATCTAGATTCACTGTCTTTTGGTTTTGATAAATAACTTGAAATTTTCAGAAGATGGCTTACTGAAAAGGGATGGAATATTTATAACAGAGAAACATACTTGCTTATTTTTAATGAATTAATTATTTAATTAATTTGAGAGCAGTAGAGAGAAAGATCGTGCAAGCAAGTGCGAGCAGGGGAGGGCAGAGAGAATATTCCAAAACGCCAGGCTTGAACTCATGACCGCTGAGAACATGACTGGAGCTGAAATCAAGAGTCAGATGTTTAATCAACTGAACCACCCAGGTGCCCCCATACTTGCTTAATTTTAACCTTGGCTGTGACTATCCTTTCCATCATCAGCCCCTTTGAAGCACATAACTGACTTCCATGCTTTTTGGGGAATGGCTACTACCAATACCATAAGACTGTAATGCTTCAACATTTATTTACTCTGGAGGATTTGCTACAACTAGAAAAATGAACACTGTGTTAGTATAAGTTAAGCTAGAAGATATAGAAATAGCTTTGATGAACAGAAGGGCATTGTGTTATGGAAATGATTGTATAGCATCTTTCGGCAACACCCTGTGCATGGAGTGCTAAACACGATCATATTCACCATATGCCACAATTCTGGCTATGAAAAGGGATGGGAGCCAGGGATGAAGAAAGGCCTCAAGGCATGGAACATTTCTGGATGGAAAATAAGGGAAACACAGAAAAGGAACTAGCAAATGACCCATGCAGTATTCCCCCAAAGACTAGATTTATACCTGGCTGCAGAGAATAGATCTTTCTTCTACTTTTCAAATAGTCTGAACCTGCTGGTATAACACAAGAATATTTTCTTCCCAGGATCTTCTTCAAGTGTGCTAAGATAGTGGCCTATCTTAAGGAAGAGGTGGCAATCATGTACAATTTTTCTTTGTACAGACTCAGCTACGTTAAATGTAGATGTGGGTTCACAGTAGGAATGGAGAAACAAGGACAGAAGTTGAGAAGAAATCAAAAGGAGGCGATGAAGCAATCATGCCTTGAACACTGCTCCATGGCTGGCTATTTGAATGGACATTATTGTATCTATCTGAGTAATGACTAATCAATCAGAAGGTCAGAGTATTAACAAGTTCCAGTCTTTATGAGGCACCTACTGTATGCAGAATTCTGTGTCTCAGTCAAAATCGAAAGTCAAAAAATAACAAAAGTAGTACAGGATCAGTTGCCAGGAGAATGACTTCAAGATGTATTTCTGGGTGTTTGGAAGAAAAAGTTTACTACAATTAGGATGGCTTCAGGCCCACCCCCTTCAACAATTTCTGAAGTCTCCTGCCTCATGCTTTTCTCATTCTTACCCACCTTAAATATCACTGCTGTGGTTATCTCCCCCAAATAGCAGTTTCTCAAAGTTATACCACTGTACCAAAACCTTCAATGGCTCCCAGCCATCCACAAGAGGGTCCAAATCACTGAGCTGGGAGTTCAAGAGTCTGGAACAGCCTCTCTTGAGGAGGCACATGCTTCCTCTGGGATCCTCCCTGACACATGAGCTCTGTGTTCCAATCTGACAGAGCTTCTTCTGTTACACTCTGAACTCACACCTTGCATATCCCTTTGTCCTACCTTTGCTTACACCATTCTCCTAACCTAGAGGGCACCTTCTCCTTTAAGACCCAGACCAAGATAAGCTCTTTGAGGGGCCATTCATTTGATGGGATGTGAGGTCTTATCTTTTTTTTCTTTGTACATTTATTTATTTTTGAGAGACGGAGAGAGACAGAGCACAAGTGGGGGAGGGGCAGAGAGAGAGAGACACACAGAATCTGAAGCAGGCTCCAGGCTCTGAGTTGTCAACACAGAGCCCTACTCGGGGCTCGAACTCACAAACTGTGAGATCATGACCTGGGCCGAAGCCGGATGCTTAACCGACTGAGCCACCCAGGCGCCCCTTATGTCTTATCTTTTTATCATATATCCTGTGTCCTTTATTTCCTCAACTAGCCTGTAATTGTGCCCAGGGCAAGGACTCAATTCTACATCTGTTTAGTGCCATATGCCTGATAGAGCACACAACAAACATTTGTTGAATGAACCAGATTTCCAGTGCCCAACAAACAGGCACACTGATAAATCCTGCTGCTACTGGTGATCCTACTTAAACTGTTCAAGAAAGAAATTTGAAATCACGTAGACAGGCCTTAAGAAGTTAAATGTTATCATTGAACAGCAACTAAAAATCTTTTACAACTGAATTGCTTCTTGCAACTGTTCCTCAATGTCTGATAAATGATAAAAATGTAATTTTGTGGTATAGCCTTTCACAATAAAAGGGGTCCAAAGCTAACCTAAAAAGTTTGAAGTTTTTACTTCTTTCCTATTTGTTTTGTGACAACTGCCATCACATACCTGTACAGAACAAGGCAGCAAAATACATAAGGGTGTAATTACAACATTATTTTAACATGACCAAGTAGGCCAATAGTCACAAGACTCAATTTATAATAATTTTAACAATTTATCCATTAAAGCTCAATTCTGGAGTTATTTTTAAAAAAAGCATCTTAATTCAAAACAAAAGACTACAGAAGGGTGGAGTTCCCATGTGTGTCTTGGCTTGAAAAAATAAATAAATCATTTCCCATGAGCAACATGCAAAATACACACAGCCGGAAACCGGAAACAGGCAACTGGCTGTATTGATAATAGAGAATCGAGCTGTTATCTTGAAGCAGCAAAAGGAAGGAAACTAATCTTCTGACTAAAGGCCTCCCTGTGACGGGTTAGTCTGCGTGCGGGCCTTTAATTTATGTTTGCTGATTTATATATAAATAGAACTTGAGTTAAAATATTTTTCCTAACAGTTTAACCTGCTTTGTGGACAAAACACACGTAAACATCTGTTCTAAATGCATGTACAGCAAATATGCAATTCTCTGCTAACACTTAACAGCCTGATACGCAGACTACAGAACAACTGTGAACTCTATATAACCCTGCACCTAGGGTTTACATCCCTCAGGCAGGCCCTGCCTGGAGCTTGCGGCAGGCCTTTCTTTTGAGTAGCCCAGCCCAGTTTTGCCAATGGGGAAACTAAGGCACTGCTGGGGGAGACTCACAATAATGAACTGAATAGACAGGCCAATTCCCAGTGATCTTGCCTCCCTGTCGCGGTCATCACTTCAAGGTGAGCCCCTTAAAGTCACAATGCACAAAAAGTTAAGACTGTGGATGAGGCTAAGGTAGGGATGATCTGCGAAAGCAAATGGCCAAAGCAACACCACTAATTCGTTTCAATGAGAGCAAAGCTGAGAACTAGGGTGAATTAAGTAGTGTAAAATGCCAAAACCAGGAGAGAAAATTAAATGCCTTAAAAAAAAATAGAAAAATTTACCTTATATGTGCAAACTAAAAACCAAAACAAACGAATGAAACAAAACGCAGACACACACCCATAAATACAGAGAACAAAGTGATGGCTGCCAGAGGAGGGTGGAATGGGTAAAACGGGAGAAGGGGAGAAGGGAGGTTTGGCACAGGGGACATAGTCAATGGTATTGTAAGAGCTTTGTATGGTGACAGATGGCAGCTACACTTGCAGTGAACACAGCATAACCTACGGAGTTGTTGAATTGCTGTGTCAACTATACTCAAAAGGATACACACACGCACACACCAAATTTATCAAATCACTGATTTTAATATTTATTTTAAAATACCAAAAATGTTTCACAGAAAAAATATCAGTAAATGATAAAAGGAAATGATTGGTTCCAGTGCAAAATAATCTATCAATGAAGCTTATTTTAAGAAAGAATGTTATTTTACTAAAAATTTAAATTGCACATAATTTTCCAGGAACACAACTATTAAATAATATCAGATTTCATTATACTGTTTAAAAAATTATTTGGTCAGTACCCTGATTCATATTGGTGATTCTAAAAGAATTACTGTAGCTCCCATCGTAGCAACAATAACATATTAAATTTATTGAGCCCATTTGCCAGAATCTCTTCCGTTTTAAATCTATCCATTTATTTAGACCCATTGTTATTAGATATATTAATTATTATTCCCAGTTTACAGGTGAAGAAATGGAGGCATCAGGTGCCAAAGGTTATATAGTCATTAAGTGATTATAATCAACAGGTTTCTTAAGCTTCCGGCAATGGGATTATGATGCATGTTGAGTAACACCACCTCATATATTTGACACCGAAAATACACTTTTCCTCCACTTAACATTTAACATAAATGCAGCGTGGGGCACCTGGAAGGCTCAGTTGGTTAAGCGTACAACTCTTGATTTCAGCTCAGGTCATGATCTCGCGGTAAGCAAGTTCGAGCCCCACTTCGGGCTCTGCACTGACAATGCAGAGCCTGTTTGGGATTCTTTCTCTCTCCCTCTCCCTCTGCCCTCCACTGCTCCCATGCTCATGCGCACTCTCAAAATAAACTTAAAAAATTAAAAAAAAAAAACAAACATAAGTGCAACTTAATCTTTGGAAGTTTGGGGCTGTAAATGTGTTTTGGTGAAAATGTTTCTGAAATTTGTTGCACGTCTTCATAAAATATGTTTATGTTAATAAAATATGATAAAGATTAAAAAAAAAACCAAGAAACAGGACCTGATAAAGAAATACTCAAGAAACCATTCACTAAATATGCCTGAAAATGGATGGCACACTGCAAAAGTGTGAGCCTACTAACCGCTACTGTCTATCTTTAAGGGACATTCTGGCACAAACCGTCTGCAACTGCAGCCAGGGAGAGTCAGCAGGACCAAGGATGAAGTCCTACACGGCTCCTACGCACTGGTAGATGCTGTGTTAGGGCCAGTGTTAGCTTCACCTTGCTCATTAACATATTAGCTCTAACTAGATGAGGCACAGAAAGATTTTGGTGATTTGCCTGAGGGCATGTGGCTAGCAAAGGCACAACCAGGATCAGAACGCTCATCTCTGTGAACCCTGAAAAATCCCAAAGCTCCTACTCACACGATCATCCCACATTGCTTGCGGAAAATAACATCTTACCTCCCCCAAATAACACCCATCCACTCAGGTCAGCTCCTTGATGACTGAAAAGATCAATTTAAAATAGGGACAAGCAAACTTTGACTTATAGCCTGTTTTTGTACAGTCAAGGGGCTAGCATGTTTTTATATTAGGGTTGGGGGGGCATTTTACGGGCAACATCAAAGGAGAATGAGGAGATATGACAGAGACCCTATGTGGCCCTCAAAGCCTAATATAGTTACTGTCTGGCCCTTTACAGAAAAAGCTTCATCAATTCCTGGCTTAAACATTTTTATACTGTCATTAGTCCTGTATCCCCTTTGTTAGCTTCCATTTTCCAATCAAAACTAGCTTAGCAAATACACACTGAGTGCTTGCTATAAAGAAGATACCACACTGGGGACCATTTGAATTTCTACTATTAAACGGGCAGACAGGTTGATGTGCCACATTTTTTTCCTTTTTAATTTGAATTACTAGGACTCTGTCCACATGTCAAATCAGCCAGGGTGTGAACTCTGGGCCCACTTCCCTCCCTAGCTGAGGTATTCTTCTGGCCACCTTGAAAAAAAGGATTAACAGTGCTAACCCAGCAGTCAGGAGGGACACAACACAGTGGGCACACAGGCCAGAACTTGAGGTTGTACCTTCATTTCAAAGGATGAGCAAAAGCCAGGAGGCTTCAGGCCAGATTTCCCAACTTCCCACTTCCTCTATGCACAAGCTTCAGGTACACTTTATTTGCCATCACCTCTCCTCCTCCAATCCTCCCTGGAAGAAAACTAAAAAACATGAAGTCCCAGGTAGATTAGGGTAATTTGTAATATCCTCAAAAGGTGGAAAACCTTGGAACTAAAGAGGCACCACTTTAAGTATTCAGCTTATATGGGAGAATGCTAACATTAATACAGACTCACGAGGAGAGAATTTTTTAAAGGGCAACAACTATAATGGGTACACTAAAGAATTTATAAAGGTTAATTCCATTGCAATATATGAGGGGGATATTATCTGTATCTTTTCTTAGCAACAACTAAAGAAGCAGTAAATAATGTATCCTAACCAGGATATCATATGGCACACAAATTTACTTGTAAAAATAAAATCCTTTACTTCAAGAGCTAAAGGTAGTTTTTTATTATAGTAGCCTTGGGATTAGATTAAGTGGAGGTGGTGAGAGAGAATTAAAATTTATTATGTTTTTTTCATGCAATGCACAAAAAAAGTAGCCACACTGTTCTGTGGATCATGCAGCTGGTCTAAGCCAGTATATTAAAGATCAAGTAGCATGTACCCTGGCCCCTGCTTAGGATTTTCTCTCTTCTCCAGTTTCCCGGAATTCTCAGGGTCAACAGTGCAAGGAGAAAAACAGAACTCTCTTCCACACACTAGAGTCACATTATTGTAAGAAATTCAAGATTTCTTGAGAGGATACAGCCCTCCCTCAATGCTTTCAGAAGGGCTGATGCTGCCAGCAGGCTACTGCACCAGTTCTAGCCACTCAGGACAGTTTCTGACAGTTCTATTTAAAGAGGATGTCCAACTCACCTCTAATTTATTATTCCAAAGAGCAAAAGTCCAAGAAACTTTTTAAGCCAGAAACACAAAAACAAGAAGGAGGGGACAGTCAAAAACCTACATGTCATCACAAAGCCATCTCCTTTTCACGGATGGTATAGCATTTAGTACAATGATCATTTCCGAAATCAGTTGTGGAAGTGCCCTTCTAAGATAATCTACCATGGAAGTCCTCCAACTATGGTTCTATGTGTAAATTTAATCTGCAAAGTATTACTATTTTGGAACAAAGAATGTTACAGGGATGCCAAGGTATCACTTGGAACTACAGAATTAGGACAATTTTCTAATTAATGGGAAATTATATTTAAAAACAAATGAATGTAAACACAAAAGAACTTAGAAATGGGGGCGCCTGGATGGCTCAGTCGGTTAAGCATCCAACTTCAGCTCTCTCTCTCTGTCCCTCCCCCTCTCCCTCTCTCTCTGTCCCTCCCCCACTCATACTCTCTCTCTGTCTCTCTTAAAAATTAAACATTAAAAACATTAAAAAAAAAATTTAGAAACTGACTTCCGTCCTAAAGATCATTACAAATTAGTTAACCAAACCACTCCGACAGAGAATATGACCCGCTGTAGAAACTCAGAGTTGAAATGGCAGATTGGGACGTTAAATAAAACTGTTTCAACTTCAAGGCCAAACTCCAAAATTGCAGTTGTATATGCAAGTAAGCCCAAGGTTTCATGTACTGGGGATGGGGGAGAAATGTTCAAATTACAGTTGCATATCAGAAAGAACCAACAGTTGCGACAAGATTTTTTTTTTTTAATGCATAATGTTGTAAAGATAAGCTGTTTCCTGGGGCGCCTGGGTGGCGCAGTCGGTTAAGCGTCCGACTTCAGCCAGGTCACAATCTCGCGGTCGGTGAGTTCGAGCCCCGCGTCAGGCTCTGGGCTAATGGCTCAGAGCCTGGAGCCTGTTTCCGATTCTGTGTCTCCCTCTCTCTCTGCCTCTCCCCCGTTCATGCTCTGTCTCTCTCTGTCCCAAAAATAAATAAAAAAACGTTGAAAAAAAAATTAAAAAAAAAAAAAAAGATAAGCTGTTTCCTGAACTGAACTAAAAAATTTCCAAGTTTAACACTATTTTGTAAAGTGATATGTCAGTGCATCAAACCAAAATTTTCACTTTTCATGGAGTATTCTTCATTCAGGAAGTAATTTACTGAATGATAAGCTCTGACCCAATCCTTGGTTATAGATTTAAACTCAGCCAACGATTTCACTGCCTAAAAAATTATTCCTTGTAGAACAGCATATGTTTTATTTTAATGTTTATTTATTTTTGAGAGAAAGAGACAGAGGGTGAGTGGGGGAGGGGCAGAGAGAGCGAGAGAGACAGAATCTGAAGTAGGCTCCAGGCTCCTAGCTGTCAGCACAGAGCCCAACGCATGGCTTGAACCCACAAACTGAGATCATGACCTGAGCCGAAGTCAGACGCTTAACCAACTGAACCACCCAGGCACCTCAAACAGCACATGTTTTACACATTAGTACCTGACATTCAGCCATATGGGCCTCTTCGTTTTTTTTCTTCTTGAGTTAATCTGTTAACCAGTAAGCAACCATTTATTGAGTAACAAGTGTGAAGGCACTGGGAAGGGTACCTAAAAGCATTAAAAGTCCTCTCTTAAAATAGTTAATGAGAAATTTTCAATTCCTTGAGAATTCACAACATTAGATAATTGATACCCATATTCAACCACCATTTAGTTATTTTTAGGATATATTAAAATGAAAAAGAGAAAGTTATCACTCACAAGACCAAACACTGAAAAACAATTCCGGTAACTTCCTTTGTGGCTTTACTCAACCTCACACATAGAATGGTTACACAAGATTTCTTACAAAGCCAAATAATACAGAGTTTTGGCGCGCAGATCTTTTAAGTACACACGTACACTACCTTGTTTTAATAAAGGAGGACAGAAAACTTGGAGGTATAAATGACCTCAGATTTAGCCCCTATGGTGACCTAGTCAACAGGGTGGGTGGCACCAAAGAATCCCTCACCCTAATCAACAGAGGACAGGACAGTTGAGTTTATACTATTTTTTTTTTCTTTAATTAAAACCTATTTTTCATTAATAGGAATACTAATCAAAGCTTTAAGCACAATTTTGTATAAGACAATGCACAAGGTGTAATTATATAGTATTACTTAACCCAAATGCCAATCTCTCCCCACAACACGGAATGCATATCTTTACAATACCCCAGAGTGCGCCCCCACACACAGGACCACCACCTCGGTTGTTCCGGGTCTGTTCCTGTCTCTATGAGGCAAGTCTTTACCTCCCATCCCACAGCTTTGGGTACTTGTAACAGGTGTGGGGGCCTTGCTGTTTGTAGTTTTGCAGGTTTGTGACATGATGGTGAAGGGTAAGGCAACCCTGTCACAGGAGAAGTATTTCTGCTAGTTACCTAGATATGCCTGGGAAGCCAACTGCCATGGCTGATTCGTTCTTGAGGGACATTTTATTGCTTAATGAAGACTTTAGCTGTTTCTCCTCAATAGCCTATATAAAGATAGTAATCTTGGAAACTGGGTGGGAAGGGCTCACAGCCCATAGATGATGTTCCGCTAAGGTGGCAAAAAGTTCCACCTACAGGACTAGGTGGAAGTAGGCAAAAATAAACTAATTCTACTCCTTGGACTTGAAAAACAAATCCTGTCACTTACTGAAAACATGAAGAAAAGGGCATACTAGTATGTGGTTGGTGGGAGGATAAATGGGCAATATCAAAACTTAAAATACGCATTTCCTCCATCTACCAATCACACCTGTAGAGTCACTTTCCAGAAATGCTTGTGCAAGCACACAAAGATGTATGAGACACAGATTGCAGACTTTTAAAAAAAAACTAAAAAACAAACAAAATGTTTATCAGTAACAACAAAAGAGTAAAGACCAGAAACAACTAAATATACATTAACAGGTTGATAAAGTAAAATATGATGCATTCATGTAAAAGAATAGTCTGTACGCATTAAAAAGAGTAAGGGAAATCTGCAGCATACAGGTTTAGGGAGACAGCCATGAATGAAGTCACTTACAGAACACTGTATATACTTAGTATGATCCTATAGAGAAAGATATGTATTTAAATGTAAGCAACCAAATATAAAGGTATGGAAGGACACTTCCCAAACTATTAACTGTAATGGTCTCAAGGGAGACAACCAGAACCTGGAGGACTTATGCTTCTGTATTTCTGCACTGTTTGTTAGTTGTTTTGTAAAAACAAAACAAAAACAGCATATACCACTTCTAAATATTCAAAGGGCATTTCTATTTGAGGGAAAAACATACAATTCATCTTAATTTGGGTAGGAGAACCAAGCCTCACAAATGGGTGCGAGATTGATGAGCAGGAATAGAAAGGGCATTTGCTGGAGGAAATCATTCTCCCAGGGCACAACAAAAGGTCATATGTGAATGCTGTCTCCAGTGAGTACTCTAAAATAAATAAAATGTCACCCTAAATTTTCATGCCTATCATCTGGAGAATGCCAAATCAGTATTTAACTTTATACAACATTTATAAGCAAAATAAGGCAAACAGATACTATTTCTTCCCTGTAATTGAGGGAAGAAATTCCCTAATTAATAGGGAATTGAGCCTATTAATACAAAAATAAGTGACATTCACTAAAGAAACACTGAGGTCTACAGGATGCTTGGGAAGTAGTTTGCAAACCAGGCTCCCAGAGGTCAGGCTCCAAGTACCTATTTATTTGCACTCGGGTCAGAAAAGCTCCATTATACCCTTTATTTACCTAGGTTCCACCTCTGATTTCATCTGCCGGGAAAATAATTCCATTTTTAAAAAGCGTTCATAAATCACTATACAAAGAAATAGGAAATTAGGATGCATGCTGGAAGGGTTTTCAGTTTAATAACACATGACAGTTAATTACACAGCATGTAAGAAGTGGCAAAAGAGAGGAAGGAGCAAAGCACTGTAGGATCATCTGACCAGAGGTGATTCAAGGGGTCAAAGTGTCACCAATGAGGTTTAAGTCCAGGTGACATCACTACACAGCCACAGGGATAAGATCAGAGCCCAATGGGGTTCATCCACTAACAATTCTAAATGATAGAGAAATTCAATTACTCTTCTATATTAACCAGCGTACTTAAGGTTTATGGAGCACTTACTGTAAAAGGGCCAGGCACCCTTCTAAGCACTTCACTGAAACTCATTTACTTTTTTTTTTTTTTTAACTGTGTGTGTGTGTGTGTGTGTGTGTGTGTGTGTGTGTTTATTCATTTTTGAAAGACAGAGACAGAGCACAAGCAGGGGTGGGGCACAGAGAGAGGGGGACACAGAATCTGAAGCAGGCTCCAGGCTCTGAGCTGTCAGCACGGAGCCCGATGCGGGGCTTGAACTCACGAACCATGAGATCATGACCTGAGCTGAAGCCGGACGCTCAACCAATTGAGCCACCCAGGCGCCCCTAAACTCATTTGCTTCTTACAACCGCCATGTAAAGGAGGTACTCTTATCAAACATGTTTTGCGTAACAGCAAACCAAAGTCACAAAGCACAGTCCCATGGATTGGAACCAAGATCTGCCTTGCCAGCCCCCACTGCTCCAAACAGAATTCTACACTATGCTGCATCTGAGATGAAATAGAGGAGTCAAGCCTGACTGGTGAATACGTTTTTTCCCCCACCTAAAGGGAGCACATGGAACTAAATATCTTACAGTATCCTGTAAACTTACTTCCTGACAATTTGAACACCAGGAGTTTTACTTAAAATTCAGTGCAGAAGCCCTCACCAAAAAGAATCCTCCTTTCAACAGTTCTTTCAGTTCCACTGGGATCTCCCGTTAAGTCTCAACAATGGAAGCATGCTCCTCTGCCCTGCCTGTACAAGTCACCATGTACTATCAAGGACTCCTTGCTTTCAGTCACCACCAGTCCAACCGCCAAGATCAACACTTTGCTTTTCATGTCACCTGTAGCTACAACACAGAACCATCCATTACACTCCCATCCCAACCCCCATTAAAATTCTTTGTTAGACTCTGGAACAACTAGCTTTGTGACTGTTCTGCCATCACGTATTTTAACAAACATAGGAGATAATTTAAAGAATGCATCTGTTTAAAAAAAAAAATCAATTATTGAGGGGTACCTGGGTGGCTCAGTCAGTTAAGCATCCAACTCGACTCAGCTCAGGTCATGATCTCACAGATTGTGGGTTCAAGTCCTGCACTGGGCTCTGCGCTGATGGTGCAGAGCCTGCTTGGGATTCTCTCTCTTCCTCACTCTCTCTGCCACTCCCCTGCTCCTTCTCTATCAAAAAATAAACTAAATAAAATAAAAAATAAATCCATTATCAACTGAAAGCTTTCAACAGTTGAGGTTACACAAAACCAGGCTTCCAGAGGCACCCTATTCTTGGCCCTGATAATTACAGGTATCCCATACCCCAAACCACAAGGTAGCATATCTGCAGCCAGGGGAGAGTGAAATGCCTGTTGTCTGGCACAGGCAAAGGTCCTCATTCAGGTTTGGAAAGTGAGCAGAGTAATTAATTAATAAAAAGTATAGCTTAGAGTAATTAGCAGCAACAAAAATGTTTAGCTGAATTTCCTCTTTTTATCTTGAGGCAGTTCCTATGGACAGATAGATGCTCAGGATTAATGAACTTTAATGAGACCTGCAGCAGCTGGCTAATTAGTAAGGAAGACGCAGTAATGACAAGGGGGAAAGGGTTGTGTTCTTGTTATGAAGCTCAGGCCTTGAAGAGTTTTTTTTTTTTTTTTTTTTTTTAAAAACCATGGGGCTATACCCCCAGGAAAATCCATGAAAGGCCTCAAAGTGGTCCCAGAACAACAACAACAAAATGGCATGAATGCTGTGCCACCCAAGGGTTGGCTCGCCGGCTGAGGAGTAACCTCGGGAGCCCAGATGCAGGGGCAGCTCAGTGCCGGCCATGATCCTCTGGAGAGCAACACCAACTGGTCAACCCCGAAGGAAGCCCATGTCCTGGGCAAGCTGGTCAGACACCGGCTTGTGTCTCACTGAAGCCCTTACTGAGAATTTTCAATTTAGAATACTGAAAGGTTATAAGGCACAAAGGAGGAGCACTTAGTGACTACAGACAACTCCTCTACTCTCCACCCTCCACTTGTACTCTCATTATCTTTGTTATGTGTGCATCTCATCTTCATCACCTCCAGGCATGGTAAGAACCCAAATCCTGTCAGAATTAACTCGCTCCTCACAATAAACTTCTTATTCTGTCAAGAAACAATGAGGGAGGGAGGGAAGATTCTTTTGCTGAAAGAATGAGAACATACTGGAATTACCACACCCACCCCACTGCCCCAGACACACAAATAAGCAGAGGATGGCAATACTATTGATCATACTAATTAACAAGTCCTGTGCTTCAAACTGCATTCCCAGTAATGGGGATGAATTTGTCTTTTGTGTATTCAAGACATGCACTGTGAAGAGCCACAGTGGGCATTTAAAATGAAAGGTGCCCAGCCAAAGTGGGCCAGAAGCTTCTAAATGGTGGTTTCCTGAAAGTTTCAGATAGTTTTCAGCTTCGCACATAGTTAACCACAACTCTACACAGCAGCAAGAAACAAAATCTACTCTTTATGGACCAGAAAAGTCACCCCAGAGTAACTCTCACAGAGACACTACTTCAAAGATAAACAGCTTTTCAGCCATCACTATCATGTAGAGGATTTGTTAGGGTTCTACCTGACCACTTGGAAGCTTCAATTTGTTCAGCATTAGCTTCCCTCCCCACGACAGGGGCCAAAGGCTATCATGTCAGGACCAGTCTGCAAACCTCTTAAATACATGGCTTTAAAGTAAATGAAAATATTCCCCTCTTAGTCATTTACATGAAGAAGGTCATACAGATTTGTCCTAGCAACACGGGAGAGCAGTCCTCATTAGGAGCCTTTACTCTAGGAGAGGAGAAAAGAAACACTCAAGTTCAGCATAGAGATTTGGGTTTATAACCTGCCCCCCAAGTAAATATAGTTAACTCCTGTCAACTATTTATTTACTTTTACAGTTTTAGGATCTTGCTGTCACACCGTACTTTCTCACAAGACCTGACAGTCATTTTAGTCAATGCATTTGGCTAGAACTGGTTCCTACATTCTATTTAAGACTCTTTAAGACTTACATTCTACCTAAACCCCAGGGTCAATAGTCAGGAGTTACTGGAACACATAAAGATACCTTTCAGAACTCCACACAGCAGATCTTCCCAATTCAAAAGCAGGACTGAACTGCAATGATCATACTCCCTGATATGCCTAATCTTCAGCCATGTGCTTCAGCTAGGTGAGATCTGGTCTGACCACAAGTTCTGATATTGAGGGGACTAAAGATTTCCCTGTATTCCTACTGCACAGAGATGAAGCACCCCTCACTGGGTGCTATGGTCTCTCCCCGTAAATGTGAAAGACGGGGAGTTCAGGTGTTTTCAGAAATGTTCTGGTTTATGGTTATTACATGGTTCACCCATAAATGGCTCCACACCAGCTGTCATTTCCACAGAATCAATCCTAAAAAAATAGCAGCTGATAATCTGGTACTGACTCTCTTTGGATGTCACTCTTTACAGCTGTGGTGTACCACACGATGAATGGAAACTGTTATAATTCATCTTGACTACATGCTTGTCATACCTCCTTCTACACCTTGAGTATACTGCATCTCAGAGAAAAGGTGAATGAGATCACTTGAACTACATAAATCCAAAATATAAAGCTTACTTTCCAAAGAGATCAAAATGTGAGTTCATAACACATACATCATATATATAAGAAGGCTTCTCTATAGCACCATCAAAAGAAAATTTGCTGGGGGGGGGAGGCGTGGGGAAAGACATGCAGCAGTGACATGGCACCTCTCAGTACTGCAATTGTCAGGCCTTCCTAAAATGTTCACAATTTTCTAGATAGGGGCCAAAGAAGAGAACAAACTCAGTGTTCACCAACCCAACAGACCCATCATGAGTTTTGTGATTCCAGACAGTGCAAGCAGCAGAATTACCATCACACATATATTTTTTTAAAAAAAGGTCAGGGCGCCTGGGTGGCTCAGTCAGTTAAGCGTCTGACTTCAGCTCAGGTCACGATCTCGCGGTCCATGAGTTCAAGCCCCGCGTCAGGCTCTGGGCTGATGGCTCAGAGCCTGGAGCCTGCTTCCGATTCTGTGTCTCCCTCTCTCTCTGCCCCTCCCCCATTCATGCTCTGTCTCTCTCTGTCCCCAAAATAAATAAACATTTAAAAAAAAAAAAGGTCATGAGAAGACAATTGCCTAGGTCAAATTAAATCATTTCTGGAACTGGGTGGGCGGTGGAGGGAACTATATACAATAAATACAAATCACTTGCTCCTCTTATGCCAAATTTACAACACAATGTATGATGAACAAAATCAAGCATGCAGTTTTAGAATAGCAATGAGCAAGGATGAACTGGTGCTTCTCTTAAAAACTATGTGTGTATCTGCTGTGGGAAAACTCAAAAGGTGGCCCGAAAACAAAATATAAATAGCAGCTGGAAGTCTTCGCCTATACTTGGCAGCAACAGTCGAGCCAGAAATTGGGATTATCTACTTTATTCACACATGGACATCACAGAATAAAAGGCAACTTGGCCTAAATACACCAACAAATGCTCCAGCAGCTGAAAATGTTTAAAGTCAAGAAAAATCAGCAAACTCCATGAATGTAAACTTAAAACGTTGGTTCTGGCCCAGCTCCATGTTCCAGGGTAAGACCATCACCACTGAAAACTGCTCCAGGGTTACCTTCTGTGGAGGCTACCACAGGAGTAAATATCACCCTTTTAACTCCAAAATTCTACTCCAGCACTATGACCCTTCATTCCAGGCTCTCCAAGTCTCTTTACAAATAATGTTGTACACTGGCAAAATACCAGGCAAAACAAAACAAAACACCACTAACGAAAACAAACAAAAAACACATCTAAACAACAAAAAACCAATCCCGCTAAAATGGAGGTGGAAAGCATGTAACACAGTGACAAATAACTTGTGACACTCTAGAAGGAGAGGGGACAGATCGAGGAGCCTGCACTGTCAGATGAATGCCTCTTACTCTACCAGAATTACCGAAGCAAACCACCAAAGAAAAGGGAATGAAGTCTTCCTAGACTAGGCAAGGCTTAAATTTTACGTTGCATTCACCATGCTGCCCTTCACTACCTCCACCAATTCAGAATGAAAGTCTCAACAGATCCTTTACAATTGGAGTATGCTCAGGAATTTCCACTTCCCAGCAAATGCTTTCACCAATCAAGGTTTTGAGAAGTCCTAGCAAAATGCTAACCTGCGATCTACAAAAGCATAGGCCTTAATTGCCATAAGAGAAATGCTCTGGAGAGGCAGAATGGCAAAATGGTTAAGGATTCAGACTCCAGTTCAGGTGGCCTGGGCTGGAATCCCAACTCCACCACTTACTACCTATGTGTCCTTGGACAAAGCATCCTTTGTACCTCAGTTTTCTCATTTCCAAAATGAAGATAACTCTTTTCTAACAGGGAGTCTGTGGGAGCATATGAATCAATACATGCAAAGTATTAGACACGTGCATGAGGATAAGTATCAAGAACCTTTAGCTGTATTACTATTACCACCACCACCAGGCTGGAGTTTAGGTAGGGACCTACTTTTCCTTCTCTCTGCATGAGGATATAGCTTTTCTTTTGCTTTCCTTCTCCTCAGGAGCCTGTTAGTTTCCAACGGGACTGATTCCGTGAGCCCAGAGAACACAGAAGCCAGATGCTTGTGTGTGTTTTGCTTTGTTTTTGTTTTTTTGTTGTTGTTGTTGTTTTGTTTTTGTTTTTTTCTTAGTGGGCATCTACCCAGCAAAGTCTTAACAGATGCCTTCAGTAAAATCAAAGTTACCACTGGTTACTGGTACTACCAATAATACCTTCCATACGTTTATTTGCAGGAACCTTCACGTCTATGCCAAATGATGATCTCACAGTCCTTTCTAATGGGCGAGAGAAATGAGATGCATACCACTTGTGCAAGGTCACTTTACCAAAATCGGCTGCTAAGCACCTGATTCTCTGTACCTGTGCCAACATTAGCTGCATGTTGGCTAACAAAAAGGCCAAACCCCCAACTAGTAATAAAGCATTAGCAATGGAAATGGAAGGGAAAATATACATCTGACATCCTAGGCAGGTGTCTTAGCCATTCCCCCAACATGCCTCACTGTTTTTGTGGCTCCCTCTGGTCAAAGCCCATCCCTACCCCCCCAGCACCCACCATCTCATTACCTAATCCTGGTCCTAAAGTTGTAGCTGAAATGTCAACTCCAAAAAATCTCTCTCCCATCCGACCACAACCTAGGGGTGTTATGTGCACATCTTAGAACACCTGCCACTTTCTACCTAGTATTCCCTTTTAGAATGTTATTCAAGGGAGTGACTGTCTCTTACACCTGTTTTCTAGAGTGTTTAGCATCTTAACTTGCTCACCATGACACTCACTCACTTGCTGAATTGTTGATTAAACAGGTGGATGGATTTGATGGCTCCTTCGGCAGTGTTAGAGCTATAAACATGTTCTAAAACTTGATCTTGCTTTCATCCACAGCACTTATTCTTCGTTACTTAGTAGGCACATGCTACTCCATCCCAACAGCCAGTCTGCAATAGTGCATCAACTAGAGCCCATTATAAGCAAGTGGCTTCCAGGTTATGCCAGTTGAGTTGAGGACAAGTTCTAGATAACAATACTTATCACCAACAGAAAGAAATGGAAGCAACAACTAGAGCCAACAGCTATCTTCCTATGCCTACATGCATCTCCCCCCTCAGCGATGTTCTAGATTTCAGTCACAAACTGAGCCACCGCAGCAAAAGGTGAAGCAGACCCCAGTGACATCAGGTGACATCAAAATAAAAGACCAACATCGTTACCCAGCTTTCCCTCTAACTCCACCACGATAACCTAAACACTGAGCCAGGTTCTGGAAGCTGCCCTAAGTACCCACCCAAACACATTTCTTTCAGGCTACAGGTCAACTCCTGTCTCACACAGGAGAAAGGAAGAAAGACATGGTTTTCATGACTGCCTAAGCAGAGGCATGTTGCGACCCAGCTTTCCAAATGTAAGTAAACACATTTTCCCTCCCCTTTTGGTTCAGAGGTTTGTGGACAGATTCAAATGAGTCCTTGATACTTTAAAGTTGAGCTGTCCTACAGTTTGGCTGTCACTGAGTCTCCACATCATTTAAATCACAAGAGATGTCTGGCTGCAGGTATCTCATGTCTAACAACTCAAAATCCAGAGTCCTCAAAGTACTGGCACTGGGTCCTTATCTACATGCGTGTTTATAGCTATCTTCAAAAAGATCCTGATAGACCAAGGCTTAATATCACCTTAATTTGAGCTATCACATGGCTCAACATCCTCCCAAATACCCTAAATGCATTTACCATTTATCCAATGTATCCAAATGGATGTCAGCTCTGACCTTCAAGATATGCAGATACAGCACCCCTCCCGGCAATGTTATGCCCCTTGCAATATCTCTAAGCAGTTTAGCAGATGACACTGTTTTTAATGGAAGGATATACTCATCAGTAGCAAGCAGTATGATCAGAAATTCATCCTTGAGAAACCTGACTGACAAGCCTATCATTTTTAATCTATGTATTCAATCTTTTGCTAGGTTAAGTGTGACACTTTAAAACACCTATGAATTTGGTTGAATCCCTAAATAATTGAACACATGTGTTTTCAACAAAATGTAAATGAAATTAAAATCAGTAAAATCTACCCATGTGCTGATAAACATGTACATTATGCCTTGCTGTCTGCCTCTACCCTATGTAAAAACAAAAAAAAATACATACTTTAAGTTCAAAGAAATGTTGAAAACAGCCCCCTCTTGCTGCAAAATTTTGCAAAATCACCCATTTGTCACTTGCTGGCTAAGTGATCATGCCACCTTATTTCACCTTTGTGATCTTCAGGTTCCTCAATTCTCAGGGCAGATAGGACGCCACCTACCTCACAAGGCTACTGAAAGAATAATATACAGTAGACATCAAAGCACCTGGTTCATACCTGGTTCGTGCTGGAAATTTCACCCACAAAAGCATTTTTTTTTTTTTTTTTAAGGTTACATTCAGTGCAGGAGAAAGAAGCTTGTGGTTAAACTCTTACATCACAGGCATCAGGGGACTCATGAGCAATGTGGTGGCCAAGGCTGTGACCTCTGATTCCAAGCCAGCCTGCACTGGTCAGGCCCCCACAGCACCACCAGCTTACCACACGGTGACACAAACATGACCCATCCTGAACACAGGGCGGGGACCAGTGACTCCAGCACAGCACATTATCAGCCACCCGTGGGCTTTCTGACCCTGGGGGAGAAGGGCCAGAGGCAGGAGGAAGGAAACCACATCATAAATCCCACACCCACAGGGGAGGACGCTTTCTGAGGAAGCTGCTTCAAAGCACACTCAAGAAACTGTGTAGGCTGCTGCTAGACGAGGTCCAACCGCTCTCTCCACACCTCAGCACGCCTAGATCTTCCCAGGAAGATAACTATCTCCAGAGAGGCAGCGTGGAGTGGGGTCTGTGAACACACAGCTGGGTGTGATCATGGCCCCGCCGTTTACTGGCCCTGTGACACTGAGCAAGCGTCTTCATCTCTCCAAGCCTTGGTTTCCTCATCTGTAAACAGAGATAACATCTATGCCTATCTCTAGCATTCCTCTGAGCCTGCAATGAGGTAATGCATATAATAAATGGCACAGAGTCAGGTATTTAAGTATTCAGTAAATACAGGCAATTGTTATTGAAAAGGTCTGTTTCGTTCTTCAGACCAGTTGAGTGAAACTGAGAACAGAGTCTTGCCATTCGTTTCCCCACACAAAAATTTCTTGGATTTGATTACGGATGTGTATTTTTCATAGGGTGCTCACACACATTATTGTAACTGATTCTCAAAGCAACTCCTGGATGAGCAAGGAGGGCAGGTGTTCTCCATTTTGCAGGTATATGAAGCACCCACCCCATCTTTATATTCACCCATTTAAATCCTATTACGAAAAGCATATCTGTTTTGCTGTCTCTTGACTTGTTTGTGAGCCTCTAGAGGGAAGTTGTACCCTAGGTGCCTAGCAACGAGCTACAGAGATGCCCTCCAAAAGGCAGAATATTAAACAGGAATTGAGTAACATCAACTATTATTCTAACAATCACGTCTCCCACTGCAGTAGTTTTATTTGTCGGTTTTTAATGCAGGGGACCTTAGCAAATGACTTACATTGTAAATTCCCACTAGGGAAGGGGAAATAGAGGAGATCCCAAAGCCAACTGCTAAATCACTGAGTGCCCTGTGCCTCAGTTTCCTCTTCCAAAAAGCACTGATGAGCAAAAGAGCTGCTCCTTATCACAAAAAAAGTGATCCACAGCATAACTTAACCTTTGCAGACAACTATGAGCTCATAAGTAAAATGAGGTAAGAAAGGTCACTACAGAATCACTGGATGACAACACTGGCTGAGAAGATATCTGGACTCACCCTCCCATCTGACTCAGCACACAGGTAGGCAAACAGTCCCAAAGCCGGCCAGATGCAGAGCCCTAGACCAGCAGGCCAGTGCCCTAGTGCCTCTCCCTCAATTCCAGGCCCCTCCTTTCCCAAAAAGCCAACTGAATTTACTACCCTAATAAAGGCTGCAGTATGTGGTTCTGTGGCCAAGAACTCCTAGTCAAGCTTGGCTATAGTCAGGCCCACTGCTGAATGACTAGGACTTTTAAAAATTGCTTCCTTGTGTTTCAAATGAAAAAATAACCTCCTGTCTCAAAATAGAAATCATATATATTTGCAGAGGAAAACCAACATTTTTTTTTTTTTTTTTAAGGAGGGGGCAGGGGACTGGAAATCACTGTGAGCTGAGAAACAGTCTTTGGCCACAGCTAGTTTTCTCGTGGCTATCTCTTCAGTTTAAAAAGCCAAGCTTGCATCATAATCTGATATCTACATTTCTGAGGCCCTGCCTCTATTTGCTCAGAGTATCATTAACTGCTTGGCTTCCAGAAAAACATTACTCATGCTGTATCACTGTGAGCAAAGACATATTTGCAGTTAGAAAAACTGCCTTCATTTCACAGTCACACAGTATAAAAATCTGAACGAATGGCTACCACACCTAGAACAATGGATTTCAATTTCACAGGGTACTTTTCACCTCTCTGGCTATGAAACTAGATTACATTAGGGTGATCCTAACCTTCTCTGGTCCAACTACTCTTGCCCCATCTCACTCAAAGGGAAAAAAGGAAAAACAACCACAACAATAAGTCTAATTAACTTCTGGGGAACTGTTACTACCTCTCTAAGTACTTCAGTACCATGGGCTTCCTTCTCTCCTTTGGATTTAAGCCAAAGTTAAATCCCCCAGCACCCTGCAGACTACAGGGACTGTTATGAGAGAGGTCCCTAGGGTCCTATCGAAATTTCATTTTATCAAAAAAGTAAATAGATCCAGATGAGCCCTTCCTGAAGTTATAGCTTAGCTACATACATCATAGAGCCAAAACCATTATTATATGATTCACTCTTTCAACACATTATTTATTATGTGGCTGGTAAGGCCACCTCTTTTCTCAGGAGAGGAGAGGCCACAGGGAGGAAGACCAGCTAACTCTAAAGAACTTTGTATGCATTACTGTCTTCCTTACTTTACTCATTTATGTGTCAAACAGTAGGAAGGCATACAGGGATGAGCAAACACACACAGACCTTGTCTTCTGTACATGGTAAGTATTTTCATATGTAACTATAGTGACCCACTGCCCAGCTTGCCTGGGACTTGGGGAGATTGCCCAGAAGGAATAGCCACTGCTGACACTGGGAAAGTCTCTGACATACTAGGAGTTTGTCACCCAATCAATACGATGTACTAATTTAAATTTTACAGCCACCCCAAGGGCTATTTATTTTTCCCAGTTTTTAACAGATCAAGAAAACGGGGTCCAGGGAGGTCACTGGTGAAGCCAGGATTTGATACTGGTTTACGTGACTCCGCGGCCCATGTGCTTTACGCGATGCTGTGTTTCTGAGAGATGAAATGTCCGAACGCTGAACACTGCCGACCACAGCCCTTGAGTCTTCTGCACCACACCACCACAGCTAGGTTCTGATCATTTTCCTCCTCTGCTCCCTCAGCCACTCCCACCCAGTCTCCACCACAGACTGTGCAGCTGTGATTTCATCTGCTTGGCAGTTGTTCACAGATAATGCATAATCTCCCTCTACCACTACAAGAGTCAACTTTTTATAGCAAGTTGTTTAAACCTCTGTAGGTAAACGTCTCCTTCAATAGAAATCAGGGCACCATTTTCAAGCATCAGAAACACACTTTGCACTATACTTGTACTCACCTCTCAACTACTACACAAACTAGTGATAAACCGAAACTCACTGGCATTTAATAGTTCAAACAGAATACACGGACTTTCAAAGATTTCATATACATTAAAATATGTATTAAAACAGACCTTCAAAGTTTCTTTTAAAAAAAGAAAAAAACCTAATTCAAAATGCCAAGGCCACATTCCAAGAGATAACCACCATTTGCACATCTTCAGTGTCACCAAAATAAGGTCTATGGTTTGTATAAGTATTTCAGGCAAAACACACACACACTCCAACTAGTCTGTACTTAAACGGCAGCTCTCACTCCAAAAATTCCAGCACAATTACACTCCATAGGGAGTAAAATTCACCCAAATAATGACACAGCCTATGTAATTTCCTTGCCACCAAAGAACAGAGCCTGCAGACTTTTTATGTTTTGTTCACATTCTTCATGAATAAAGCGTGCCTCAGTGATCCTCAAATTAACTTTCCACTTGCATCATTTCAGTATTAAAAGAGACTTTAAGGCCGGATCTTTCACAAGGCCTTTGTGAAAACCAAATATAGGCTGGCCTGTGTCTCCATGCTACTGTGATTACTGAATTTGCCACTTAAAGACCCTATGCCTCTTGAAAACAAGGTTGGGGCAGAGAGAGAAAAGCTAAGAAAGGCCTTTCAAAAGCACACACAGTAGAGGCATTCACCAATCTGCACAGGGCGGGTAATATTAGTTTGGCTACAGTAGTTCTCTCTGACAAAGTGCTGGAAGCTCTGGCTCCAGCAATAACTGCTCTAGATGCTTTTTATGAACTTGGGAAAGCCAGCACCACTGTGACCTTCAACCTACATCAAAAGTCATCAGACTCAGACTCAAGTGACTGCAGTCAACCTTGTAATATGTTCTAAAGGGGAACATAAAAGGGGTGTTTCAGTTGGGTGCATTTTCAAGCAAACCAAACACTCTTCTGACATGCTGAAGGAAACCACACCCAGAACAGGTTTCAGGGGTGGAGGTGGGGTAAGATACCCAACTTAAGTTCAAGAGACCAGCCACTGTTGGGCCCTACTTTACCATTTAACCAGAACGTGTAATAATAATGGCTGTCATTGATTACTGAGGGTCTACTATGTACCAGGTACTGTGACCATTTCCATGGAGAATCTGACTTTTTCTTACAATAATTTTATTTCATAAAATCTGTATTTACCTTCATCCCAGAGATGAGTGAACAGGCTCAGATTAGTAAAAAGACTGCCCTGATCTACAAAGCAATTTGGCAATAGGCACAGAAATACTCACATATGAAAGTTTATGATAAAATGTTAAATGAAAAACAAACAAGACACCAAAAAACTGAATCTATATAATGATTATAATAACGTTAAACTGTACATGCATATAGATAAGAACTATCGAAAAGTTAAAATCTGCTGGGATTGCTGGATCTTAAACTATTCTTTCTTTTTGAACATGTCATAATTTGGCTATGAAATAATTATTGTATAAGTGAATTCTGGAGTAATATAAAGAACAGTTAGAAATTAAACTTTTTTTGCCCATAAGTGACCTTCAATCCTACTGTGGTAAGAATATCACCTGAGTGGCCTCTTGACTCATACTGCTTTCATTACCTGTGCCCTTTTCATCAGGAAGGCTTTGGACTGGTGCTAGTTGAGAACAGAAATAACTTATCTCCCCCATCCCTTTTCTTTCTTCTTTAAGGGGCAAAAACTTCCAGTCATCAAGTTTCAGCAGATGTTTTTTCTCCTCCACCTAATCAATACCCACTAATTTTAAAGCTTCACCTGCAGACTCACAGGAAATGAGCACTTATCAAGTAACAGATATTTAATGTATGTTAAATCCACTTTTAACAGCCACACCTGAAGGCACTGCTAGGGAAGCCTGATATACATGAAAGTGGACTAAAGTCTAAGTGCAAGTGCAACAAGGGCATCATTGATTTCATATAGGATGCTTTTACTAAAATGGAGCATGGGGGAAGGAATTTTTTTGCTTTAAAAAAAAGTTTAAAAGTATGTAAAATGTTGAAGTCATAAAGCAGGTATGAATTTAACAAGCCTCTACTTCCCAGGATAACACGCTAAAATTCTGAAAGAACTTAAAGAAACTGGCCGAGAGAATTGTTTTAATGCTCCATTAATACCAAATGGGTAGGGATGCTTGGGTGGCTCAGTTGATTAAGTGTTCTCTTGGTTTTGGCCTTGGTCACGATCTCACAGGTTCCTGAGTTCAAGCCCTGTGTCAGGCTCTGCGCTACCAGCAGGGATCCTGCTTGGAATTCTCTCTCTCCCCTCCCCCCACCCCCACTCACACTCTCTCTCTCAAATTAAAAAAATAAACTTAAAAAATACATATACCAAATGGGTAAATGAAAAGAAACTGTGCTTTTTTAACCTCACCAATTTTGAGAAATGCAGGATTAGCAAATACAAAAATCCCAGCCAAATTCTACAAAGATTTACAAAGATAGGAATTAACCAACCATGCTTTTAAAACCCTGTAATCTCCTAGGGTAATACTAAACTTTCTTTAATTAACTATTATACATTTGGATATAAGATTATTTTTATAGTTACTTTAAAATGCTCTAGATTACCTGAAAGAGAAAAAGACCAGGAAACCTTTAATGTAGACTCATATAAAACACATAAACTTTAAACCTCAGGAAGGTCATAAGCTTTCTGGAACTTTTTTGCTGTCTGCTCACAGGGGTAAAGAGGCAAGTAGAGATTATTTTCAAGGCAGCACTTTTTTTTTTTTTAATGTTCATTTATTTTTGAGAGAGACAGAGCATGAGCAGGGGAGGGGCAGAGAGAGAGACACAGAATCCTAAGTAGGCTCCAGGCTCTGAACTCAGTACAGAGACTAACTAGAGGCTCGAACCCAGGATCTGAGCTGTGACATCATGACCTGAGCCACCCAGTGCCCCCCAAGGCAGCACTTCTTAAACTTGAAGATGCCTACAAACCACCTGGGGATCTTGTTACAATGAAGTTCTGACTTAGTTGATCTGGGGTGGGCTTGAGATTCTGCATTTCTAACAAACCCCCAGGTCATCTGCAGACCACACTAAGTAACCAGGTTCTAAGTACCTTGCAATTTAAAATTCGAGGAGGCTATGCTGTTTCTCACCCCACAAATGCAACAGTCTCCCAACTGGTTTCCAGCCTCTTTTCCTGACCACTACCCTCTAAAGCAATCAACACACTAAGCAGTCAAACACACCTTTCTTGGGAGGAAAAAAAAAAGTCAGAACAAGTCACTATCCTATCTAAAATCCTTCAGTGGCTTTCCACTGCTCAACTTACCTCCGAACTCCTTAACCTGATTTACAGAACCACACATTCTCTGGCTTTTCAATTATCCTTCTAGAACCCCTCCTATCCACCCTTCCTCATTCTGCACTCTACAAACTCTGGCCACCCTGAACCTGCTCCACTTCCCCTACCCTGGTCTTGCATCCCTAGCCTGGGTCTCTAATCTGGAACAAGTTTATTCTCCACTTGCGTCTCTACTCCGTAAGCTCAACCAGCATTTCCAGCATTGCTGAAATATACTTCTTCACACACTTCCTAACCAGGGGACAGGTCTCAACACATTTTTATTAATAAGCTGATAGGATAAGCAAGAAAGCAAACCCTCTATCTTAAAAATCAGTTTTGGGGCGCCTGGGTGGCACAGTCGGTTAAGCGTCTGACTTCAGCCAGGTCACGATCTCGCGGTCCGTGAGTTCGAGCCCCGCGTCGGGCTCTGGGCTGATGGCTCAGAGCCTGGAGCCTGTTTCCGATTCTGTGTCTCCCTCTCTCTCTGCCCCTCCCCCGTTCATGCTCTGTCTCTGTCCCAAAAATAAATAAACGTTGAAAAAAAAATTTAAAAATCAGTTTTATTATTTCTTGGGATTCTTCTTGCTCTAAAGTTGCCTAGATTAGTGACGGACTACTGAGCTTTTAAATGCCAAGTCCTTCGCACCCATGAACTGGTTTAACAACTGCCAAAGTCTTAATTAAGCCAATCTAAGAACATAGCCAGCAATCTTAGCCAGCTAAGAACACAGAAGTTAGAAAAATGCTTACAATACCTTTATTGTTTATTTCACCTGTCATTAGTTTTTCATAGCTGGGGGCCTAAGAATTGATAGAAACTTGTCAGACAAGGGGGAGAAAAGATACCAAGATCTAAAAATGGCTGAGATCTACCTGGCTTACTTTGATAATGTGCACAGGTGTAATTCCACTTTGCTGGATGTATGCCTATGAAGCTATCATTAACTGAAAACTTGAAGCTCTGTCACTAGTCACGTCAAACAAACCCTGAAATCCATATTTAAATTGCTGTGCAATGCCAGACTTCTTAAGAGTTCATCCACATGTAGAACTTTTCTTTAAAAGAAAAGATGACGATGGAAACAATAACCACACTTTACATTTTTAATAGTACATGGATGTTTTCAAGGAAGCTTCATATAGATTATGGCAGCTACTGTTCAACACAACCCTGGAAGGTAAACCTGACAGGTATTCGGATAAGGAAAGCAGCCCAGATCTTCAGAGATCCAGGACAGGGCTGTGGCGAAGTACTGCATGCCTGCCTTCCAGTCACCAGGTCGTTGGGATTTCTGTTTTTACAGTTAAATGCAGTAGATTCTTAAGAACCTAAATGGAACTAAGCGAGATGCCTTACAGAACTGTACTCACAACCTGCAGATACTAGTGTCTTTACCTCTATTTTTTCTAAACTTAGATCTTTCTGGATTGATCTTCACAGCAACTTGGTGGGCAACTAGGACAGGTAATTGACCCATCTGGCAGATGAGGTAGCTGAAGCCTGCAGATGTTAAATGGCTTTTCTAATTTAGTGGGACAGAGGCCATTCCTGACTAAATGCCTTTTCCACTATTAAACAATTTTGTTCTGAACATACTTTTTCACAACTCTTAATTCTTCAATAAATCACATATATTATCTGCTCCTATTTAGGAGCAATTCATGCAGTCAGTTCCTCCCCATCACCAAATTACAAAGATTCTATGAATGATCCAACAAGGGAGTATTCTCAAAGTTGAGTGTGCGTTAGAGCCACCTGGCAGGCTATAAAAAACACCTACTGCTGGGCCCCACCCCAGAGTTTCAGAAGTAGGGCCTGAGAATTTATATTTCTAGCAAGTTCCCAGATCATGCTGATGCTGCTGGGCTGGGGGGCCTCCTATTGAGAACCACTGCAATAAAGCAGCCCATAATAATAATTGCATTTATTTACTCTTTAACAGACTTGGTAACTATTACATGTAAGACAGGTTATGTCAGACTTTTGTCTTTATGCCCCTATAGTAACCAAAAGCAGTATGTAAAAATCACAAAATGAGCAAGTGCTTAAACTTTAAATCTTATAGGAAGGGAATCCAAGCAGAGATTCTGACCTCCTCTCCCTCTGGGAATACTTAGAATTAAGTGGCATCTGAACTGGAACTTGAAAGTAATAATCCTGACTCAAGAAAGAATTCCCGGTGCAAGAAAGCTGTAGAGCTGGGTCTCAAGGGCAGGGAAAATGCAGGGTAGGTATAGGGAATACTGAGTACTGTTGAGGAAGGAGTAGCAGGAGCTGGAAATGGGAAGGTCAGCTGGAGCCAAGTCACAATGGAGTCAAATCCCAAAACTTTTTGCACAGAGCTCTAATCAGGGCCCAGCTTTAGGAGGCTTTAGGAGACCAAAGAGACTAAAACACAGGTAGAGGCAGTGGGGCGCGGTGAAGAGATCCCTTTCTGGGCCCTAGGCATGTGAAGAGGTGACAGGAACAGAGTCATCAGAAAGCTTCCTCAGCAGTCAGGTCATTTACTCCTATTTCACTACCCTAAAAAAAGTGGTCTCTCTCCCTCAAAGGGAGTTATCAGTCACCTCCTTCTTCTTGCTAGCTGGCCTCCCACAGTCCTTTTAATGGACATCCCAGTCAAACACCAGATTTAAGCTAAAGGAATTGGCATTTCCTTGACCATCAGAGTTCCTAGCCCACCAAAACCAGAGAGCACCACATGTCCAGTAATCTGACCAGTCCATTAATTTTCCATGCCACCACAATGCAATTCATGATATCTGGGGAATGGGTGCTATGGCTCATACCTAACCCACTTTGTTGTCCTAGAAGAGATCAAATTTGGAATCCAAAAACCTGGATTCTGGAGCGGTAGCCTCATACCAAATGATCTGCTTATTTACCTATAAAAAATAATATCTAGCCCAGAGAAATATTATTATTAAATACATGCACACTTACTTAGAACTTACTAAGTACTACATCCCATGCTGGGTACTTTGAATAGTCTCATTTAGTTAATTATGCAAGATGATTAAGTTCAGTGCTGTACACATTAGTAGTAGTTATTATTACTACACCATTCAAAAAGGATTCTAATTCACAAATCTGTTAAGAACTTCCAAATTTTAAGGTGCTCCTGGGTGGCTCAGTCGGTTAAGTGTCCAACTTTGGCTCAGATCATGATCTCACAGTTCAAGAGTTCGAGCTTCATGTCAGGCTCTGTGCTGACAGCTCAGAGCCTGGAGCCTGCTTTGGATTCTGTGTCTCCCTCTCTCTCTGTCCCTCTCCTGTTTGTGCTGTGTCTCTCTCTCTTAAAAATAAATAAACATTAAAAAAAAATTTTTTTTTTTAAAGAACTTCCAAATTTTAGGCTGAAAGTCTGGTAAACTGTTAAAAAGATTTTTTTTTAATTGGTTACTTGTCCCACAAAGTTATCTGGGCTTAGAAAAGCTATCGTATCGTATTGGCAGATTTCCAGACCAAAACGCCAATCTTGACACGCTTTCATTAAACCCAAAAATGCTCTTATAAATCCTGGCCCCCACCCCCAAAAAAGAGTTCTCATTCGTCACCAACTCTTTTCACTGTCACAATGGGAAATATATGAAGGCTAACACTGTATCTAAGAACTTTAAATTTTCTTCATGATGAGGAGGTAGAAGCCCAGCAATCTTCTTTCTCTAAGGTTTAAGATATTATGCAAGACAAATATCTAGGTACCCTAACAAACTGGCAAGTTCTTAAAAACTTAAGACCAGCAATGCTCTTTCACTAAGAGAAGAAACCAGGACCACAAAAAAATATGAAAAAATGCAATAAGACAACTCTGAGATAGCAAGTAATAAACTGCTCTGTAGTTTTCTCTGTGTCCCACTGAAGACAAATGACTCCATAACTCCTTCTGGACACTGGGACACGTTCATTGAGCCAGAACAGCTAAGAAAAAGCACCTTTTCCAGAAATACCAAGTGCTAGATGTCAGGGTAAGGCTGCAAAGAAGGCACAAGAAATTCATGTTGATGCTTTTCAACTAGATCCTGTCTTCATTACAAACCCACCGCCGGGGCCAAGAGAATCAGTGTTCTGGGAGGCAGGTAGGCAGGAGAGAGCAATCTGGTTAGGGTGCCCATTTCACAATGTAACCTCATTACTATTATTATTATTATTATTATTATTATTATTATTGCAGAAATAAAATCAGTATCTAAAAGTCTAGGAAAAGAAACCTAGAGAACAACAATATGCAGCCTGAGCTCAGTAATGCCTGTGAACCCTCGTCAAGCTATTTGATTGTCTTCTCATCTTTAAAATCTCCTAGGTGTGTTACGAAGACAAGATACCATATATAAAGCTCCTACTAACATGTCTGGGACGCAGTAAGCACTCAATGAAATCTTTTTCCCACCAACCACAAGAGAGGAGACAAGAAGCTTTATCGAATAACTGGAATGTGAGCAGAGTCTTAAAAAATTACAGGAATGATTTGTGCACGTAAAATGAAGAGTGGGGCATTTAAGGCAAAAGGCAGACAATGAAGGCAAAACCTGGGGCTTGGTTTTATGAAGAGCTGCAAGCCTGCCTACCTGGAAGATTTGACTGGAATGTAAGAGGCAGAATATGAAGTATTTGGGGTTTGGGCCATTTGGGGAGGGTCCAATGCCAAGTTAAAGAGTCTGGCATTTAATTTACTTTCTAGGCACAAGCAACAGTTCCTGAGTAGAAGAGTAGCAATTCCTATAGGGAATTCAGCTGGCTGATTTGAAACTGAAGGAAAGGTATTATGAATCTGTTACTACAAACACATTTTTTTAAACACGTCAGGTTGAGTTTTTTGTTTTAGCATTTCTTATTTGAAAAAAAACTAACCCACCTTTAAAGACACATGATCAGGCTCTGAGGAAGGTGGTAACTTAATTTTGCAGATGAACAATTTCAAAAAGAGAGAGAATGCACTTTGGGTGTGTCTGTTAGGTGTGCTGGGTGTTGGTGGTTAACGTCTGAAGCCATCAGAGGCTGAAAGTCTGTTTCTTGTTTTACTTATACCAGGAACACCAGTGTGACAGATATCACTCTACATCTCAGACCCTTAAATCAGAGTGTAAATAAGTCACACGTATTTGCTTACTAAGTAGACTAAACACATTTTAATATCATATTCCTTTAGCGACAACATCAAATCTCATCCCCTGGTCCCTCCTGAAATTTTTAGGATCAACTGTGAAAATACGCGAAGCCAGCAAAAATATCTCCTACGAAATCACAGTACCCTCAGAAATAAACATCTCAGGCATAAATGCTAAATGAATAAATTCATGTAAGAAGCATTTTAAAAAATCAATTCAAAAGACCAGCTTACCAATACTGGGTTGTAACTGCTAGGAAGGATGATATTCAGAAGAATAAAAAACGGGGTGGTGGGGCAAGGAGCAGCTTTGGAGGCATGCATAAAATTAAATCAGATGATATAATCTATATATTATAAAAGATGTGATGATTGTAAGAACTACAAACACAAACTGGGGGTAGGAAAGGGAAAAAGTTTTAGCAAAAATTTTCTTAAAGTTGCTCACAATGCAATCAGTTCCACACACCCCTACTAAGGAGGATGCGATGTTTGTAATTCTCCTGGGATCCACCATACTTGGAAGTTAATTCAACCTTTCTCAGTTCCTCAACATGGGTAGTTTTCTGTTATAGAAATACCAACACTCAACTTGTGTAACTCCTAAACCACAATATTCAGAAATAAGAAAGTTATCTGGTACTACATTAGGGAGCAAAATTCATTAAAAAAAAAAAAAGCCAGCAAACAAAATGTGAAGCCTACACCTTTTGAAGAGATTTCCTTGAGAAACAGTAATGAGCACCTGGTGATTTTTTTTTTTTTTTAATTTAAATTTTACTGTATCCAGGGAGGACAGTTTAAGACATTTCCTGTGTGTAAGCTCCACCCTTCTCAGTGAGCAGTTTTACAACCATCCTCAAACCTTTCAGATAACGGCCTTTTGTTATGGGTGGGCCTTTGAGAACACTGCTCCCCACACCTTCTTACATTTTCTGCTTGGTTTTGCATTTTTTTCCCCTGAGACTACAGGAGTGGGCTGATTGGATGATGGTAATAGGTTTTCTGATCAAGGATCTGCCCGTTGGGTGCTTTCTCCTTAGCGGTGTGACACAAGGAAGCAGGGAGACTTAGTCATGCTTACAGGAGGTACATTCTGAATTCTTAAAACCTAAAACCATGGGGCTTCCAGCACAGACCCAGAAGATAACAGACACACCACCATTCCTCTCTTTACCATTTGCAAATGTCCCCTACCGCCCTGTTTCCCCAACCCAAATTTTCCCAAAAAGCAAATTCTACCTTCGAAGAGCTCAAGGGGAATGAAGCAAAGACACATAACCACTCCCTGGGGGGAATGGAGCTTCCTCTTAGCTAACTGCCCCAGGAATGCAGCACAGACTAGCAAATGTTTAAAATCACGTCCCGTTCTGCCTCGTTTTCCAGAAAAGTGTCATTACTGTCAACTATTTCACAAGACAAATAAACCTTTGAATGAAATATATCCTCCCTCCCCTTCCCAATGAAAACATTTTAGGATTGAGCTGCTTCCTTCCTTCCTCCTCCTCACAGGAACCACATTTGTGGCACTAAGAAGAGTTAAAATAAGAAACATACAGTGTGTAAAGGCCACTTTTTCACAGCATTAGAACCATTCCTGGCCTACTACTGATTCCAGGGGCTTCCAAACGGAAAGAGTTCTGTTTTCAGTTATGAGTCCTTTTTCATGTACAAGCTCTGAGAAACCACCAGCCAGGCCTGCTGGTTGGGCAGGGACAGCCAAGGGCTGGAGGGGCCACCCCAGCAGCGGGCTGCAGGCCCATCATCCCACACACTGCTGCACACAGGTCCCTGCTCTCCATAAAAATATGTGCGGTAAAATACTGGATTCATTCAATTATTTCAGACTAATATAAACGCCAAGAAACCTATAATTGATCCAACTAATCCAACCCATAGCACTGGAATGACAATAACTGGCTTTCATTATAAATTACATAGCCTACTAAATTGATGGGAAGGTTCTCCCCAACACAATACATCAAAAGAGTTAAAATTAAGCTTCGGAATCAAAACTGTAATTTACCCAAGGCTTAAGAACAAAAAGACCACCCCCTCCTCCCCTCTGCCCTCTACCCAGTATCCTTTTGGCTTTCTAGGTTGTCAGGTATCTGCTGCTCACGCAACAAACAGATTCTGGGTCGCCTCTGTCTCCCAGCGCCCCCAGCCTCTTACCTCTGGGAATCCTAAAGGTGTAAAGTGCACTGCTCGACACCCAGTCCCGTAGAACAATAGCAAAAGGGAGGAGGGAGGGGGGGGGGGAAGGGAGAGAGGGGGAGAGAGAATGGGACTCCAAATGGAGGCTTTTCTAGAGAGTGAGAAAGTGTCTCCTTTAAGGAGTGAATGGGGTGCTCACAGCCAACCAGAGGCTTTGGGGCTGGGCCAAACGGCGGCCCGTCTTCTTTAGGGTTACATACCATATGGCACAAATAAAACCTCGGAACCCCTGTAGGCACAGCCCCAGGGCAGGTCCGGCCTTTGGGACGGGGGCTTACCTTGTAGCTGCTTGAATCTGCCTTCCAGCTGGTTGTAGTTGTAAGGCACCTGCCCCGTGTAAGCTGGGGACAGCGGCCCAGAGATGCTAGACGTCCTCTGCAATTCCATTATGCCCGGCGTAACGCCCCGGCGGGCTGCACGGTGGAAATCCCACTCCGGCCCCCGCCTACCCCCATCCAACACACAGCAGCTTCCGCACGGCTTGGCTCCCGGCCCCTGTGAAAAGGGCTGGACCTCAGGCAAGCCCCATTCCGGTCTGAAAGTCCAGCAGGCTGATCTGATAGGAAGTTGGCTGCAGCAGAGTCCACCTTAGCCCGGCCAGGAGTTACCACTCACGCATCTAATTCCTTGTTGTTTTCCTTTCTTTTGTGGTTCTCGACTAGAAGCTTGAAATAAATTACTGAGGAGGGGCGGGAAGACGGAGGGAGGAAGGGAAGGAAGGTGCAAGTCCTACTTTAAAAATTTGTTTAAATATGGCCAATCCTAAGCATGCCCCGATCGCTGAGCCCAGGAGCTCGCGGGAGCAGTACACACACCTCCTCCCGGCTGCCCGCGGCGGCCGCCGGTTTGTAATTTAATCATGAGCCACTCTCCGTGCGCTGGGCGGTGATGTCACCTGATTAGCATAACAGCATTGTAGAGGAAACGCAGGCTGTACCACGAGGAGGGGCGCGGGGGACGCCGGCCGGCCGGCGTCCCCCCACCTACAGGCGGCCCGGGACGGCCCACGCCGCCTCCAAAGCCCCGGAGCCGCGGACCCTCGGGCCGGGCCCAGGACGCGCCCGTCGCAGTGGTACCTTCCCAAACAAAGCTGCTGGAATTACAATCTTTTGTTGAGAGCCTCGTGTAACGGAAAAGTCTCCGATTACTATCACATGAAAAGGAGGCAGCCCGGGAGGGTGAGGAGCCCCGCAGGTCGCCGGCCGGGGCGGTTCATCCACTCCTCAGCGTCCGTGGAGATAACGCGGCCACCAGGGCCGCGCACCTAGGTGCGCGCAGCGTCCCTACTGCGCGGGCGCCAACCACTCGGGGGCGGCCCGGCCGGCCACTGCGTACAAGTGAGACAAAGTCAGGGCCACAGCGAGGGGAAGTGTGAGTTCATCGCACCGAAGAATCTCCTCAATAGACTTGTGCGGCCATCACAAGATGTTTAGCGGGAGGTTTTCTGGTATAACACTGGCTCCGTAATACTAAGTCGATGCAGGATTTACGGGAGCACTGATTTGCAAGGCATTGTGGGAGAAAGGTACACAGGTATGTACCTCAAGGATCCTTGACCTGAGGAGTTTACCAACCGATGGGGAGATTAAGAGACCAGAAATTATCTTCAAATCCTACTTTGATTTGTAAAATGAGACTCCTGAACTTTTGGGTTCTTCAAGATACTAAAACTCTCCTCCTTAACTTCTCCCACCGATCTCAACCAAAAAAAAATTTTTTTTGGACAGAGACAGTAACAGTGGTCAAAATATATTTTGGGTGAATAACTGACCCTAGTTTTTTCTTCCCACCACCCCAACCCCCTCTCCCCTAACTACAGACAGAAAACAAATCACAAATTTGGCTTTTCCACATGGAATGCTGCAGCAATACTCACTGAAGAAGGTAATTTCTTCCTAAGGGATTCCAATCTGCACTAAAGAGGTGGGCCTCCACTCCAGGTTTACTTTAGTCCCCAGGGCACTGGTAATTCAAGCAACTGCATCCTGTCCAGGGCTAGAGTTAAAACAAACCTAAAGTTCAGCTAAGTGCTCAAATGAGCAACCCCCATTGCTGGTATCTACAGGACAAGGTTTTTAATACATCCAGTGTCAACCTTTAGCTTTCTAAAGCCAGGTCTAGGATTTGAAGGCATTTCTCATCATGCAGGATGCTGACAGGAATGTGGGGTTACTGGAAGAAGCACTGGACTAGGATTCCAAGACCTGAGCTTCTAGTCCTGGCCAAGCCTCTTAATCGCCTATGACCTTAGAAGAAACCTGGATTCTTTCTAAACCTCCCCTGTCAGACAGGGATAATTAATGCCTACCTTTACAAGGTCAATGAGGGAATGATGTAAAAATACCCTGACAATGAGGATACCATTCAAATAGAAGTGTATTTTTCAAAATACACCTTTTGCATATTTTCCCCACATATCACATCAAAGCTACAGAAAGTTGAATGGAGAATTTTCTCAATTACAATTTTAACAGGCCCTTCTTCACTATTTCATACATTATATATTAACATTAAATATACTTCACTATTAAATATGAAATTTTAAGTCTCTTAAGTGTCCAGCTGTGGGCAGAGACAAGGAGACTGCAAAGTGCTTGCCAATTAACAATGCTTTATTTTTAATCTTTAAGCCACTTAGTGAATAGAGTATGAGTCACCACTCTTCGAGACTCCCTTTCAGCTCCCTCTGGTATGGGGAAGTAGGTGAAATGAGCTTTCTAATCAGCCAGGTTACATACTAGGTGATGGGGATAGAGGCTGGGACTAATGTAGCCACATTCAGTACTAAAGAGCAGACTCCAAACAAGCCAGGCAGAGTGAATACATGCCAAGTAAGGAAGGTTTTGAGGCTGGTGAAGGGTTTAATAGCCCTGCAGGGGCAAGAGGTGAGAAGTGGGAATCTATCTGGTATGATGGGGCAGGAGAAGAAGAGGACACAACCCTGATGATTCATCTGGCCACCTCCAACTCAGCAGTGGGGTGGAGGTAAAGGAAGGCCAGAGTCACTCGTTCTTTATTCCATTCAGCATTTACTGGACCGCCAACCTTGTGCAAGGAACAATGCCCAGTGGAGGTTTCAGAGATGACTGGGAGATGGGAGAGTTTCTGGCCAAGAGGATGGGACAGATACACAGTCTGATAGCAGAAGAACAGACAGGGGCTAAAGAAGGGGAGCTACAAGAGTTCAGAGGACAAGGGAGACACAGCTGCCTAGGAAGACAGGTAGAAACAACTCTAGGAGGGACTGGCATTGTGATCAGAACCTGAAACACAGGTAAGACTGTCGATGGGTGGGATGAGGGGAGCCTCCTCTCCTAGTGTGGAAGGTGGGATGGGAAGCAACATAAATAAAGACACCAACTGGGCTGTTCCAGGAACAGCACCAGCGAGTGTTACCATCTGACTGGAGCATAAGGGACTGTCAGACAGGAGGGAAGCCCTGAGGGAACTAAGCCTGAGCTGGGAACAGTTGGAGACATTTCAGCCAGAGGAAGACTGGGTCTGGGTTGGGCTCTCGGGAAGATTATTCTGGCAGTGGTCAGTTAGAATGGGTAGAAAGGAGAGAGACTAAAAGCAGCAAGGTCATTCAGGTGGTTACTGGAGTTCTCCAAGTCAAAGGACTAGTCAGTGTGAGGCAACAGACACAAAAAGGAATGGACTGATGCAAGAGTTAATCCATAGGACTCTCGCAACCAACTATACATACGTGGGAGGTTCAAAGGCTAGGGTTGCACAAGACTCCGGGGTTTTTAGAGCTGGTGGCCAGGTGTAGGGGAGGGCTGACCATTTCCTTCTGGTTATGCTCAATCTGAGTTACCTGCAAAACCTAGAGGTGACATGTCCGGAAGTGGTCGAGGATGTGGAACGAGGGAAAGCTCAAGGCTGAGGAAAGAGGCCGGGCACAGTGAGAGATACTGTAGTAGGCTTACACCTGGGAAGGAATGTAAGAGGAAAGTGGCTGGGCAGAGAGCCCTGGGGAAAGCCAGGGGCTGTAAGCAAGAAGAAAAAAACAGTGGAGATACCAAAAGAGCTATGGAATGAAAATCCAAGAGAAGAAAGAGATACTCAAGGAGGAAAGGGGGTAGGATGGCATCACACTGCAAACAGAAGGAACTAGAAGTCAGAGGAGATGTGGATTAATCCAGTTTGGGAATGAGGAGGTCACTGGGGTATTAAAAGCTGAAGCAAGGTTACAGGGAGTTAGAGAATGAGGAGCAAAGGGAAGAACAACAAGAAGGTAGAGGTGGTAAACAGGAGCGACAGAACCAGGGGAAGGGGCTCTCGGTCAGGGTCCAGCTGAACACATCCTCTGTGCACAGGTTTCAGCCCTGAGTTGGCACAGGTAGGAAAAGGCCAGTGGGAAAATGGCTTGAAGTTATGGCTGGGCAGTCAGCTGTAGCCAAGAGGAGAGATACCCTTAGCTTCTGAGGCAGAAGGGAAAGGATGAGGACATTCTGAGGAAGAAAAGAAGAAATGTAAAGGAGTTTACCCAATTCTAACTTAATAAAGCAAGAGGCCAGGGGTCTTACCCACAATTTATGGTGCTCTAAGAAGAATCCTGAAGACACTTACCGCAGAAACACACAGCATGTGAAAGGGAACACGAAGGGAGGCAAGATAGTTTTCAGAGTGCTCAGCAGTCAACCAAGCTTTCTGCAGAAACAGACCCTGTGATTTGGGGCTATCCCCTCAATCTTTTCTAATCCAAAAAACTAGTGTCCCTCAGCCGGGCCAGGGATATCAACACATGCAGCCAACTCTGATAAGAGCTGTACCTGCCTTCAAGTTGCACCAAGATTCCAGGGCACAATGAAAGGTGGCCACAACTGACAGGCACAGTTAGCTATGGGGTCAAAGCAAATGAAACCTAAGCAACATGTACCTGCCATCCTTGTGGTGCCAGAATAGTATAACCAAGTCCCTATGGTTATCTGTGGACAGCACAAATTAGAAGTGCTGTGGTGTACTCAAAGACCCAGGTCCACAGTACTCAGGCTCACCCCATCTCCTGAGTGCCACATAAAAGCCAAATAATTGCATGTGTGTCTAACCTTCCCTGGACCTCACCTAGAGATCAAATAGGTTGGAGTCTATGGTCATAAAAAATTCCTTCTATGGGGCGCCTGGGTGGCGCAGTCGGTTAAGCGTCCGACTTCAGCCAGGTCACGATCTCGCGGTCCGTCAGTTCGAGCCCCGCGTCAGGCTCTGGGCTGATGGCTCAGAGCCTGGAGCCTGTTTCCGATTCTGTGTCTCCCTCTCTCTCTGACCCTCCCCCGTTCATGCTCTGTCTCTCTCTGTCCCAAAAATAAATAAACGTTGAAAAAAAAAATAGAAAAAAAAATTCCTTCTAGTTCTACATTTATTGGTGATACATAATCTCCTCTCTCTTAGAGACTATTGTTGTAGTAGTAATTATCATCTATCTCCATATAAACGATTGGCCATAATAACAACAGTTATCACATTACTACAGCACTCTGTAATTTACAAAATGCTTTCACATACATTTTCTCAAGTGACTAAACCTATGAAGTAGGTATTGTGTCCATTTTGCAGACAAGGGAACTAAGATTCAGAGACACTGTGCTTTGCCCAGGCCAGGAATAGGCACATTCCCTGCTAGTTCATGTGGAAGTTGCTACTTTGAGGGTTCTCTTGTTGTGAATGGGTTTTGTTTCTTTTCTCATACTTGGTAGACCTATACACTAAGGTTCTGTATGACTTAGCATGAAGCATGTGAATGGGAACACTAAGAGAGGAGATTAAGCCTCTGTTGCAAGAGGTCTGAGAGGTTATGAAGTCTGAGAGGTTAAAAAAGAAAGAAAGAAAAAAAGATGACCGCTTTCCCTGCATCACAACAATCTCAAAAGGGTAAACTACGGAGTGTTCATTTCCTGAACATCTAAACATTAGCAGGATTGCAGTGCCTGGGAGAGGATGGCCAACAAGCTGTGATGGGATTTGTACACATTCAAGGACTTGAAAAACCTACCCAAGAGCTAGGAAAGAAGTGGTAGGAACAGGGAGGTCAGAATACAAGAAGGTTTCACATATAAACTGTTTTGCCAAGTTCTCTGCCGTTTCCCAATCTGCCTTTCCTTCATCTGGATAACAGTTGGACGACCACAGACAATCTCTCCTGAACGTTTCTTTATAGGAAATCAAAATACTACTACTAAAATAATCCTCCTCCACTGGTGTGGCCAGATAGAGAAGCAGGCTCCAAATCATGCCAGTGCATTTATGTTCCCAGGAGCTGAAGCTTACGTGATCTGTCTCACCTCTCTGGCCCACCCACCCCCTTCTCCAACCAGCCTCCTGCCCACTCCTAGTCTTGAATCCTTAACTGTGGGCATTCTTTCTCTGCCTCCTCTCTACTGTACAATGCCCAGAGAGCCTTCCGCCCCCCAATGACTGAGTTACCACTGTCCTTTCTCCCAAAGCCTGCCTCAGTATGTGTATTCTCAAAAGCCCAGTCCTTTTTCAAAGGGAACTGCACCATGTACCAGAAAGCTCATCAACTAACCAAGCATACCACCACGAAATCCAGTCAAAAACAGAAAACAGAATTACCTGAGACCTTCTTCCCCTGCCCTCCCGAAAAGAACAATTTTCAGTAAGTCCCACTATAACAACACATATCTCTAACATTTCTGTGCCACTGCTAGCAAGCAGCCTGCCATGCTTCCAGAAGCTTCTCCTTTCTCCCCCGTGGCACCTCACATACAGGCCCACAGCCTGGATTGCTGGAAGCAGTCAGCAGCACTTCCTCATGACCACATGGCTCCTGAAGATCAGGGCCTACACCACGCCTCAGCTTACTCCCAGAGCACCACCCACGGGGCATTTGGGTCAGGGTTTAGAGGAGGAAAGGTGCTTAAAAAGAGACTTGGAATCTAGGAATCTGGCTCTGCTACTTTCTAAGCGTGTGATTCCCTGAGCCTGAAAAGTCAGCACAATAAGGGGGCCAACTTCAGAGAGTTGTCCTATAACTGAGATAAATGTCTGCAAAAGAGAAATGCCAGGAAGGCAGCCACACTATCTGAGCAGCTATGATCACTAGTCTTTAAATTCTTCGTGGAGGAAATTTCAAAAAGTAATTCTACCCCACCTTTGGCCACCTGTTCGCCAAGGGGGCTGTTGGCTGGAGGGTGTTACAGGTTTCCTATGGAGTCACTGACCTCAAGGCCAGGGACCACAGTGGGCACCCCTCTGGATTTCTGGACAAGGACAATTCAGGATGGTAAGACTAGTCCTCAACTGGGGTGGTGCTCACAAACCTCATTCCCTTCTCTTTCACCCCATTTTGCATGGGGAAAGGCATATTCAAATGTGTTTTACAATATTCACTATGAAACAAGTTACAAAGGGCCTCTGTTTTTAGAAAGGCCAATGTTTATTTGAGATGGGGCTATCAGATTTGATCCTTCAGGACTCAGAATACCTAGAAGAAAAATTAAAGGGAAGGCTAAAGGTATTTTTCATCTACAGCAAGTGCTATCTCTGTTCCATGGAAGATATGCATTTTTTTTTCTCTTTACACACACACACACACACACACACACACACACACACACACACACACACCTCCTGCAAAACTAGTTACACGGCTGCATTTGAAATACCAGGGCAAATCTAATTCCCATTTATATCCTTTTCCTGTTTCTTGTTCGGCTGGTCACAGCAGAATACAAAGTACCTGACATCTCTGCTGAGAAGGAGAAAAATGGCAAGTGACACTCAGTAACAAGCACCCAGGGTTCTGGGGAAGGAATGCAGTTTATTGAATCTTCTACCCCGGCCAAACCTTATCCCTGCATTCTTATCATGTCTGTTATCTGCACATGCAAAGCTTCCCTGTATGGGCAAAAGAATGCCCCAGTCCAGAGGCCCCACCTTTGGCAAACAGGTGTTGCTATGCCTGTGAATATAACACCAGCCAGAGCCAAGACTGGGCTCCTCTGCTACAGGCAGAGTGGTTCAAAGGGAAAGAACATCTGAGGAATGCAGCTGGGGCCAGGCCTGCTCTTGCCCAGAATTTTGGGTTCTGTTTCCCACTTCCAACATGGAAGGAAAAGGCTGACACACACAGGTGTTCAGAACCACTGGGCCAGAGTTTTACAAGGAAGCAGCTGGGACAGTGAGAAAATGCTGTTTCCTGGTAGCACAGCTCAAAGGAAAAAATTGGAAGAGAGGAGATACAAATCTATTCTTTGTGAAAACAGGCCAATGGACCCTGCCCTCAGATCTTCATACCCATGTTACATTCTCCAGAAGCTTACCATAGACTGGCTGCAATGAGAAAAGGTGAAAAGAGCAGGCTGAACAGGCACCCAAAGAAGGAAGGAGGAAGGAGTGGAGGGAGGCAAACCTCATCATCAAGGCAGAGGCCCCATACCTCCTGGTCCACAGAAAGTAAAAGTCAACCCATCTAACACATGTTTAGTCCCATCCAGGAACACAGGCCACTGGAGGGACCCACAAAGTTCTAAGATGTGATTTCTTCTCTGCAGACACTTTCATCCTCTGCAGACACTTTCATCCTAGCTGAGGAAATAGGACAGACGGATGGCAACAGACACACGGCAACAGACACACATAGACACACACACACACACACACAGGGCATGTAACAAATGAAGTCAGTGACAGTAGCAGTTATAGTTACTGCAAGTACCATTCTGAATGGATCAACAATAGCATCTCTCTATTTGGCTGAGATAAAAACAGAGCAGAGTGGGGTTTCTCCCACATGAACACTCTCTGTGGCTATACTGTCTTATCTGCGATTTTAATGTGGCTCCTAGCCAAATCCCTGCCAACAAGTGCCAGAGTCACACAGAAGTGTAGGTTATTGTATTTGTTAATTAGGGGTCGGAGATACTATTTCTTCTTCTTTGAAAAACAGGTCCTGATTACCTCGTTGCAGGTCTATGGAACACTGTGTGCGGCCCTGGCATGTTAAAATGTGAAATATTTTAAGGGTGCAGTCATTTCTTCCTCCTCAGCACCCGAGCTTCTGCCAATCTCTCAATGAGATAACACAGCCTCCTTCCCACAGAACTTTGCTAGGTACAGGCCCTGAATAATTCATGGTCAGCCCAGTCACTCAGGAGTGCAAGGCCCACCAGCTGCCATTAGCTAGGAGGCAGGCTCCAGGCTTACTGCAGAATTACCTATCAACTACCTCTGAGACCCTCTTTACAGAAGAAGCAAACAACTCGTCCCACTTTTCTTCTCCCCATTTTTAACTAGGCACTTTCCCACTAGATAAAAGTGTAACTTTTACTCGAAAGAAGACAGATGGGGGTGGGAAGACAGTGATGCTCTGAAACAAATGCATGGTCAGGGTGTCATTTCTCCACTTGGGACACTGAGATGACACGGGTAAAGGACCAGACACTGTGCCTCACACAAGACAGATGCTCAATAAATGCCAATCCTCGTCCCTTTCTCCTACTTGTCTTTCTGCTCCAGCCAAGCTTGATTCACACTGCACCCTGTTTTGGGCTCTCCCATCTCCATGCCTCTGTTCTGGGTGCTCCCCTCTCCTCTGAAGTCAGTCTATCTATCCTTCTTCAAGCCAAGTTCAAAACTTCCCTCCTCCAGGAAGATTTCCCAGATTATCCCTGCTGAGATGATTGCTCCCCCTCTCAGAAACCCTATACCAGTACCGTCAGCACCCCCTTGTCTGGCACCTATCATGCACTGCCTTAGAGTATTGCTTTTCTTGTGTACCAGTCTTATCAACCTAATTAAAATAATGGCAAGTGCACCCGTTACAGACTCGAGAGAAGTGAAAAATGGACTCTAGACTCAGCTTTTGTCACTGACTGGCCTTGTGACCCTGAGCTGGTCCCTTGGCTTCTCCAATTTTCTCCCCCAAAACCACAAGATGTGAAATCGAAAAGCTCTACGGTCCTCTGGATGCAATGCTCTTGGAAATACATTACCACCTGTCTTAGGGCAGATTCAAGTCTTAGAACACCTTCACTCTATCGCTAAGCCCAGTTTCCCCTAAGAGGCAGCTGTTAAATACCATTCAGTCATTTCAGAAGCCTGGACACCAAACAGAAGCCTGAACAGAGCAAGGGCTCTGCGAGGGAGGTGGCACTATATGGAGAACTGGAGAGCCTTCTCCACCTTATGGAACACCCCTTGGTTTACATGTCAATCCTTCATGAGGAAAACATGAGAGCCAAACTCCTAACAGGTATCAAGAAGGTCCTTTTCAAAATGTACCTACCTAAGCCAACCATCTCATTAATAGATAAGGAAAATGAGGCACAGAAAGGTATGCCCAGAGATATGAAGGAAGTTAAAGTACACCTTCTGAAATCCTGCTGCCTTTCATTTCTAGGGCAAACCAAGAGCTGTGGACAGAGGAAGTAGCAGGCATTTCTCATGCCTCTTTGTCCGGGAAGTAGGCCCAGGACTCAAAATTAGAAAAGGCTCACCTTCGTCCACTCTCCCACTTCACCACCCAGCATCCAACACCATGATGAAGCCAAGAGGCTCGTACTAAGTGGCAGATGACCCTTATTTTCCATGTTCTCTGATGCCCGGTGTGTCCCAGCACAGACAGAATAAAGACCCAGATGATGGTACTGACAGCTTCAATCTTACCTTTACAGACTAACACAGAATCAAATACACTGTCAGCCCCAATAAATTCTCTTGTCCAAAGACCCTTTCTCATTTTTCTGCACTGAACTTTTCTTTATTTTTCTTATGATATTCTGAGAGAAGAGTTTACTTGGGAGGCGTTTTTTAAAAACATCTGAAAAATGGACTATTGATCAAAAGTAGAATTTTAATGACAGGGAAGGAATAAGTGGGCTAAGAGAGAGACTAAGCTCTTTTCTAAAACCTGACATGCTCATCTATAACCACCTCTCCACTCATCTTTTATTACCATTTCTACTGCCCTCTTTCTTAATTACCACTTACCAGGAAAAAAAAAACACATAAATTGTGACCACGATGGTGCATTTCTCCACTCCACCTTATTTTTATAACATAATAAAAACTTCAGTAAAGGATGCAGAGAAATTGGAACACTTGTGCACTGTGGACAGGAATTTAAAATGGTAGAGGTGTTATGGAAAACAGTATGGAGGTTTCCTCAAAAAATTCAAAATAGAATTACATATGATGCAGCAATCCCACTTCTGGGTATCTATCCCAAAACAAAACAAAACCAAAACCTGAAAGCAGGATCTCAAAAAGAGATGATTCGCACACCCATGTTCAGTGCAGCATTATTCACAAGAGCCAAGATGTGGAAACAATGCAAATGTCCACTGATGAATGAATGGGTAAAGAAAATGTGGCATTTACACACAACAGACTATTATTCAGCCTTAAAAAAGAAAGCAATCATGTGACATGCCGCAACACAGATGAACCTTAAGGATGTCATGCTAAGTCATTATGAAGACATCATGAAAGAAGCCAATCACAGAAAGACAAGTACTGTATGATTCCACTTACATGTGGCATCTAGAGTAATCAAACTGATGGAAACAGAAAGTAAAACAGAGGCTGCCAGGAGCTGAGGAGAGGGTGGAGGGGGTAGTTTTTCGGTGGGTACAGAGTTTCAGTTTTCCAAGATGAAGAAGTTCTAGAGATCTGATACGTAATATAGTGAATACAGTCAACACTACTAAACTGTACACTTAAAAATGCTTAAGATGGTCAATTTTATATGTTTTTTACAATTAAGAAAAATTAAAAAAAAAAAAACTAGAGTCAGGGGGAATGCAGTACTGAGTGTGGGGACAAACAGCAAATCTAAAGCTATGCGGTATGCATGTGTGAGTCCCAAGCTCTAACAAACATTCTCAAAAACTATTGACCAACACTCTGATCCCTCCAAGCCCGTTCTTCAACCCTTAAGAAAACTTTATGGGAATCTTGCCAACTCTTCAGTTTTGTAAAAACTGGAAAAAAAAAAAAAAAGGCTTAAGTTATTGGTCCAAACTGCCTCACTCACATCCTGCACAGCACTGTAGAGCAACCTCCATTTACCAGTTACCACCAGGGTCAGGCCTCAGAATCTCCACAAGTCCAAACTCCATGAAATTGTTTAAAAATGATGTTCTCTGAGATCGAGTGCCTCAAACACAAAAGTAATCAACTGGCAGTTAAGGAATAGTCAGTAGTGACACATCCTAGTTGAGCAGGCATGTGCACACTGACACACTTTGGATGTAGGTGTGTGTGTGTGCACGCACGTGCACACAGGCCCACATGTGCACAGGATCACCTTCGCAGATATTAAATAAACAAGTTTTCCTTACTCCTAAGGTTTTGTGCTACTCCAGCATCAACTGTCCTGCAATACTTACAAGTGCCCACCTAGCTAAAGAATACCCATATCCTGTCAGTGTGGGCACACACATAGTTTTCTGTCAAGAATATTTTAGTGTAGAGGTGCCTGGCTGGCTCAGTGGGTGGAGCACGTGACTCTTAATCTTGGGGTTGTGAGTTTGAGCCCCATGCTGTGGGTAAAGGTTACTTAATAAAAGTTAAAAGGGGCACCTGGGTGGCTCAGTCGGTTGAGCGTCCAACTTCGGCTCAGGTCACGATCTCATGCTTTGTGAATTCGAGCCCCACATCGGGCTCTGTGCAGACAGCTCAGAGCCTGGAGCCGGCTTTAGATTCTGTGTCTTTCCATCTCTCAGCCCCTCCCCTGCTCATGCTCTGTGTCTGTCTCTCAATAATAAAGTTAAAACAATTTTTTTTAATTAAAAAAAATAAAAAGAAGAGGAAGAATTATTATTTTAGTGTAATAAGGACTCATGAAGCAACAGACCAAGGTTCTTACTGATCAAAATGTCCTTCTATCTTGCCTATTAGATTGAAGAAGGCAAATGGCAAAAATCATTACACAGGAAAGGGGACTGTAATTTGCAGTCATTATAATCAAAGATTTGTTAACACTGTATAAGAACCTGCATTTCTGACTCATCAAACACAGAAAGTTAAAAAATTAACAAGAGCCTCAGACTGGAGTCTGAGTCACATGACATTTATTACTTCCTGGAGAAGGACAAAGGTTGCTATCAACCCTATACTCCCACACAGTTAGTTTCTCACTGTATAAACAGAAACCATCAGGAAAAGAGGCCACAACATACCTTGGTAACGAAAGGATGTTAGCCTGCTAACTCCCCTGGAGCTCACACACAATCTCAGAGGCCTAAGCGACCTAAGTATCTAACCAGCCAACCCCCTCATTTTGCAAGTAAGGAAACTGAGGCTGAGAGGCTGGATGACTTCTCTCATGTATCAACTAGCCAGGCCCAGTGGCCCCCAGATGTCCTGGATGCGATAAAAGTACTGACAATGGCCTCCTATCTGAAGCGACTTTGTAAATACCAGAAAAACGCTTTGTGACCCAGGGGCACCTGGCTGGCTCAGTTGGTAGAGCACACAATTCCTGATCTTATTAGGGTTGTGAGTCCAAGCCCCACATTGGGCACAGAGCTTGCTTTTAAAACATAAATAAATTTTTAAAAAGCTTTGTGACCTAAAAAAAAGTTTTCCTTAGATTTTAATTACCACCTGCAGACAGTAGAATAGCAACAGAAAAGTAGGCATGTTACATAAAGTGTCTAGCTAGCATCTGTTACTTGGTAGGATCTTAGGATAGCCTCACTTACTTAATTTTATCCTCCCTGAAAATGAAAATAACTTGTTGTTCTCAAGTTGTGCAACCCACCAATAGTCATATCTAGGAGAAACTGTATATTTCCACACCATATAAGACAAATCATTCTGCTATATTTTTTTAGTATACTATTTAACACATAAATGTTTGATTGTTTTTTAAATATATAAGTCATTTAGGCCTTCCTTTTTCAACTGGTCACATTTCCCTTATGCTTGTCCAAATACAAAGAAACAACCCTGTACAATATCAGATTTTTACTTCTGCTTTCCTGTTAAATATAGGTAATGTGTGTCCTATTGGGAAAGGTTTTAAAATAAGCTCAATCAGCACTGATGTCACAAATGAGTATTCACTACTTAAAACAAACAAAAAAAAACCCAAAAAAACTACACTCTAATTTCTGTTCCTCCAGCAATTCTCATCTTCTAAGTTTATTCAAGGGATCTCAGTCTTGATTCTCTAATATGGAGTCATCATAGAGAGAGCCGCAAGATTTCTCTCCATTCAGAGACCTACAAATACTTATTCGAAGGAGAGCAATTTCTAGTAGAGTTAGAAAAGGCAAGCCAAAGATAGGCATCAGAGGCTTTCAATCACCATCCCAGACCATAGGAGCCTCTGATTTATATTAGCACTAAAGCAGGCAGGCTGGGGCAAGTAACAGCCCAGTTCAGAAAAGCTCAGATTGGAATCTGTAAAATGGGGGGTAATGCCCCCCTACACTAAAGACTGCTCTTAATACTAAAGTAATATTTTCATAATGTTCTCCAAGATGAAAGTGATACACAAATTTTAAGTGTTCTAGATAATACCAATGAAAATCTAGTAATATTTCTTCGTTATTATCCCCTGATACCAAACTACAGCTGTCTCAACAAAGAGGAACAGTGCACTCAAGCCAAAAACACCCCAGGAAGGACCAGCTCTCTTCCAGTCAGAGCCAGGCTGTTCGACTGGGATTTTTTGCACTGAACACATCTCTCTTCCTCCAAGGAACACAGGTCTCTCTCTCTCTCTCTCTCTCCTATCTCCATCTCGCTCTCTCTCCCCCTCCCATCTTGGCTATTTCTGAGGGTGGGAGGTAGGGGTAATAACTTCTCAACCTCTACTCCAAGAAAAGTTTTAAAATATTTTTACTGTACTTTCCCTGAAATCATTCTCTCAGTAAATGTTTGGGGTTGTGATCATTTTAAGGTGTAGCTAGAAAGAATATAGACTAATATGAGCTAAGGAAAACATGATATAATCCTGAAAATTGGAGGCCATGTAATGGAGAATAAAGAACAAAAAAACAAAAAACACCACGACAAACAGTGGCCCGCTTTGCAGATATGTGACCAACATACTCAAACAACCCTCATCTATCCCAAATATCTGGCACCCAAAAGAAAAACTTGGCATGAGGTTTCATATAACCTAAACTAAACTGATATTCCCCACCCCACCTCCTATGCTCCACAGCCCACTATAGAGCAAGTCCTCAGGAGGCAACCACAACAGCTTAAGGCCCTGCTCTCTCAAGCCCTTTGCCACTGCCCTGTTTCAGGGCCTCCTCCTTATCTCTCCCCCAAACATGACATTCTCCTAAAATGGCTCTTCTCCCTCCAGCCATTCTCCCAAGTGACCCTCCATGGTGTCCCCAGGGGGGTTCCTCCTGAGACATAAGTCCAGTGCTACCAGTGGCTCTCAGGTAAAGTCACCAGGGGCTTTAGAACCCCTCGGGGTAGAAATCTAGAGAAGACTACTCTGTTTCATTCAGCTTGGCTCCAAGTTTGCCATTTTACATAGTGAGGTAACAAATTAAATTCTATTTGAAAATAAAATTATCCTGAGCTAAATGTTGAAAGCTGCTGGACAAAAGGATGGATAAAAGCTAAACCTCTTGGCATGGCATTCAAGGCTCTCCTGCCTGCTCCTACCTTGAGCTCCTTCTACAATTCTGCACACAGTTCCTGAGAGAGAGCCAGGCACCAGCACACCATTCAACAGATCACGTGCTTAGCCTAAAATTCGCCTCCATCTACTGACACTGCCTGTCCTGTGAGAAGAGAAAACCTCTGCTGACCATACACCTAAGTTCACTTAATTACCTATCTCTGTATTTCTAATAGTAATCACAGTATCTGGTAGGCACTCAATAAAATGTCACTTAGTCATTCACTAATAAATGAATAAAACAAAAAAAATCAAATACTACCTTACCCATTTCACAATCATGATTCACAAAGCTTAAAAATAAAGAGGCCACTCTGATGTCCTTTAATTGCACCTGCTACCACAGGGTTTCCTAACCATTAGTTAAAAATTCTAATTGGTATGGTTGCCTGGGTGGCTCAGTCAGTTGAGCGTCTGACTCTTGATTTTGACTCAGGTCATGATCCCAAGGTGGTGGGATCAAGCCCCACCATCAGGGTCTGTGCTGAGCATGGAGCCTTCTCAAGATTCTCTCTCTCTCTCTCTCTCTCTCTCTCTCTCTCTCTCTGTCTGTCTCTCTCCCCCTTTGCCCCTCTCCCCTGCCTGTGTGCTCTCTCTAAAATTAAAAAAAAAAAAATCTAATTAGTAGATCAATACTAGCATTTAAAAATATGTGATAGAATAGAAAATACCATAGCATCTCATGAATTCAAGTTCAGCATCACATTGTGAAATTTAAATGAGTAAATACATAAACATACCCATATACATAAATTTCTGTGTATACTAGAATACTATGTAAAATATATTTCCTACTGATATTGTGCTCAATTTTTTTTCTGTCAAAATCTTAAGTCAATTACAGATTAGATTAACATGATGAGTAAAGTCTTCAGTTTAGTTTAAAAAACAGAGAGAGAATGCCATTGGGGGGAGGGGGTACCTGGGTGGCTCAGTTGGTTAAGTGTCTGATTCTTGATTTCAGCTCAGGTCATGATCTCATGGTTAGTAAGTTCCAGCCCCACATCAGGCTCTGTACTGACAGTGCGGAGCCTGCTTGCGATTCTCTCTCTCTCTCTCTCTCTCTCTCTCTCTCTCTCTCTTTCTCCCCCTCCCTCCCTCCTTCCCTCCCTCTGCCCCTCCCCCACTTGTGCTGTCTCACTCTCTCTCAAAATACATAAGCTTAAAAAAAAAAAGTTAAAAAAACCCACATAGATACTTCATCCTTCATGACAAAATCCAGTTCAGACAATAATGGTGTTAAGCATGCCAATTAAAATGGTTCCCTGAATGTGAGGGAGTCTAAAAAAAAAAAAAAAAAAAAGATCTTCATGCGAATACACCTGAAGAATATGCCTGATTAAATGCACAAAGAAAGCTGCACCAGCACACCTGTTAATTCAGTGCTGTGGGTTTTGGGTTTCGAATTAGTATCAAGTGCATCCTCTAGCCTGGCCTCTTCTCCATCCTGTATTTCTTAAGGCAGTCTTGAATACCTCTACATTATTTACAACATCCCTACTAACACTGGCCTTCCCTCAAATGCTGGGAGACAACTCCATGGATGGCGTGTATAGGGGCTCAGGGAAGAAGCTGGAAGCTCACACTAATCCTCTGCAGAGCAACCAGTTCCAGGTATAAAACTCTGTGTTCTCACAACAGAGACATATAAAGGGCTAACTGATTTGGTCTGTAAACCCGTTTCTCCAAAATCAGTTTCAGGACTGTCAACACATGGAACTGTCAAACCCATCTCAAAAGAGGTAAAAACTGACCAAGAGCCGAGCTGGCTAAATGACATACTGCCAGTCCCATGGACTCAGAAAGTTGCTGAATGGTTTTTGTTGTTGTTAACCACAAAAGAAAAGGTTTAAATCATATACCGGTTAAAACAACAATGACAACAGTGTTCTAGTCCACTTGTAGCCTAGTCTGAGGGACAGACGAATGGCCTTTGGCTGTCATAGTGAAATAAAGTATTCTAGGAACCATAAACTATAATTAGAGCATTCCATTCCCTGTCATGCTTGGCCACTGTATTCACCAAATTCCCTATGTCCTTAAAGTCACAATACATTATTCCAGATGGCCAACTGTGGCCAGCATTTATAAATTTGTAACGAGCCATTAAATTATCTAACTCCAGCTGCTGGCACCCACTGGAAGCTAAGTGATACATGGGAAAAACACAGGCAAACTGTGGGCCAACCTGGGAGTGAGAGCCTCTTTAGAGATGCCCCATCAAGTGCCTTTAGTATCTCAAAACATGGAAAGTAAAGAGACAAGGAGCTTTCGAAAGAGGTCCAGAAACACTGCAATGATCTGAGGAAGGAGTGGACAAGTACATCTTTAGCTGTAGCTCTTTTGGCCAAAAAGTATAAAACCCTAAGGGCAGATTCTTGCAGCACAAAAAGAAGCAGGGGCCGAACTGAAAGCATCATTAAAAGATGTCCCATACTCTGTGTAATGGTTTGTATCAGCTTAAAAATAATGCCCCAAACTTTCAAAAGCATCTCCATAAGTTAACACTGTAGTAGTGAGATCAAATCCTGCAAGAATGAAAATCTAAGACAAATCCTCTTTGCTGAGAGAATACTCCATCCAGATTCTTATAATCAACCTGTCCTGCTTCTGCTTATTACTTAAAAAAAAAAAAAAAAAAAAGGTGTTTCGGGACACCTGGGTGGCTCAGTTGGTTAAGTGTCCAACTTTGGCTCAGGTCATGATCTCGCAGTCCATGAGTTCAAGCTCTGCATCTGGCTCTGTGCTGACAGCTCGGAGCCTGGAGCCTGTTTCTGATTCTGTGTCTCCCCCTCTCTCTCTGCCCCTCCCCCACTCATGCTCTGTCTCTGAGAAATGAATAAACCTTAAAAAAATTAAAAAAGAAAAAGGTGTTTCAATAATGTGCATGGAAACTATCTCAAAAGATATGTGTCAAATTTTAAAAGGAATTATCTCTTACATTTTTTTTAAGAGAGGGAGAAAGTGTGTGCATGTGGGGAAGGAGCAGAGGAAAAGGGAGGAAGAGTATCTTTTTTTAAAAAATTATTTCTTTATCGAGAGAGAGAGAGAGAGCGAGAGAGAGAGAGCACATGCACGAGCAGGGGAAGGACAGAGGGTGGGGGACAGAGAGAATTTCAAGTAGGCTCCATGCTGTCAGTGCAAAGCCCAATGCAGGGCTTGGTCCCACCAACCTCAAGATCGTGACCTGAGCTGAAACTGAGATTCGGACGCTTAAATGACTGAGCCATCCGTCTCATGACCGTGAGTATCACGGCCTGAGCCTAAATCAAGAGTCAGACACTTAACAGACTGAGTTACCCAGAAGTCCCTATCTCTTACATTTTAATGCAAAATTCTTAAACACATAGAACTAACTTTCCAATGGGTATCACGGAAATTAGGGGCAAATTTTCCCCAAATAAAGTGGGCTCTTCAGTCTGACAAGTAAAAACACCTAACTGCGTTTTCATTTACACGAGGCACTGTAGGAAATGTGGAAAGAAGTATTATTCAGTCACTGTCTTCAAGGAGTTAAGTGATTAGCTGGAGGGAAAATAAAGATACACCTACTTTAAGCACACACATGAAACTAATAAGACTCAGGGGATAGGGTACAGAAATACAAAGTCCAAAGAAGTTTTTTGAAAAGGTGTGAACCATGCAGGAGATGGCTCCATGGAGGGGCTTGGAGTCAGGGTGAACACTGGAAAGGCTTGGGTTTCCTGAAGATTTACAGGGTGATCCAAAAGGTAACATATGATGCAGGCAGAGTCTGGAACCTGGCAAATGGCCCAGCATCTCTCTGATGCTGTTAAGATGCAATCACATGGCTAGTAAGGCAATTTCACATAGATGCTCAAGAAATCTAAGGAGTCTGCAGAAATTTAAACCTGTATGGTAAGATTTTTATCAGCCTCACCCAATAACATGTGTCCATCACCCAATTATGTCACTACCTTAGAGTTCTGAAAATTCACAGGCTTGTAGGAAAGACATCAAAACTCAAGCTCAGCAAATTCCCTTGAGGATTAACCCACTGAGAATAAGGAAGAAGAATTGTGGAAAAGGGGCATGTTTATCAACTGGAGAATGAAGAGGTAAGATCTAGGATTTGGGGAAGCATCACAACACTTTTATGTAATCCTGTCACATTCACTGCTTGTTTTATACACATGATCTATTTCCCCAAAATAGATTAAATGTGGGTAAGGAACATGCTAATATGGTGCTTACATTGTTGTACTGCTAAAAAGTCTGGAATGATGCACTATTATTGGGCATCTGTCATACTCTAAGAATGGTGTTAGTCTTTGAGGCCTCAAGAAGACAGAATGGGTTAGAGTATTTCCAAGTAACAAAATTGTCAAATTCACGAGTTAACAACTTAGGTGCAAACTAAGCATCTTATTAGAGGCATATTCTAAAGACCGAAACGCTGGTGTACATTTCTCTTTTTTCAAAGATCTTAAAGGAAGCTGTACATTATTAGTTGCTTTTTATTTTTTTAAGGAAGCAATCAGACAACAGCAAATGTCACCCTGTCACTTTATAATAGTTTTATTTCTGAATCAGGAACATTAATCTAGGGGTGCCTAGATGGCTCAGTCAGTTGGGCAGCCGACTTCAGCTCAGGTCATGATCTCACTGTTCATGAGTTTGAGCCCCACATCGGGCTCACTGCTGTCAGTGCAGAACACGCTTTGGATCCTCTGTCCCCCCACTTCCGCCTTTCTCTCAAAAATAAACAAAAAAAATGTTAAAACAAAAACAAAAAAAAGATCACTGAAATATCTGAAAATGTGTGAACATTTATTGTTACTTACTGTCATCTGCCCAGCACCCACCTCCCTTTCCAGGAACATCTCCGTATGATTCCAGGGAAAGCTGCCAAGCTCTCACATTCCTCCATACCTCACACCGCAGTTCACTGGTTCAGGACTGGCCTCCTGACCAAAGCCTAGTAAATTAAAGCCTCCCTATCAAACACCCCCACCCCATGTTTCCAACTAGAACTAGAAAAATAGAGAAAGTGGTAGATAGCAAAGTCCAGGGACAGATGGCAATCATATTTAAGTCACCTGAAAGACCACCTCTGAGGCAAGAAACAGAAGGTAAAAACAAGAGAGAGAGAGATGGAAAGCCTTAATTTCTGTGGTTCCAGCGCCTGTCTATACCCTGCCTTTCCCTCATATTGGCTGTTTAACTCTTCCCTTGATCATGCAGAATGCCCCGGTATCTTTCCCCAAAAGTCCCAACATAAAGTACCTTCCTCCACTACACCATTCTGCATTAGAAATGCCAACCATAGCCTCTAACTGCCAGCCAAATATCCTCTGAGCTGTGGAGGGACAGGGCTGGTATGTTTTATACATTTGGCTTCCTGCTCTTTACCAGTGCTGTGGATACCTCTTCTAAAGATAATCATTTATAAGTACCCCATTGGTCGTGGCCAGATATAAAAAGATTACGTGGGCCAATTGGAGCCCTATCCTCATATTCAACCTCATAGGGATCTGAACTAGAGAAAACCAGGATATTGAGTCATTTCAAAGAGGTCAAAAGAGAAAAGACTGGCAAGATGTAGAGCTGTAACTACAGTACGCCAAAGCCATGTGCAGGCTGAATTAGGAGGGGGCAGATACTATTACTATGCACAGGGCTCCAACGAATGAGGCACACAGCCCATGTGAAAGATGAAGAATGCCTCCAGCCCCACAGCGGCCTCAGTCACTAATGGATTTCTAGGTCTGGGTAAGCCTGAAATTTTGCAGTAACCCTGTCCCACTCCTCCCTCACTCCACCACAGGCCCATATCCTTTTTATTAAGATAATTCAAGTGAATTTCTGTTCTGGACAACCGGAAAGAACTAACCAAAAATAATTTTGAATGCAGGATTCTTTTCAGAGAAGCCAAACAAACAGTAAACACAGACCAAATGCTTGTTACCTTGCTACCCAGATCCCTCCCAGTAGATTACTATGTAACGGGATCATGTCAAAATTGACAAATACACAAATACTCAAGACCATCTTCTTTAATCAACTTGGTATCAAAAATCAAAATGTAATTTAAGAGACTATTAACACCTACCCAGCATCAATCTCTCTATAAATCAAAAAACTAATACATTAAATTGAATGGTATCACTGAAGATGGTGGTTACATAAAACTTTAGCTATCTGAACTGCAGTGTTAACGTAAAACCTACTTTTTGACACTTCCAATTTTTTCTTATCATGTAACATGTTTATTTTTAAAGCATACAGGACTTTACAAATGTCCTATATATAAATTATATTTTCTCTTTTTATCTTCCTATGAGGGTACTTACTCACAGGTCTACTTTGGTAGAAACTGGCAAAGGAGTTAGACCGTGTAAATGAACTTAATAAAGGCAACAGATATGACCACATGAGACACCATGAGACACCAAACAATGAAATGAAGAAGGTCCTAAGTGTACAGGACTTTCAGATACCTACAATAGATCTGCCATCTGTTCCCAGTAACTGCCAGATAAAGAAGTATTATGATGTTGGTAGCTTTTACAGAATTTTTCTGTCCTTTCTCACTAATCTACCTCAATTACTTACATAAGAGAGCAGAGGAAGAAATGAGGTACCAATGTATGCTATAGCATAAATGAACCTTGAAAATGTTTTGCTAAGGAAAAGAAACCCAGTCACAAAAGGCCACATATTGCCTGATTCCACCTATATGAAATTCCCAGAACAGGCAAATCCACAGCCAGAAAGTACAGTAGTGGTTGCCTGGGGCTAGGGGGAGGTGAAAATGAGAAGTGACTGCTAATGTGTATGGGATTCCTTTCTGGGTGAGAAAAATGTTCTGGAATTAGTGGTGGCTGTTGGACAGCTCTGTGAGTATATTAAAAACCACTAAAGTGTACCCTTTACAGGGACAAATTTTATGATATGTAAATTATATCTTGATAAAGCTGATATTTAAGAGACAGATGGGGTCAGGGGCACATTTGCAGAGAGAGCCAGGAAAAGGCTAGGAAAAGAGAAAAAGCTTAAGTTTTCCTCTTCTGCTTATCCAGGCAGTCCTCAAAAGACAGGTTATATTCCCCAAGTTCATTCACAAGTTAACTTATGGGAATTTTCTCATAGAAATGGTGACTATGGAGTTCTTTAAAAGTAAGAGACTGACTTAAGGAAATCATGTTGCTGGGCGGGGAAAAGGAGTTAAGGCAAAGGCTAAGTGTGCAGTAAGAGAGCAATAAAAGAATGAGAACCAAGGGAAGTCCACTGAGGTGGCTGAGAAAGGAGAACATGGGCTCTAGAAGACAGGGGCAGGAACGGGGCTGGGGTAGGAAGAGGGAATGGTGGGTGGTGAAGCAGTGTAGTGAAGGAGAGGATTGGCAGGCTGGTGCTCCCCACCAGAATCATTCACCTCAGCTACTAGGGGATGTCAGCACAGCTAAGCTGATAACAGAATGGGAAGAGTATAAGAAACAGCAGCAGGAAGCCAAGCTGATTTCCAAAGTGGGGAGGGGTCACCCCAGCAGTCAAGAGGAAAAAAAGGGAGGGAAAGAAAAACCTGGGGAACTGTACCTAAACAAGAAAGAAACTATTCCTGCAATCCCATGGTCAGGAAACTACTGAAGCGATACATATACAGAAGATAAATGGAGAGTATAACCCAGAACTACATACACGTAATGACCTGAACAGACTTTCTTCTCATTACTTTTCACGAACCTCTTTCATATGAAACGGCTCCTGCAGATTCCGATTTACAAATAATGGGTGGTATATTTACTGTACTCTAGGCACCATACCTCTCTCTCAAATAATACCAAATAATACAAAATTTAGGGAAACAGCTTCAAGAGTGGATGAGGAAAATAATGGATAGCTATTAAATCCCTGTTAATCCTGACTATAAATGTCAATTCCATCATGCAAGAAGACTTTCCCTGGGGACATAAAAGTGTTCCATCCGAACGGGCGGGTGGGTATGCACATAAGAAAAGCTCTCAATTAATTTTAGAGGAATGAGTCTAAGCTTTAGAAGCCAAAAGCTGACTTTCTGCTTTAATGAGAGGGGTCCTCAGAGATCTGCAGCCTGGCCTCTACAGTTTTGCTGCAGTAGAAACAGAAACAGCCATGCCAAGGTTCAAGCCTCAGTTCCTCTCCAAGTTCCAATGTTCTTCACACTACTTCGTCCATCCTCTCAAAATGACTAGCTTTCTTCCTCTTGTGTTCACTCTTTGCCTCTCAGTTACTAGAGCACTAACTGCTTATACTACCTTCCTGGCACTTGCATCCATGTTTGGTTAATGTTTCATGTAAATAGGTCTTGTCTTCCTATTGAGACAATTCTAGACCATGTTTTAAAGATTTATTTATATATCCAATAGGAGGCTAGCTTTGCACTCTCACTAGAAAGAAGGTGAATATTTTATATATGCATACATACATAGATACATGTATAAATTTTTGTTATGTTTATTCATTCTGGCAGGGGTAGGTGATTATGAATTAACAGTCTAATTCTGGAAAGTCTCTAAGTAAAACCATCATATTATAGATCGTAAAAAATATAAAGCCAATATCTAAACTATCTCATTAAAAACTCATGACTGTAGGTAGAAAGGACATTAAGACATCTCTCAAAAAAGGTAAACTTAAAAATCTTTTAAGGTTTTAAAATAGGCTTTCCTCCATCTATGTGCAGGTCTATCTATTCTGGAATTATGTAAACAACTTAAGTACATAACTTTAACCACAGCTTGAAATTTGTACTCACGTGGGAGAAACTATGACAAGTTTTGCTCCAATTTTCAGTGTACAGAATCCAGCTCTTTTCCTCCTGAGAAAAACCCTGTCCCTGAATTTTTATTTTTATCTATAACTGCAGATTTTTTTTAGGATATATCTTTCAAGTTTCCTTACTAATTTTGATTAGCACTAGAAAGCTAATTTAGGCCCAGAGAAACTGTCTACCCTCCTGGAGATTACAAACTAAAAGGCCTCAACAGTGATACAGGTTGGGGACGGGCGGCGGGGGGGCGCTTTATCATCTCTGGGACCAAGAGGATCCACCCAGAGAGGGGCTGGAATGAGGCCTGGGATTAGAGGAAGAATGTGCTCCCCCTGCCAGGAGACAGCACTGTATCAAAACATAAACTGTGACCTGCTTACTGGGGGAAAGGGCAGACTGATATTTTGAAGAAGAGATAAAAAGTTGATTTTCACTTTGAGGGGAAGACTCAGACAGAACAGGATATGAATATTAAGTGAGAACACTCAGGCCATGTCCCAGGAAAATGTTTCTCAAAAAGTGTATCAGATGCATTAAAAATGCAGATCACTGGGTTCCCTCCTCCAGTGGTGAATCTCAACTTATGGGGGAACCTTAAATGTGCATTTTTAAGTAAGTGTGCTATTGAGTCCTCTGCATCCGAAAACAGTGCTTGAGAGCAGTGCCAAATTTTCAGCTGAAACAGCAGAACAAAGATGTGGTACAAGATCTGCGTTGTTGCTACCTGTGTCTTAGTACCAGAAAGCACAAAAAGGAGATTCATTTTTACAACAACAATTTGACTGATGCATTATTCCCAATCAGAATTTAAATTTACACTTAGCCAAGTGGCCAACTACTTACTGCTTTATAAATATACTCAAGACCAAATACCTGATGGGTATTTTAAGCTCACATTTGTGTGGCTGGATCTATAAAGTTTTAACCAGTAAGTGTCTATGTGAAGGCATTCAAGTTGCTCTGTCCAAATTGGTAGCCACTGGCCACACGTGACTAATGACCATAAGAAATGTGGGTGGTAAAATATATATTGGATTTCAAAGACTTAGTAGAAAAAATGTGAAGTATCTTGCTAACTTCTTATACTGATTGCACATTGATACGATAATATCTGAGATGATTTGATTAACTAGAAGATGAAAGTTAAAAATCACATGTGGGTAGATGGCTCAGTTGGTTAAGTATCTGACTTCGGCTCAAGTCATGATCTCAGGGTTTGTTGAATTTGAGCCCTGCATCAGGCTCTGTGCACAGCACAGAGCCTGCTTCAGATCCTCTGTCCCCTTCTCACTCTGCCCATCCCCTGCATGCACATGTGTGCTTGCTCTCTCTTTCTCTCTCAAAAATCAAAACCATTAAAAAAAAAAAAAATCACATGTGGCTAGTTTTACATTTCTTTTGGACAATACTGCTTTAAACATTTAAAGCAAATCAGTGCTTTAGCTGATTAAATGCTCCACAAAAATTATTGTTAATTCAAATGCTTGTATTTAAAGGGAGTCTGGCCTATACATATAGCCGCTAATAACTTATATGCTCTATGGATATAATGTAAAAGATACAATTAGTGAGTGGCCTTCAGCTCATTTTCCTATGGCTATCAGGTGTCCTTGATTCCCCACTAACCATGTAAACTCAAGGTCAATTTCTTCTTCCAAGTCCATAGCTTAGCAGAAAGGCTCTTATGAATAATTTTAGCTCATAAATGTTGACGAGTGACAACTCCCAAAGGAATTTCATTTTTAATTTCTGTCTTTTTTAACTACTCATTTATGTATAGGCTTTTTCCTATAACTTTTCTATGACATGATTTTTTTGTGGAAATAATTAAAACTTCTGAATGCGGTATTAGGAATTTATGTTTTGTTTTCCTTATTACAAATTAGTTCAGATTTTATGTCAGGAAAAAATTCAAATACAGGTAAGAAAAAAGGGAAGTCATTCAGAAATAAACACTATTTTGTTGTACATCCTCCCAATTTTTAAAATTACTGCTGATGAGTGTTGATACAAAAATATTAATTCTAATTACTTTATCAATATTTTTCAAGCAAAATGTACTTTTTAATGGACTACTTTTCCTTTCCTACTTTATGTTGATTCTACAAAATATAACCTGTAACCATAAACACTTATCACTTGTAAAAAGAAACCATTTACCTTTTACATTTCTTTAAAAGATCTAAGTTTTTTTGTTTTTATTTCAAATAAAACGTTGCTTTGCAAAAAGTCCAGCTTTTTCTAAATCACTTTCATTACCACATGTTCCACACTACTGGGGCAATTTGGTCAGAGGTCAGGAATGTGGGCACACCATCATGGGATGCAGGAAATCATTTACAGAATGCATAAAAAAAAGTCACTTCACAGCACTCTGCCTTAAGGCTGAATCGGCACGGCATGATCTCTGCTACACAACACAATGCACCAATGCTCTTCTCATCTTCCTTCTAAATTATAAATGGGAGCGCACAATTTAGGCACAAGTATAAATCTCCCCAGCCTCGTATATATAAAATTTGTGAACATGTGGCAAGAGTCAATATTAATTCTAATTACTTTCTAAAACATTCCTAAGTCTTGACCTTTTAATTTTTTTATTGTTTAGTATTTATTTTCGAGAGAGAGAGAGAGACAGAGACAGAGAATGAGGTGGTGGGGGGGGGGGGGGGAGCGCAGAGAGAGCCGGAGACACAGAATCTGAAGCAGGCTCCAGGTTCTGAGCTGTCAGCATAGAGCCCGATACAGGGCTCAAACACACAAACCCTGAGATCATAACCTGAGCCAAAATCGGCTGCATAACTGACTGAGCCACCCAGGTGCCCAGTCTCGACATTTTATAAGCTAACAATTCAAGAGACCCTCTCTCCACCTAACTTGTGTGAGGGGGAAACTTTCAGATGAAGGTTTTCTCTACTGTAAGAAAGAGCTGCTGTTTTCAACCCCACCAGGAGATTCTCTAGGTGGATTATGAAGACAGCAGTGCTCAACTCCTGATGCTTTCACTAGTGTTTTCCTCTGATGTTTCAGATACTAAAGAATGGGAGGGGGGTGCTGAGTGACTGAGAGATGAATCAGACTAATTTCCAAGCAAAAAAAGTCTAAGGAGAATGGAAAGATTCAAAGCTCCCTGGGCAATGGAAGTGACCCAACTCCAGACTCTTTCATCTTTGCAATGATAAACTGGCACTTGACAAGTGACTGCAGGCCTGATTCCTACATTTTTAAAACATGGCCACGTTCCACACCATACCAGGGAAGCCATCTCCCCTATGAAATATCTTACTGAGTCTGATACAACTCTGACACCAACTGGGTGTCCCAGACTATGATTCAACTCTGACACTAAGTGCTTGGAGTTAGCGCTGACCCCCCAGCTTAAGGGATCTGTCCCACAAGACTGTCTCCACTTCAGATGCCAGTCACAGGCCTGAGACCACCATATTTCTGACTGAACAGCAGAAGTTCATCAGGTCCATGAACACAACCCTCAGGTTCAAAAATTTACTAGGAGGACTCACAGAACTCCAGAAAATACTTATTTTGCTGGTTTATTATGAAGGAGACAACTCAGAAACAGCCAAATGGAAGAGGTATGTAGCCAAGGTATTGGGGGGCAGAACTTCCATGGCCTCACAGGACACACCACACTTCCAACACACTGGTGTGTTCCCCAACTCAGAAGTTCTCCAAATCCAGTCATTTAGGAGTTTTTATGAAAGTCTCAATATGTAGACATGATTGATTAAATCATCATCCACTGAGATTAAACTCAATCTCCAGCTCCCCCTCTTTCCTGGAGGTTGGTGGATGGGGCTGAAAGTTCCCACCGTCTCATTATTTGGTCATTCCAGTGACCAGTCCCATCCTAACACTATCTAAAGGTTTCACCCTAAGTCACCTCCACTAGCATAAATCCAGGTGTGAGGAAGAAGGCTTTTTATGAATAACAAAAGACAGCAAATTCCAAGGGTTTTAGGAGTTCTGTGCCAGGATCTGAGTGCAAAGATAAAATTTATTTCTTATTATACCACAAAGTTAAAAGCAAGAAGAGGATGAAGGCAAGTAAAACTGAAATTAAGAATGGTTTTTACAACTCAGAGGAAAAAAAATATATATCATATACATAATATATATTACCTATATGTAAAATATGTAATATATATTACATATATAGCAGCTTAATAATAGAAAGGATCTGCGAACTGGGTAAAAACTAGTAGCAAGTAGTTTACCTCACCTTATTTTCTCAGAGAAAAGCCACTTAGTAAAGGACACAACCCAAGGTGGTTGTTACATTATCAATATAAGACACACTATCAATACAGCACACTATAAAAAGATGAATTCCTGCAGTAATGTCCTTTGTATATCACCTTGGAGTTTCAGACTGAAAATCTAGAGAAGACTCAATATGCAGAACACTTAAGAGGGACAGGAAACTTGGTATGCACATTTCTACTCACATTTCTAGTGCTCTAACCAAGATTTCCCACTTTAGAATGTGCATTTGTAACAGAAATCCTACAACAGCACTCTCACGCTGGGCCTATCACTATACTACTTCCCTGTAAGGAACAGGAAGATATTTCTCTCCTCTCAAAATGAGGTGCCAGCCTTCCACACCACTCCCACATTAAAGTGTGTCTTTCAGATAGCTCTGTTGAGTTTGATACTTTAATTCTTACTAGACTTCAGCTGGGTCTAGATGAAATAGTCTCAGACGCCCAAGGAAATAGACCAAACATCAATACTCCACACCAGTCTGGAAATGTGATTCCCCAGACCAGCCACATCAGTATCACCTGTTAGAAATGCAAATTATCAAGCCCTATCCTGGACTTAATGAATCAGAAACTTGGGGGTTGGCCCAGCAATGAACAAGATGACCAGGTGATTCTGATGCATGCTCACATTCTAGAACCACTGTTCCAGACACTGCCGGACTGTTCTGTTACTCTTGTTTTCAGCATATAAGAGTTCTTAGAGAGTTCAGAGATCTTTCTGTCCCACAGAAGTGGGAAGTCAGATAACAAGAAAATCTCCTCCAATACACAGATGGTTTTCCTGATATTTTCTGGATTCACTGAAAGCAATTTTTTTTTCTATTTAACTTGGAGGCAACATGTTTTCTTTTCAATAACTTGTCATGGTTACTCATGGCTTCTTCTAGACCACAAGATGCATTCCTGAGCCTTTTAAAGATCTTTTTAAAAACATGTTTCAATTACTCATTATCAATACTCTATACCAATATGCTTTGAATCATTTTGTATTTTACTGAACATAGAAAAATAGGTATACACTTTGGAGGCAGTCTGCCTTAGCCATTTATCAGCAGTGTGACCTTGGGCAAGCTAGTTAATCTCTCCATGCCTCAATTTCCTCATCTATACACTATAGATAATAATAATGCCCCTCATATATGGTTGTTATAGGATTAGCTGTTAATATATACAATGCATTTAGAACAGTGCCTGCACACAGTAAACACCATGTTAAGTGCTTACTATCATTAACTATAGTAGTTCAGGGACCCAGATAGCATGGAAGAAAAGCCACCCTAGGAAGTTTAAGAAAACTGACCAATACTAAGTACAGCTGGAGATATCCTCCAGAACTGCAGGAAAGACCAGATACAAAAAGCAAGAACTGCTCTACAGTTGTAAATACATCTTCTTCTTTTTTTTTTTTTTTTATTTTTTTTAATGTTTATTTATTTTTGAGAGAGAGAGGGAGACAGAGTGTGAGCAGGGGATGGGCAGAAAGAGAGAGGGAGATACAGAATCTGAAGCAGGCTCCAGGCTCCAAGCTGTCAGCACAGAGCCCCACCCGGGGCTCAAATTCATGAGCTGTGAGAACATGACCTGAGCCAAAGTCGGATGCTTAAAAGACTGAGCTACCCAGGCACCCCATATTATTCTTCTTAAAAGGGAGATAATACATAGTACCCTAGAACCAGAAAGTAAATGATTCATGATCAAAGGTAACTGGCTACCCAAATCATACTAGTCTAAAGGCTTAAATGAAGATTCAAGAAAAAGAGGTAAGGGATTAAAGTACAAATCAATCCACTAGCACAAGCCAGCAGAAAGGTTTCCATAGGCTTCCATGTTAATGAATAAGCTAGAAAATAAAGCTTCAATTCTAGAGTGACTATCTGGTTAATCATTCATTTATGCACTCAATCAGGCAAGCTCAAGAAAGATCATTAAATCACCATCACTCAAGAGACAAATTATTCTAAGGCAACTGAAAAACCTTCCTATAGCATTTAGTTAGCTATATTCCCAGCATCCATTTCCCTCCTCCTCCTTCCTGTTATATACCAAATTTTCTAGCCAAGGAGCTCAGATGGAACTGACCCCTCTCTGCCTCACCCCAAAACCCCCACACCAGAAGTACATCCTCATTAGCTAATGTCAATCAGCGTACCCTCTTCTCTGACTCCACTGGAAAAGAGATTCTAAGGAAGGCCCATGGCCCAAGTCATGATCGATCAGGTCAGTGAGACTGATCCTAGGACATGGTAGAAGTACTGGGGCAGCAGAGGTGCTCTTTTCTCCTGGGTATCCTTACAGACGGATCTGGGACCTGGGGCAGCCATCTGGGAACTATAAGGCCAACAAATATAGAGAAGGAAACTGGGTCCTGTGCACACCATTTAAGCCCAGGAATAAGTCTTGCTTAAAGGCCAAATTTGTCTTCTATGTGATCAATACATTTTCTTTACCATTTAAACCACTTTGGGTTAGGTTTCCTTTTGCTTACAATCAAGAGAACTCTAAATGACCCATGCATCATAAGCAAATTATACTATAAAGGTAAAAAATGTGAGCTATATGAACAATTAACAGTAAATTTACCTGTTAAACCATGGCTATAATTTATGTGTGATGATTAAAGACATTCAGAAAAAGTCATAAACGTACTTCTCTCATTTAGAAAACATTTTATTTAAAATCTCAAAGTACAGATGCAAGACCTTAAATAGACTCCACTTTGACCCTTGGTTTACATATATTCAGTACTGCTGAATCCTGATGAAACCCTGATGAAACCCTTTCCTGATTTCCAGGGCAATTCAGGGCAAGGCCACTACCTACCCCAACTAGGGTTAGGGTAAAAGTGTGTTCTAAGTATTCAACAGCACCAAGAGAGTTAGAAATCACAAAGGAAGGATGTGTTCCTGCTAATTTTAGTGAATTAATGGCAAACTTACCTGTTGTAGCATTAAATATGCCCTCACCACATTAAGTTATTGCTCTTTACATCTAAAACCCTTGCATGTGATGCTAACTACTCTTGGTCAGTCAAAGTAAGAACTCTACTGTAACAAGTCAGGTCAACTAAAATATCACAGCAACTAAGCACACAGGATGATTTGTACATTTGTCTGAATACGGTACAATATGCTGCATTATTTTGAAATGTAAGAGGAGTCAAAAATAAAATAATTCTTAATAACCTAGGGCAGCTTGAAAAAAAATCACTCAATCATTTTGGCCTTAGGATCAACAGTTCCCCAAATATGGACCTGGCTACCTTATGCAACGGTCAACTCCTAGGACATGTTTAAGTAGAGGTGAGCTGACCTTCCTGTAGAAGAGAAACGGTGGGTGATTTTAAAGGGAACTATCAGGCCCCTGGGCTTCTGTCACAGGGCATGAGAAGACTTACCTGCCAGAGCCTTGATTCGGGACCGCTCAAAGAGCCTTGCGGAGCTGTTCTCATTGTCCCAGTCATCCACATCCCAGCGGTTGTTGACATCGCTGTACTGCTGTTGGATCTCAATGTTGTCATAGTCTGTGGCTACTGTGGTCGTCATCTTGAACTGTCTCAGCTGCTCCTCCACATCAGCTCCTTCTTACAGTTCTCTGAGAAAGAGCAAGAAAATCCTATTTAGAGGTCAAAAATGCTCTGTGCTCCCATGAAACCTACTGGGATAAAGGTAAAGTAGACTTGTAGAACAATTCCTACATGTCAAGAACAAGTTTCTGGGGTAAATCAATGCTGGTTTTGAACTTGAGCACTGCCTCATAACACCTTGTGTGTGACCTTGGCTAGGTTATTTAACATCTCTGCGTCTCAGTTTCCCCAACCATTAAAGAGGACTGAATGAGATGACACACACCCAACACAGGGTGAGTTTCTTCCCTCTTTGTAATGTTTAAGTTTTGCAGTTTTAAAGTTTTATTTAAGAACTAAGATGAACACCTAGGGCTTCTGAATGAACTCATTTACTTCTACTGTGTACCACCATAAACTATAATCTCTTTGCTTCTCCTAGAAATTCATAAAATGTTGTATAAGAGAACAGATCATTTCACCTAAATATCTCATTTTCATATCAGAACTAACAGATGCCTAAGATCAAATGAAATAGTAAATGTAAGGCACCAAGGACTGTTCTGGTGCATAGGAGAGGTTCAAACAATAATGACTGCAATTATTTATATTATTGTTATTTACAAATTCTATGACCAATACCCATTTCTCAGGGACCCACCCAGGTCACAGTATTTTACAAGAACAAATAAGAAACAAGAACCTAGGCCTCAACTTTTGGTCCACTGCTGTCTTCACTTTATCAAAATACCCTCAGAGAATAATGAGAAATACATTCAGCTTATATAGCTTCTTCTCTCTTCAATACAACTATGATTCATCCACTGAACTAGAATGTACTTAGGACTCACTACATGCTCAGCACTGTTTCAGATGCTAGGGATAACAGTAAACAAGATAAAGACTCAGTTCGGGGCACCTGGGTGGCTCAGTCAGTTGAGCCTCTGACTTCAGCTCAGGTCATGATCTTGCGGTGCGTGAGTTCAAGCCCCACATTGGGTTCTGTGCTGACGGCTCAGAGCCTGGAGCCTGCTTCAGATCCCTCCCCCTCTCTCTGTCTCTCCCCACTCATGCTCTATCTCTCTCTGTCTCAAAAATAAATAAACATTAAAAAAAAAATTAAAAAATTAAAAAAAAGATAAGGACTCAGCTCTAGTGAAGCATATGGCATAGGAGGAGGAGCTGAACAAAAAGCACACAAGAAAAGGCAAAATAGTTGAAAAAAAATGAAAAGTGGAGTGATACAACACAGTCAATGATCAACCACACTGTATTATAAACCTCAAAGTTGCTAAGAGACTAGATCTTATTGTTCACACCACACACACACACACACACACACACACACGGTAATTATATCATGTGACAGAGATGTTAGCTAATGCTACAGTGGTGATCATGTTGCAATACACATATATATCAAGTCAACATGTTGTTCACCTTCAACTTATATAATATTATACATCAATTATATCTCAATTTAAAAAAGAAAGAGAGGGGTGCCTGTGTGGCTCAGTCAGTTAACAGTCTGACTCTTGATTTTGGCTCAGGTCATGAACTCAAAGCCCCATGTCTGCTTGGGATTCTCTCTCTCCCTCTCTCTCTGCACAATGCCCCCTGCCCCCTCCCCTCAAAAATGAATGAATAAACCTTAAAAAGAGAGAGAGAGAAAACTTTGAGACTATTTGAGATTTGGTGGTCAGGAAAGTCCTCTCTGAGTCAGTATTTAAAATGAGATCTCAGTGTCAAAAAGGAACGAGTCATGCCCAGATCAGGAGCAACAGCATCCCAGACAAAGGAGAGACTTTATGTTGAGAAGCAGGATAGCTTGTTGGGAGGAAATGAAGAGCTCAATGACCCAAATAATGACCCATCTTCGCTCAAACACAAACATTTGGATGGGAGTAAAATCCTGGATTCCCATCAGGTAGACATAATCAATTCCAACAATATAAACTTATCAGTAATTTTAAGACTTACATTAGCAACGTATTTAACCACATTTTATAAAAACATAAAAAAATTATAGAAAATTAAGCCAATAAGTATATTCTATTGATCTTACTGTTTGTTGCTTTTAACATTGAGTCATAAACCCCTTCAAAAAAAAATCAATAATGTCATGTACCATTTGACCTTGGGAGATGGTTAATTTTCATAACTATGTTAATACCAAAGACTTTCGTAAAATTCAGCCTTGGAGGATGCCATCTCTATGGGGGAAAAATGTGAAAGTGCTATGAATTACAAATTTGTGAAAGCAGAGAAAGTGCAATTCAACCCAACCCATGGTGAAATCTAAACACTACATACCTCTCCAGATTCGTGCTGGCTATTTGGTGCCACCTGCTGACCAATGAGAACAAGCCACACCACGGCCTCTAGGGCAGCTAACAACCTGTGCTCCATCCCACCACATCGGACTCCTGAGTAAGCCCAACTAACTGCAATCCTTTCCCCTATGCAACCCTCTTCCTACCAATGACTTATCCCAAATTCAGCGACTGCTTTCCAGAAATTTCTCAACAAGCGTTAATCCTCCTCTAAGCTTTAAATAAGTCATTCAAAGCACATAAGTACGTCTTGTCCTAAAAATTCTTCTTCAATGGTGTTCTTTAATAACGTAATTTTCCCTTAAGACAAAGAGCAACGTGGGAAGCAAAAGCTCCTACTAGTTTGTGTACAAAAGAAATATTGATGCTATCACTTAATTCTTTTTTTTTCAATTGGTTCACTTGAGTGTCTAAGAACTTGGACATCGGGGTCACTTTTTTCCTTAACATTTTCCATCTGTCCTAAGATAATATCTTTATCAAACAGCTGATTTTTCATAATGATGGAAGATGGAAGCTCCCCGCGCCCCCCGCCATACCAGGGCAATGTTAAAATGAAACATCCCAAACCCCAAAGGGCCACAGTGAAAGGGTGTTTCTAGGTTTTCAAAAACAACAACAGAGTAACCTGAGGATAAAGGGAAAGTCAGAGTCAAGGAAAGATGTGGATGAGTATGCCCATGACATGTGGATTCCAGAAAGCTCAGCACACTATAAACATTATTATCCTCCAGCCTATTTCAACAAGTGCCAGTGGAGGTGTCTCTAGTAGGTTATCTATAAAGGGCTAGATTTTCCTAAGGTGCTATCAGCCATGTGACTCCACAGCCAGTGAAGTAATCTGTATTTCTTAAATGGCTGTGGGGAGATTAGGAGGAGAGAAGAAAGGAGAGCTGGCCATCTTGGAACTCTGCCTAGTGGGTCCACCATTTATTTGGAAAGCCTGAGATGGCTATATAAGGTTGGCACGAAACAAGACACTCTCCCCTCCCAGAGAAGGTTCCTCCCTGCCACTATGGGCTCAAGTAAGGGCCTGGATTCTCACTTGATCACCACAGCAGGAGCTCATTAAATAATCCCCAAATGAATAAAAATCAATAATATACTGGGTACAGTAAGTAATACCCATGTTTTTGTGGCTAGGTTTGGGAAGATGGGTAAAAGTGCATACCCACTTTCCCAGCCATGAGAGAGAGAGAGAGAGAGAGAGAGAGAGAGAGAGAGAACAAGGAATATATAAGAAAATGCCAAGACTTCTCAACAACGTTACTCTTCTGTAACCCTACATCCTATGAACTGGAATTTTCCAAAAGATACAAAAAAAATTCCAAAAGCTCATCATTTTCTGCTTCAATAAGAAGACAATAATTTTATTTCTTTAAATTGGCAGACCAGTTTAGATCTAGATCTAGAAGGCGAAGAGGTTCCTACAGCTCTTACATGTACCACTATAAGGTCACAACCATCAAGAAAAAATCCAGAACATTACCATTCCAAGTTTTAGTAGTATTCCATTAGTTCACCTCTTTATTGATTAAAATTCTGTAAGCCAGTATCTCTCAAAGCCCAGAAGGAAAATACCATATCTGTTAATTTTCCGAGATGCCAAATCTGTTTTCCATGTGACACAGGTATTAGATAAATGTACAGGTTTTTGTTTCTTATGGTTATCTCCAAGTTTCCTTCCACTGCCCTCTTCTGTTACTGTACAAAATCTCCCTTGGTGATGTTACCCACTCCCCAAGCTTTGGCTCCTTCCCTATGTTGACTGCTGCTCCCTGGACAGCTAAGTGCTAAAGATCACCAGGTCAGTGTCTAAAACTAAACCCCTAGTTCCTCCCTGCAGACCCTGTTTCCCTTCCATCACTCCCTCACTAAATGCCACCTTCCTTTTTTCCAGTTACCTCACCTTGCAGTCCCCATCTCCCCCTCTCCTCCCATCTTCAGCCCCCAAGGCTGCTGGTACCCCCTGAAAATCCCAAGAGTTAGCTTAAGCAACAGTTTCTTCTTTTTCCAGCAACTCACCTCCAATTTTAACCCCTAACCCTTTCCCCTACATTGCCACCAGAGGGAACTTTCTCAAATGTAAGTCCAATCATTTCATTCCTGTGACTAAACCCACCAATGTCCACCCCTTCAAATATGCCCAGAAACCTTTGAAGAGAAATGTGACTCTTCATGAGGGAGCTCTGACCAGCTCTCCAGCCTGGTTTCAACATTACTGTTCTAAGCTCTTGTAGCTCCTGAGAAAAAAAGTCAAGCTCTTGACTTACCAACAGGCTACCTGGAAACAGCTTTCTCCTCTTCCCACAAATCCTAGCTTAGGTATCACTTCATCCAGGAAGCTATCTCTTATCAGTTACCACCATTAGCTCCTGATCTGAATTAAGACCACCTTAGATAAGCCTGCATAAGCCTGGGAGGGAGCTCCCAGACACCTTATACACCACTGACATATCACTTACCATACCATTATAAGACTGTTTCAAAATTACAAAACTTCTAGTTACTTACTGTTAATAGGCCATAGGCTCTCAAGGTCACGTTCCCATCTTACTGTCCTTGTATCTTCTCAACTCTTAGTGGAGTGCGTGGAAACATTAAGTGCTTGCTAATTATTTATTTGTGGCTGGCTAGGTGGGTGGGAGACCGGTAGATGGAGGTCTGGAAGGTGAGGCAGATGTTACCTTCTTGACAGAGGCAATGTCAATTCAAGCTGCCATGCTAGTACCATCTCATCAGTCACAAAGGCCAAAATACATACTATTCTGAGCTATACAGATCTTCTAGGCATTCTGCTTTTAAGGAGGTCACAATTTTAGACTAGGCTGTTAATAAACATGAACAGATTTAATAAGGTACTTCCCCATGTACATTTTGAAATTTATGTTTCCCTTTTTAACTTAGTTTTTACCCACTAAAAGAATTTATTTTTTGTCTGAACTATTCAGATTTTACAAAGTAACAAGTAGAGAATAAATGGGATTTTCACTGGTAACACATACATATACACACACACACACACACACCCCTCCTTAATACTCAATTTTTAAAATTTTATTTGAGAGAGAGAGAGAGAGAGAGACAGAGAGAGAGAGAAGGGCAGAGGGAGAGGAAAGAGAATCTTAAGTAGGCTCCATGCTGAGCTTCAATGTGGGGCTTGATCCCACGACCCTGGGATCATGACCTGAGCCGAAATCAAGAGTTGGATGATCAGGGGAATGAACAACCCAGGTGCCCCTTTAATGCCCAAATTTATATTAAATCCTCTAATAAATTAAATGAAAATGAAAAAAAGGTAACTAACAGTTGCCAATTCTTTTTGAAGATGAAAACCATATGCTAACAATTATTTTGGCAGAATCCATAGACTCAAATGTTCTGCAAACACTAAAAACCCTCCCACTTACTCCTAAAAGAGTTGACAAAGCATACAATGGATTTCTGGTATGCTATCTTTAAAAACAATTCTCCTCAGGTACTTTGAAGAGACAAACTGTGTGTCTGACAATTTCCAGGAAGAGACCCAGAAGAGTTCTGCCTCCATCCTCTCAACTATAAAACATCCACAGAAAGTAAGGCAGTCACACCCTGTTTGCAATGTGCCCACTGAATCATTCTGCAGCATGAATAAAACAGCCAACAAAAAGGAATATCTGCAAGAAACCACATCTAGAACCAAAGTGAAGGATAAATTCAGCTAACCTATTGTTATTCAGGTTCATGGAGTTAGTTTCACAATAAGTCCCAAGACATCATCTTAAGTATTCAGAGTTCTCTGCTCACAAAACCAAGACATAAATGATAAGTTCTAGTGTGATAGCTAACAAAGTCACATACCCAGTTCCAGTCCTTTATAGAAGTATCATTCACTTCCTTTTTTTTTTTTAAATAAGCTCTATGCCCAACATTGGGCTTGAACTCATAACCTTGAGATCAAGAGTCATGCTCTACCAACTGAGCCAGCCAGCCACCCCAGTATCATTCACTTTTAAAATGACCAGTTTTGGGGTGCCTGGGTGGCGCAGTCGGTTAAGCGTCCGACTTCAGCCAGGTCACGATCTCGCGGTCCGTGAGTTCGAGCCCCGCGTCAGGCTCTGGGCTGATGGCTCAGAGCCTGGAGCCTGTTTCCGATTCTGTATCTCCCTCTCTCTCTGCCCCTCCCCCGTTCATGCTCTGTCTCTCTCTGTCCCAAAAATAAATAAACGTTGAAAAAAAAAATTTTTTAAATGACCAGTTTTGGGAATGCAAGCTGGTGCAGCCACTCTGGAAAACAGTATGGAGGTTCCTCAAAAAACTAAAAATAGAACTACCCAAAGACCCAGCAATTGCACTATTAGGCATTTATCCACAGGATATAGGTGTGCTGTTTTGAAGAGACACATGCACCCCCATGTTTATAGCAGCACTATCAACACACACACATATATATATATATGTGTATATATATATACGTATGTGTATATATATATACACACACACACACACACACACTCCATTGTGTGTGTGTACACACACACACACACACACACACACACACACACACACACAATGGAGTATTACTCAGCAATCAAAAAGAATGAAATCTTGCCATTTGCAAATACGTGGATGGAACTGGAGGGTATTATGCTAAGTTAAATTAGTCAGAGAAAGACAAAAATCATATGACTTCACTCATATGAGGACCCTTAGAGACAAAACAGACAAACATAAGGGAAGGGAAATAAAAATAATATAAAAACAGGGAGAAGGACAAAACAGAAGAGACTCATAAACATGGAGAACAAACTGAGGGTTACTGGAGGAGTTGTGGGAGGGGGGATGGGCTAAATGGGTAAGGGACACTAAGGAATCTACTCCTGAAATCATTGTTGCACTATATGCTAATTTGGATGTAAATTTTTAAAAATAAAATATAAAATTAAAAAAATAAAAATAAATAAAATGACCAGTTTACTTGCTGCTTTACAGGAATACACCAACTATACAAAAAGCATGATTCAGTTATACAAACAAACAATTCATAGAATCAGGCCATTTTGAGAGGGAGGTATGCTCAGATACGTGTTTAATAACTACCCATCATTAACAAAGGTGGTCTTCAAATACTTTATACTAACTTCTGTCTGTTTTATTTATCAGTGACAGAATAGGTTAAAATCTCCCACTGTGAGTGTGGATTTATCAGATTTTCCTTGTAATTCCTTGGATACATACAAATACAAATCATATCTATTTTGTTTTCTTGGTGGGCTAATAACATGGAAATAGTCCATTTTCTCCCTAGTCACACATTAACTCTACTTCTTTGATAGTAATATTTACCTGGTATATTTTTTCCATTCCACTCTTACCTTCTATAGTCATTTTGTTTTAGGTTTTAGTTATGCCTCTTATTTTTAAAATCTAATCCAAGAGTTTCTGTCACTTTGTGGACAAATATAATCCATTTATGTTTATTACAGCCATATATGACATTTCAACCAACTTGTTTTCTATCTTAATTAAAGAAATGGGGGACCTGGGGCCCAAAGAGTTAAACAACTGGACCATGTCACAGCTGTGAGCCCAACATCCATAGTATCTTTGTCACCTCTGAATCCTGAGCCATAACTCAATCTAATTTTTTTTTTCAACATTTATTTATTTTTGGGACAGAGAGAGACAGAGCATGAATGGGGGAGGGGCAGAGAGACAGGGAGACACAGAATCGGAAACAGGCTCCAGGCTCTGAGCCATCAGCCCAGAGCCTGACGCGGGGCTCGAACCCACTGACCACGAGATCGTGACCTGGCTGAAGTCGGACGCTTAACCGACTGCGCCACCCAGGCGCCCCTCAATCTAATTTTTAAAATGCAGAGAGCTGACGAGTTTAACAACCAAAGAAAATGCTAATAATACTTAAAATAGCTTAATTTTCATGCTGGCTTACTTTATGTGAGCATAGTGCTTTACTTACTTTTTCATTCAGTCCTTCCCAGGAAACCTTTGAGGAAGATATCATTATTAGTCCTACTTTATTATTTATTTATTTTTTTAAAAGTAATCTCTACACCCAACATGGGGCTTGAACTCACAACCCCAAGATCAAGAGTTGCACGCTCTACTGATTGAGCCAGCCAGGCACCCCTATGAGCCCTATGAATAAGGCTTTGCTCCAGGTAGCAGAGCAAGGAAAAGAAGAAGCCAAGGGGATCTGAACCCAGTATATAGGACTCCACAGCCCATGTTTTAAATGAATGACTTAGCCTACATTTTGAAGCACAAACCTTTAATAGTGGTCTATATCAAAAAATATCTAATGGACTCAAGGTTCTTCAATAAATTAGGAAATAGATTAGCCCTCTTCAAAGTCTAATTAACTGCTTAAGGCAGCAAGTGACCTAAATGGGCCTCCAAAATTGTGCATTCTCAATGGAGGTGATATTCCTCCCAAAGAGTGAAAATTCATTTTGGGAATGGGGGGAAAATACTCTTTCCAATGTTAAGTACAGAGATATGGAGTATTTGTAGTATTAAAATTTCATGGATGGAAGATTAGGGGGAAAAATGTCTAAAAGACTCCTGGTAGAGAAAAGGAATAATGAAAAAAAGGTTAAAAAGCACCATCCAAGCTAAGAGAAAACATGTATCACTTTTAAGTAAATGAAGACCTGAAGGCAGCCACCGAAGACAGGAAGACGAAGAACAATTTTTTTTTTTTGTAGAAAGGATTAGAATTTCATATACTAAAGGTCCTATTCATCATGTTTCTGATGTAAAAATTCACAGTGAGCTTCTCTTCCCAAACACTAATGTATGTCCTTTAGAGAAATAATGATGGTTAAGCCACCTTCTCCCTACAACATTCTAAGAGTAAAAAGCACCTATCACAAACCTTCTGCTATAGACTGAATGTGTCCCCCCAACAATTCACGTTAAATTGTAATGCCCAATATGGTGGTACTGGGAGGTGGGGTTTGAGGGAGGTGATTAGTGTCCTTATAGAACAGACACAGAGTATAACCTCACTCATTCTTCCAGGAGAGGTTACAGAAATGTGATAGCCATCTATGAACTAGGAAGCGGGTCCTCATCAGACACCAAATCTGCCAGCACCCTGATCTTGGACCTTCCAGGCTCCACAACCATGAGAAATAAATGTCTGCTGTTTATCTATGGTATTTTTTTTTATAGCAGCTCAAAGGGACTTCATTCCCAATATTTAGAAATAACCTCTTTCCTACACAAGTAAAAGATGCCCCCAAAAGGCTGATACTTAGTTTTATGAACAAAGTCCTAGGAACAAATTTTATTTTTTAACATGGGCACGTGAAGCCAGGCTCTACCATTTGGAGGAGGAAATTTCCTTTCCTTATTGTAAAGGAAATTAATTATTTTAAAACATTTCACTAGCAAGCAATACATTGACCATAATTCATTTTATCTTAAAGCAATCTATTTAAAAAGTCCATCACTATGGCTTAACAATTTACATTACACAATGACCAACAACAGATTTCTACAACAAGGAGGAGTATAATGTAGGGGGGGAAACAAGGCATTGCTGTGACCTTCCTCTATTTTTTAGGGTAAGCTGCACAAAAACCAGTGGAATTATAAACAGAATTATTATTTGACCGTTTTAAATGAAAGAAAAATTCTTAATACACTGAATAGAAATTTATCCTCTTTTACTATTTGTAAATGAAATTTTTAAACAAAGTACCTAATTTATTTTCTCTGCCTACCTATGATATCACCCAATTCTAAATATAAATCTGCAAGCCCTGAAGGTTTTTTTAGAATAGCTTTATTTTGAAAACAGATCTAGACTAAGATTTTTTATTTTGAAAACAAAAGATTTTTTATTTAGAAAGAAAGCTTTTGCCATGTCTACCTAATATGCCTCAAAATCACTTAACTTGAATCAAACAAAAAAAATAATACAATAATTTCTACTAAACATATGGCTATCTTTATCGGCAGCTAAAGACCAAACTTCTTTTTGTCTCCTTACAGAGAGAAGCAATTAAAACTGAAATCATTAACTCAATGCAGACCTAACACCACGATCTGATATGATAGCCAGTGTGGGATTTCTGAGCCATTAGAAGTAACTATTTTGGTCTTACCCTTATTCCCAGACAGTTTTAAATTACATTAGAATATAGGCCTAATGGCACTGCTGCCAAAGTGCTGATCCTGAATTTCAGTAAGTTTGGCATTTCACTGCCTTATTTGAGAAATTTCCTAAGTCAGTATCATGTGCGCCTAACCGGAACAATAGAGGAGCAATAATGTGCTTTCTATTTGGAAAGCAGAGTTTTCCTTCTAGAGTAGCCCATTGCCAAAATCCTCTGCAAATCTATCAAGCGAAAATGAGTACCTCTATTTCCTGGAATAGTGATCAAATGAAGGAAATATATAAAATGGCAATGAAAAACAACACTATGGGAAATGATGAATGAGGCACACATACCCTAAGCTCCACGAGGGCCAGGATCCTCTCTGTTCTGCTTATTTTTATAACGCCAACACCAGCATCAGACTTAAGCCACAGCAGGTGCTCAAAAACAATTATGAATTAAAATGGCAGGTGCCAGGAGCAGTGTTAACTCCAGAGCAATTCTGAAACACAATGCTTTTTTCTGCCTAAATCAAATGTATCTTGGACCCCAATAAAATTCTCATTGTTACATACGTGGGAACCTTCTCTTCACTCAGTTTCATTTAGAAAAGGATCAGTTTTTACGAGAAGTTTGCTTTCAAATGTTACAAAATAAGACAGATCATATTTGAATAGGAATGGAGCAATCACTAATTTCACAATCTCATTTGGGATAAATAAATACATGTATCTTAATACGTAATGTTTTAAGAATCATTTCCCTTTGCAAAATGACCAAAACCCTAGGCTTGTCTAATACCCAAATTTCCAAAGGTTTAAATATCCCTAGTTAAGTTTTCTCAGAGAGAGGTTCAAACAATTTTCGTTGCTCAGGTTAATACTTTGGCAACAAGCCTTTCCCCTATGTATGCCTGGTGAATGTTTCCCAAAGCTACTTAGAAATCTGTAACCTTTCATATGAACAAAATGAGTAAAGGTTGGGCTATGATACTTGAAAAGGAGAAATGACATTAATTTCAGAAAATAACATTCAAATAATTGCCATTTTAATATGATCAAACCTCTATTACTAAAATTTGTTTAGAACTGATCAATTTGAAAAACTTAAAAAAAAAACACAACGTTTAACAATTAATACAGGCTGAACTCCATTAGAATTCTGCACATTACTTTCAAAAGCTTGATTCCAAAGGAGCTCAGTATCAACCTTGGTAACAAAGGTCAGTTAAAGTAAATGTGGAGATCCATTTTGGATTTCTAGGATATTTAAACGTTGATATATGAGAAAAAGGAGTCACAGTGTTTGAACTGTTCCCTCAAGTTCAGAATGACAGAGAAACTCTCTGATATATAACTAAGAGCATGCATTTCATCATAGGAGACCAAACACAAGTACATCTACCACAGGGCCAGACCCTAACCTGACCGACTGAGTCAGCTCAGCATCCCACACCAAACTTCTCACAAAGGCCAAGATTAAAGCATGGCCTACCCAAAGCTACAGGGGCATGGGCCTGCAATTCAAATTTGCTATTGCTCAAATCACTTCAAAATGAAAATAAGGTCTCAGCTGGTGAAGTCCTTAATCAGGTTCAAGAGCAAAGGAAACCAGCAACTTTCCTTGTTCCCCCCAACGGCAGAAAATAGGCTTAAAAGAACAAGAACTAGAGCATCCAGAGCATTCCCTTTAAAAGCTCCCTATTGATATGATTTTGGAAACTGCATTTTTGAACTCCTCGCCTGAACAAAATCAAGCCTAGACTTTCATCTCCTTGAAATATGTTATTAATAAACCAGTTTTCTACTTCCCAAAATACCTACAACATAACATGCACTTTGTTTTTCCTGCTTCCAAATGCTTTCAAATAAGTTAGTTACTTCTTTTGCCAAACTCAGCAACAGAGTGAAGAATGAACAGGATGGTAGGGTCAATTAGAGAACTGGAGGCAATAAATCCTGTTAGCATTCTATGATCCTGTGCAGAGAGAAAATCAGGGGGCAGAAAATCAGGGGGTGACTGGATATTTAGGGATGTCTGAGTGAACTCTGACGCTGTCTTTCCTGCCATCAAACGCTAATGCCGACTCGAAAAGATTCCTGTAATTAAGGGAAGCTTACTAATCTCATTAGCAACAGAGCTACTATCTCTCAGTAACTCGTGATTTTAAAGACTGGGACAACAGAACCAGGTCAGCCTAAACATTACTTTCTCTAGGAAGCTCTTCTGAAGCTCCCAGTCCCAACCCATGGCCTCCTATTATATGCTCTTGTTGGTATCTTTTCCTCATGGCACATACCTATAGCGTTTAAGTAATTATATGTGTAATTATTTGTTAAATAACTATCTCACCTTCTATACTATACTCTCCATGAGTAGGGCATCTCTCTTTTTCATCAATGTATGCGTAGATATAATACCTAGCACATAGCAGATAATAAACATTTAATAAATAAACTTAAAAAAATTCTTCACCTTCCACGAGTATTATAAGCACTTTCCCTATGAAATCTGCTGTATCAAGAAAAAAAAAATGTCCAGTGTATTGAATGGTAAATTTTTTCAAATGAAAGCAAAACTCAAACAAAATCTGAATAAACTCCTAAGTGATCAAGAATTATCTGCATAATTTTACTATATTTACATTAAAACTTTTAACTTCCCTGACTGACCAAGAAGAAAAACTTCAAATGACAACTTCAACTTCAAATTACAGAAGTTAATTTCCTCAGTAAAAACTGCATTGTCGGCTGAAGAGTCATAGTCAAAGGGTGCCAAGTCAAAGATGAAAAGTGTGGTGGGTCAGGTCCATAACCCAGGGCCCAGACAGAAAGTATACCTAAAAACCTCAGAAAGTATACTTAGCACAGTGAAGGACATCAGACAAAGAAGAGACTCAAAACTGTTCAAAAACACAATCGGTACTCCATTTTAAGTACCCAAAGTTGGAAGAGGTGAAAACTGACAGCATTCCAAAGAAAATGTGGTAAGCTCAGGGGCACCTGGGTGGTGCAGTCGGTTGAGGGTCCGACTCTTGGTTTCGGCTCAGGTCATAATCTCACAGTTCATGAGTTCCAGCCCCACATCGGGCTCTGCACTGATGGCGTGGCTGTTGTGATTCAGATTCTGTCTCTCCTTCTCTCTGCCCTCCCCCACTTGTGCACTCAGGCACACGCGCGCTCTCTCTCTCTCTCTCAAATAAATAATTAAACTTAAAAAAAAAAGATTTTTAGAAAATGTGGTAAGCTCAACATGAAGTGCCAGCAAAAGACAGTACAAACATGGGTGGCTTGGTTGTTAGAAATGAAGTCATCACCCCAGGGCACTGACCAACTCTAGAGTGCTGAGAAGCGAGTAGCCAGGTTGGAAGACACCTGGAAGTCCAGGCCCAGGAGCCAGGACCTCACAGGGGAACAAGTCTTAGAGGGACATAAGGCATCTACCCTTAAGAAGAGCTTCAGGAGCTCTCATGTGGGCACTGGCACAAACTCCTTGGCAGACAGGGAGCAACAAATTCATAGTGACTCAGGGTTAGAAGGCACTTTCTAACAACTAGAGCTCTCCAAAAAATGCAGAGGGTTGGCCAGAGAGCAGGGAGCTCACCTTATCACCAGCAGTTCACACAGGGTGGGGGAAGTACCATATGACAGGGAAGGTACAGAGGAAACCAAGTACTGTGTGGGAAGCTGAGCTACATGAATGCTAAGATCCCTTCCAACCAGCAGGCCCCTAGGATTTGGTTAACCACAAAGTATTTACCATTCTTACAACCAGTACACTGTAGTAATAGTACAGTACTCAAAACTTAGTTCCCAAGGTATGCACGATACTCTCTCTTGGATGGGGCTTAAAGGATATTTCAAGAGAATGACTTTTCCATTCCTATTTTTAACATGATCTCTGTTACCTTAATTATAGCCATTCTTTGTGTTCCATATAAGGAAAGTATTTGCATTCTCTTTAAAACAAAAGTATTCTTCTGCAAACATTTATAAATATTTTCATTGAGTTGCACAACCCCAGTAGAAAAAAAAAATTGGCAAACAGTTTTGAAACTGGTTTTTACTTTTTTTTTTTTTTAAGAGAGAGTGTGAGAAGGGAAGAGAGGCAGTGGGGAAGAGAGAGAGAGAGAGAGAGAGAGAGAGAGAGAGAGAGAAAGAGAGAATACCAAGCAGCCTCCATAGTCAATGCAGAGCCTGATGAGGGGCTAGATCCCATGACCCCGGGTTCATGACCTGGGCTGAAATCAAGAGTTGGATGCTCAATTGACTAAGCCACCCAGGCTTAGTCATTTTGATGAAAACATTAAAGTGCACCACTGAAAATATTTATCAAAACAATTATTTTATTAGGCAACTTTATACTTTTATTAATACCATAATGTACCAAGTAAAACCTATGTTCATTTAAAAAAAACCTTTATTTAATTAGAAAATACTGCCTATGCTGGCATAACATCTCTGTGACCCAAAGCATATTATTGAGTCTGGGACGGTTCTTTGCAAAATGTAGAGACATTCCTGATACCTAAATGTATGTATAAAAGTTTTTATTTAATAAAGTCAGAATGTCAGAATATAAAACAGCTTGTGCTTCATAAACCCTCTGTTTACACTGCTTAAATGAAAACCTCTCTTTACTTCTTCAGTTTTGGGAGAACGGTACTGCATTTCAAATAGATTCCTTAAAAAAATTACTCTGTGATCCCCCAATCAGATTTTAAATTCATCAGTCCCATCTACTGTACTTAAAAGTCAATGGACACATATCCAGTATCCAGAATTGGTCATTTTCCAGCTAAGTCCTGACATAACGAGAGTGACAAATCAGATCAAATAACCAAGGTACCAAATCAGCTAGAGAACTGGTTTTGCTATGGCTGTTTTAAATGCAGTTCCTAGATGTGTCCTTTTCTCACCCGTTTTCTAGAGGCAGATCACGACTGCACCATAACATTTCTGAAAAAAGTGAATACATTTGGAAGCATTAAGAAAGTGTGGGAAAACTTCACTGTAATCATACTCAGCTATGGGATGATGAAGAATTAGTCATTTAGCAGCTTTTCTGCCAGAAGTTGGCTGGTTTTGCTTTCTGGTGATGTACATGTGTTTTTGATACTGCCATTTTGCTCAAAAAGGGTTGATATGTTCAAAGACTAGGAATGAGACACCTGTTTGTGAGAGCAAGGATCAAAATGGTGACTTACAAGAATGGTCATTGCCATACTTATGGAGATTTCTTGCCTGTAAGCCTTGGATACTTTTAAATTCTGCTAAATCCCTCAGACCCTCCAGGGGGGAGGAGTAGGCAGCCAGTGTCAGAGATTTCTTTAAAGCACATCTTGCCTCACTGGAAGACAACAGGGAGGGTATTGATCTGCTTAGTTTGCTCTGACTGCAAAGGCACTAAGCAGGTGGGCAGAGACCCCTCACATTATGGAAGGCAGCCAATGGTTTACACAGTCTACTAAAAACTAGCCAAGTTCCCATGAGATCCTTCTATCTTCAAATGGAGCATGCAAAGAAATGGAGTATAAGACATCAGAATGGAGGCTCCAGTCTTGGGGGCAGGTGAGACTGGTTGACCAGGATCCAAAAATGCCTTTTTTTTTTTTTTTTTAATTAATCAGCTCGGTAAAGTACGCTCTACAGGGCAAGAAGATTTTTTTAACTTAGCAATCGCTGACCAGAAGACTAAAACATACCCCACTGTTAAAACCCCTCTCCGTGTAAAATCTAGAGTGACTACTATGCCAGGAAATATGCCAGCTACACAGCCAGAAGTATCAGTGTTCCTCTTGCCTCATGACCACAGAGGGAACACGGCAGTGACATCAAGTGCATTCTCCTTGAGATGAGCTGGCTGATGTACTAACTCAGGAGTCTGTGCAGAGGTCTCTCTTCATTCCTAATGAGGACAAACCCAATCAGCATTGGTCCTCTTCAATGAGACTGCTCACCACTCCCACACACTCTAGGAACCTCCCTCAAGAAGTTCCAGAAAGTTCCTACTAGCCAGCTCCACAGGCTTTACAAATGAAGGAGGAGACCCTCCCCCTTGCTTTCAGTGTACATTCCAAGAAGAAAACACACACACACACACACACACACACACACACACACACACACACACA